>NC_047669.1:63373783-63973783 GCF_011762505.2 Arvicanthis niloticus
GCTTTCTACAAAGTGAAAGAAGACTTTTCATATTCAGTAGGATACTGCACTTTTATGACATTGCAGATTTATACGGAGATCTCTTTCAAATAATGAATACCTATACGGACACTCAACAAAAACAAGCTTACCAAACACCAGCACATTGCAGACATGCCATGTATAAAAGACTAAACATAAGACATTCTACATATAACTAAGCTTGTGTTTTCCTAGAAGAACACTGGATAATAAAACTCAAGTCGTCCTGGCTCACAGTTAATTTAATGGTATTTGTACACTAAAGTACTTGGTATTGGTTCAGTGGAAAAAATGAAAAACTATTATTTATAGATAAATCAAGTGTGGTGTTGTCTACCTCTACATAACTTTGTAGCACTTTTCGAATTTTACATTATAAATATCCTGAATTCTCTTCAAAAATAGGTTATGATAATTATAATTATTTTATTACTTCTTTCTAAAGCCATACCTTAGTGTTTAATACCACATGACATATCATTAATAAATACCTAGCACCTCTTCTGATATACAAACATTGTTATGATATTTACATAGTTTGCCTAGATGAAGAAATGGCCTTCAAGAGACTTGTATACTGTTACAAATTTTATCCATTGAAATATATATATTTTAAATACCAACACAATAAACATCATATTGTGATGAGTTGGCAATTTTGCCAAGGCATGGACTCATTCATTGCATTGAATATCATCTTCTCCCATGCCAAATTTTAGAGAACTTCTTGGGGAAATGATAGTAAATAATTTAGTGTTGATGTTGATCACTTTGTGCTTGACTACTCACTTTACTTTTCTATCTTGTTTAGAAGTCACTTAATTCTAAACATCCAGGGTGTGTGGTGTGTGTGTGTGTGGTGTGTGTGCATGTGTGTACATGTGCATGATTGTGTGTGTGTGTGCATGTGTGTACATGTGCATGATTGTGTGTGTATGTATGCATGTTCATGCTTGTGTGTGCATGTGTGTGCATGTGCATGCTTGTGTGTGCACTTGTGTGTGTGAATGCCTGTGTGTGTGTGTGTGTGTGTGTGTGTGTGTGTGTGTGTAATACATCACCCAAACCCTGGTGATAGCAGTTTAGTATCTATCATATTTCTGTCTTATGACTGACTCAAACCTATTTAACGATACATGAGAAAGTTACATGGCTCAGTGGTAAATCAACATTTCTAGACAAGGGAATAAATTCTTGGGTCGGGAAGTTTTGTCAGCTCCTACGCAACTTGTATTACAGGAGGGAGTAGGAGTGCCTTGTCAGCAATGTCTGACCTAACCCACTCAGATGTGACTATTCTTTCTCTACTAAGCTAGATGAAGGAAACAATCATACTAGGTAAGATTATATTTGCAATTAGAAATTAAATCACCAACTATTACATAGGAGCCTGGAATGGAGAAATATCACTCACAAAATAGAGGAGTCTGTAGGAAATGAAGAGGAGGTGAGGGAAGGCTGCAGGTCAGGAGGCTCTCTGTTATTAGTTTGAAGAGTGGTGGCAGGTGTCTTGCTGCTGCTGGAATGTGAAATAGCATGCACTTCAGAAGATTTCAGGCAGCACATAGTGCTCGAAGACTGATTTTGTCTATTCACTCAAAGAGCTGCAACCAGAACAAACATCTTCAGAAAGCGGGTTTTAGGTGCTACATGCCAGGAATGAATTACAGCTCTCTATATACACGAAAAAAGGGTGAAATAAATCACCATAATAAAACTCATTCCAACATTAAAGGCTAAAGGTACAACTACTGAACTTAAATCATTTATATTCCAAATGAAGTTAAAAACACTGCTTAAGCTGTTAGTTTTAGGATTCTATTTTACACACAGGAGGATCCCTACAAATAAGTATCAATGGACATACTTAAAATATACTCTTAACAGAACAGTATTTCCAAAGGACAATCACAAAATTGATTGATACTTTACTTAATTTTTTATTAATGGATATAGATGGATATAAAATATTTTGACCTTTCATAGCCGATGACATTTTTGATTTATTAAGCACCATAATTTAGACTTTCAAGAGTCTATGATTTTTATCTGTAGTTAAAATTATACAGTTGTTTCAGGACTCTTCTCTATACCTATGGCTTTTATGTGGCTCTGCTTAATTCTTCTATTCCATTCTGTTTTATTTTCCTTCCTGTCTTACTTATGAAACAGCATGGAGAAAGTTTCTGTGTATTTCTACATTCTCCATGAAGAAAGAAAGCATTGATTGATGGTAGAGTAGGAAAACTGAATATAAAACAAGCTGGCTTGGAGAAATTTGAAGTTTTGTTATAATTAAGGGAAGAGACTATAAAATATTTTGATACTCTTTACCCAATAATAGAGATCAGCACACAATTGAAACAATTTTTAAAGGATCCTTGGGTGTTGGTAATGTTATTATCAAATATGCTTATTGCAACAACTCACATCTGGACAGTTGTTTTATTCAATTGTGTTCTGTGTATGAACTTTGTGTGCAGGAACTTAGGTTACAGAACTGTATTCTCAAAGGATTGGAGGATATGCTATACTTCACACTTACATAACACACAATGAATTCCTTAGCAGACAAGGTTATATTATGAAATTTACCATTGGAACCATAGTTAAAAATCTGTGAGGTGATGGTGTTCTTGCAAATTTTGAATGCATAAGAAGAATCGATCCTTATTTTATCTATTTATTTTATTTTATAAATGTTTCATTTGTCATAGGTAGGCAGACATGTTTATGTGGAGGTAAGGCACATGTATGAAAGTGTTACACAAAGACCAGAAAGGAGGCTGTGGAGCTAGATCCCTGCAGGTTAGGATCTCCTCAGCAGCAGAAAGTGCTCTTATCTGCTGACCCATACTCCAGCCCCAGGTTCTAATTTTATTGAGTGTTTGCTGACTCATGAAAATCTGTAATTGTAGAAACACCTAAAGTGTGACAGACATGATAGTGGTGGTTTTTGTACCACAATCCAGGAATCAAGGAGCCAAAAGACACAACATGATGACTGCAAGCTCCAAAATATAATATTTATATCATGGCTAATATCCTCAATACCCTTTAGCTAATATCACACAGAGAACACTAAAATTTTCCATATCAAATAACATTGTTTTTCCTCAAGATTAAGATATTTTGTCAGATTGATCCAATATTGGTCATAACAGCCACATTCTTACCCTTTAGGAGTCAGTAAGCTGCATCACCCTGTGATCTCTGCTTTGGTTCCTACATCCAGATTCCTTCCTTGATTTCCTGACCTGTGTTCCCAAGATGATGCACTGGTACTTAAAAAGTAGAAATAAACCCTTTTTTCTTCAAGGTACCATTAGTCAGGATTTATCGGAGCAATATAAAGTAAAATAAAGTGCATCCCCTGTTCTCTACACTCCAATTACCTCTCATAGATTTCCCTTCTAATTTTATGGACTATTTTGAAATCATGGTGAATACAGTTATTGCTGTCAGTGTGTGCTCAAGTACAGAGCTATCCAGAAGAACATGGACAGCCCATCATGGTTTGTATCTATGGGACACTGACTTTTCCTTCCCTAGCACCTTCAAGGGTTCCTTCATATGCCCCTTCTTGTTTTTTTTCTGGAATTCTGACTGGCTTGATCATGTGCAGGTCGTGTGTGTGTGTGTGTGTGTGTGTGTTTTACATTTTTAACTTTATATTCAACCAGTAAAACACATCAAGAATTTATTTGCATTCATGTTGTGATAGTATCTACTTAGAACACTATGAGAACTAATAAAATATTTGTATGTTTTCACCTATTTTTCAAATTATGTTTATGCTCTGTCTTGAATCTCCAGACAGGCAAGCATGCCTCATTTTACTCTGGTTTAGAAGTTGTAACTTTGGCAAGCTCTTTCTGTTTTTTTCTTAACCTGGTTATGACAAGAGACATTCAGAAATGTCATGAAGTTGCAAGCTATGTGAGGAATGCTTTCCTTGTTCATGGTGTGGACAAAACCATCTGTTCACTTCAGAGCACTAGTGATGACTGGGGGGACATTGCAAGCTTGTCAGCACCTGGAAGATGGGCCTTTGCATAAATCATTATCTTGTCTTGAGTCTCATAAGCACTGAAACCTTTTAGTCTGCATTTCTGGCTGTGCTTGGCACACACTGGGGGAAGAGTAACAGAGTCAAGGAGAGTTGCTTATTAAATTACTCATCTCACATTTACAGAACAGCTGCAAAACCAAACTGGCTAAAATATCTTAGTAGCTATCCACAACATATGTTTGAATACAGATGCTCACTCTGAGCAATTCAAAGGCTTCCGAGGTTGATAAATGTTCAGCTTTTAGACACAAAACAGTGGCTAAATGGATATATCAATATGCTTAGCTTGTCTTGCTACTCTCTGCTGAAAAGAAGTGACAGGAAACTTCTGTGAGCTTCTATATTAGTAATTGCATGTAAGGAAGCTGATCAATACTATATATTTCGGTGGTGTATTCTTTTAATTTTATTAGTTTTGTTAATAAAATCCTTTTAAACACTTTGCAAATCAAAACATACTGTAGGGCAGCACGTTCTACATGCATATGTGTTTGAATGTGTGCTCCTGCCTACACAGGTATACAAGTGTATACAGGTGCATCAGGGGAACATAATTAAGTGTGATTCAAACATGTATAGCCATTTAGAGACACACCATATGACTAACTGTGAGCTTACTGAATATGACAGACTAGTTAGCCAAGGATCCTCAGGCACTTGCTTAGCTCTACCTCTCAGCATTAGGATTATACGGGACACAACCAATTAAATTCTTTATTATGTTGTTTCTTGGAATCAGTCTTGGATCACATTATTACGAATGCATGCACTTGCTGCTCCCATGAAGAAACCCTATCCCGAGACATCCCAGAGACGCCACTGACCTCAGAGAGGCAGGTAAGATCAGCCGCACACCACTCTAAGCCCCAGAATCACAACTGGGAGCAGGAAGCTCGCAGGACCCCCCAGGCATCCAAACCCTGCCCCTGTGGAATACCACTCCCATTCTGTCCTTCCCAGGATCCCTGTGGCTAGAGCAGACACCTAGCCTGTCTGCTCCCTTGTGGAAACCCATATCCCGAGACATCCCAGAGAGGCCACTGACCTCAGAGTGGCAGTCACCCAGCTGATCTGCTCCTGTGTGAAACCATATCCCAAGACATCCTAGAGAGGCCACCGACCTTAGAGCAGAAGAGACCATACCCAAAGACATTCTAGAGGAGCCACTGCACTCAGAGCAGGGAACACCTAGCTGGTCTGCTCTCATGAAGACACCTTATTCCAAGACATCCTAGAGAAGACACTGCACTCAGAGCAGCTAGAGCTCAGGATCACAGGATTACAGAGACTTCTGAACCCTGAGGAGTTCTGACACAAGCAAGATAACTGGAAAGACAGGCTGCAGTCAGAACCAGTGAGTGCAAGTAGCACTAGAGTTAACCAAATGGTGAAAGGCAAGCACAAGAAGATAAGTAACAGAAACCAAAATTACTTGGCATCAACAGAACCCAGTTCTCCTATGATATCAAGCCCTGCACACCACATCACACCGGAAAAACAGGACTCAGAATTAAAATCACTTCTCATGATGATGTTAGAGGACTTTAAATAGGTCATAAATAACACTCTCAAAGAATTTGAGTAGAACACAGGTAAACAGGTAGAAGCCCTTAAAGAGGAAACACAAAAATCCCTTAAAGATTTGCAAGAAAACACAACCAAACAGGTAAAGGAATTAAACAAAACCATCCCGGATCTAAAAATGAAAGTAGAAACAATAAAGAAATCTCAAAGGGAGACTACCCTGGAGATAGAAAACTAAAGAAAAAGACCAGGAGTCAAGCATCAACAACAGAATACAAGAGATAGAAGAAAGAATCTCATATACAGAAGACGCCATGGAAAACAATGACACAACTGTCAAACAAAATGTGAAATTCAAAAAGTTCCTAACCCAAAACATCCAGGAAATCCAGGACACAATGAGAAGGCCAAACCTAAGGATAATAGGTATAGATGAGGGTGAAGACTCCCAAATTAAAGGGCCAGTAAATATCTTCAACAAAATTATAGAGGAAAACTTCTCTAACCTAAAGAAAGAGATATCCTTAAATATACAAGAAGCCTACAGAACCCCAAATAGACTAGACCAGAAAAGAAATACCTCCCGTCACATAAAAATCAAAACATAAAATATAAAAAAACAAAGAAAAAATACTAAAAGCAGTAAGGGATAAAGGTAAAGTAACATATAAAGACAGACCTATAAGAATTACACCAGACTCACCAGAGACTATAAAAGCCAGAAGATCCTGGACTGATATCATACAGACCCTAAGAGAACATGAATGCCATCCCAGACAACTATACTCAGCAAAACTCTCAATCACTATTAACGAAGAAACCAAGATATTACATGACAAAACCAAATTTACACAATATCTTCCCACAAATCCAGCACTTCAGAAGATAATTTATAGAAAACCCCAACACAAGGAGGGAAATTACAATGTAGAAAAAAACAAGAAAGTATTCTTCCAACAACCCCAAAAGAAGACAGTTACACAAACATAATTCCACCTCCAATAACAAAAGTGACAGGAAGCAACAATCATTTTTCCTTAATATCTCTTAATATCAATGGACTCAATTCTCCAATAAGAAGACATAGACTAGCAGACTGGATACATAAACATAAAAAAAAAAAAAAAAGAATTTTGCTGTATAAAGGAAACACAGCTCTGTGACAAAGACAGACACTACCTCAGAGTAAAAGGATGGAAAACAGTCTTCCAAGCAAATGGTCTCAAGAAACAAGCTGGAGTAGCCATTATAATAACAAATAAAATTGATTTTCAAACAAATGTAATCAAAAAAGATAAGGAAGAACACTTCATACTCATCAAACGAAAAATGTACCAAGATGAACTCTCAATTCTGAACATCTATGCCCCAAATACAAGGGCACCCACATACATAAAAGAAACTTTACTAAAGCTCACAGCATACATTACACCTCACATAATAATATTTGGGGATTTCAGCACCCCACTCTCAGCCATGAACAAATCATGGAAACAGAAACTAAACAGAGACACAATGAAACTAACAGAAGTTATGAACCAAATGGATTTAACTGATATCTATAGAACATTTTATTCTAAAATATATAGAACATGTCACCATAAAACAAAAAAATACACCTTTTTCTCAGCAAATCATGGTACCTTCTCCAAAATAGACCATATAATTGGTCACAAAACAGGCCTCAACAAATACAAAAAGACTGAAATAATCCCTTGCACCCTATCAGACCACCATGGACTAAGGCTGGTCTTTAATAATGACAAAAAGGATGGAAAGCCCACATACACGTGGAAACTGAACAATGCTCTACTCAAGGATGACTTGGTCAAGGAAGAAATAAAGAAAGAAATTAAAGACTTTTTAAATTTTAATGAAAAGGAGGACACATCATACCAAAACTTGTGGGAATCCATGAAAGCAGTACTAAGAGGAAAATTCCTAGCTCTAAGTACCTACAGAATAAAACTAGAGAGAGCATACACTAACTTGACAGCACACCTGAAAGAATTAGAACAAAAAGAAGCAAATATACCCAAGAGGAGTAGACAACAGGAAACAATCAAACTCAGAGCTTAAATCAACCAAGTATAAATAGAAAGAACTATACAAAATATCAACAAAACAAGGGAGCTGGTTCTTCGAGAAAATCAACAAGATAGATAAACACTTAGCCAGAGTAAACAAGGGGCACAGAGACAGTATCCAAATTAATAAAATCAGAAATGAAAGGGAGACATAACAAAAGAAATTGAGGAAATTTTTTAAAAAATCAGATCCTACTACAAAGGTCTATACTCAACAAAATTGGAAAATCTGGATGAAATGGACAATTTTCTAGACAAATACCTGATACCAAAATTAAATCAGGAACAGATAAACCATCTAAACAGTCCTATAAACCCTAAAGAAATAGAGACAGTCATTAAAAGTTTCCCCACCAAAAAATGTCAGGGACCAGATGGTTTTAGTGGAGAATTCCATCAGACCTTCAAGAAAGACCTAATACCAATTATCTTCAAACTATTCCATCGAATAGAAACAGAAGGAACACTACCCAATTCGTTCTATGAAGCCACAATTATGCTCATACCTAAACCACACAAAGACCCATCAAAGAAAGAGAATATCTTACCAATATTGATGCAAAAATACTCAATAAAATTCTCGCACACCAAATCCAACAACACATCAAAACAATTATCAATCATGATCAAAGACCCAACAAAGAAAGAGAACTACAGACCAATCTCTCTTATGAATATTGATGCAAAAATACTCAATAAAATTCTCGCAAACCGAATCCAAGAACACATCAAAGCAATCATCCATCTGATAGAATTCTCCACTAAAACCATCTGGTCCCGGACTTTTTTTGAACAAATCACTTAACACCAAACAGTAATCAAATTGATTCACTTATGTGGTTCTGACAGTATCATTATTTAAACTTCCTAGCTCCGGTCTGGTCTGAGGCCTGCTGGTGAGTGCACCCCGGATTCTGCCAGACACATTCTGGGGGATCCATAGAACCCATAGCCAGCGCTAGCACTCCCCTTCCACTGCTCGACCCTCTTCTGGTCTGAGGCCTGTGGGAGAGTGCACCCCGGATTCCGCCAGACACATTCTGGGGGATCCACAGATCCCACAACCAGCTTTAGATAGGAAAACCCACATACTACCCTGAGCTCATAGCTGGGTGCCCTGAGTGCTCAGAATCCAGCAGATACCCCTCCCCGCCCCTCCCCCCCCGCGCGCCCCTGCCGGCTAGCACCCCCCTTCTGCCCATCTCCCGGGTCTGAGGCCTGGACCAGACTTCTACCAGGTCTGCAGTTCTGTGGACCCCGGATTCCGCCTGAGACATACTGGAAGGTCCACTCAACACAGAGCCACAGAGGAACAACTGAACTCAGAGTGTCAGACAACATATCCTGGGATATCCAAGAGGAGACACTGCACCCAGAACAGCAGACATCTAGCTGGACTGCTACCTTGGAGGCACCATATCCTGAGGCATCCTAGAGATACCACTGTAATCAGGGCAGCTGGAAAAAATCACAGAGACATCTGGACTCCTAGAAGACCAAACACAAGCGAGACAACTGGAAAGACAGGCTTCAATCAGAGACAGAAGTACAGGTAGCACTAGATTTAACCAGATGGCAAAAGGCAGGCGCAAGAACGTAAGCAACAGAAACCAAAGTTACATGGCATCATCAGAACCCAGTTCCCCCATCATAGCAAGCCCTGAACACCCCATCACACCAGAAAAGCAGGATTCAGAGTTAAAATCACTTCTCATGATGATGATAGAGGACTTTAAGAAAGACATAGATAACACTCTCAAAGAACAGATAGAAACCCTTAGAGAGGAAACACAAAAATCACTTAAGGAATTGCAAGAAAATGCAACCAAATGGGAGAAGGAATTAAACAAAACCATGCAGGATCTAAAAATGGAAGTAGAAACAATAAAGAAATCACAAAGGGAGAACACCCTGGAGATAGAAAACTTAAAAAAACGATCAGGAGTCATAGACACAAGTATTACCAACAGAATACAAGAGATGGAAGAGAGAATCTCATGTGCAGAAGATAGCATGGAAAACATTGACACAACTGTCAAAGAAAATGCAAAATACAAAAAGCTACTAACCCAAAACATACAAGAAATCCAAGACACAATGAGAAGGCCAAGCCTAAGGATAATAGGAATAGATGAGGGGGAAGACTCCCAACTTAAAGGACCAGTAAATATCCTCAACAAAATTATAGAAGAAAACTTCCCTAACCTAAAGAGCTGTCCATAAATATACAAGAAGCCTACAGAACTCCAAATAGTTTAGACCAGAAAAGAAATACTTCCCGCCACATAATAGTCAAAACATCAAATGTATAAAACAAAGAAAAAATACTAAAAGCAGTAAGGGAAAAAGGCAAAGTAACATATAAAGGCAGACCTATAAGAATTACACCAGACTTCTCACCAGAGACCATAAAAGCCAGAAGATCCTGGACCGATATCATACAGACCCTAAAAGAACAGAAATGTCAGCCCAGACTACTATACCCAGCAAAACTGTCAATCATTATTGATGGAGAAACCAAAATATTCCATGACAAATCCAAATTTACACAGTATCTCAACACAAACCCAGCACTTCAAAGGATAATTGGTGGAAAACTCCATCACAAGGAGGGAAACTACAACCTAGAAAAAGCAGGAAAGTAATCTTCCAAAAACCGTAAAAGAAGGTAGCTACACAAACATATTTCCACTGCCAATAACAAAAATAACAGGAAACAACACTCATTTTTCCTTAATATCTCTTAATATCAATGGACTCAATTCTCCAGTAAAAGACATAGACTATCAGACTAGATACGTAAACAGGACCCAACATTTTGCTGCATTCAGGAAATGAACCTCTGTGGAAAGGACAAACACTACCTCAGAGTAAAAGGAAAATAATCTTCCAAGCAAATGGTCCCAAGAAACAAGCTGGAGTAGCAATTCTAATATCAAATAAAATCAGTTTTCAACCAGAAGTAATCAAAAAAGATAAAGAAGGACACTTCATATTCATCAAAGGAAAAATGTACCAAGAGGAACTTGAAATTCTCAACATCTATGCCCTAAATGTAAGGGCACTTACATACATTAAAGAAACTTTACTAAAGCTGAAAGCATACATTGCACCTCACACAATAATAGTGGGAGATTTCAACACCCCACTCTCAGCTATGGACAGATCATGGAAACAGAAACTAAATCGAGACACAATGAAACTAACAGAAGTTATGAACCAATTGGACTTAACTGACATCTATAGAACATTTCATCCTAAAACAAAAGAATATACCTTCTTCTCAGCACCTCATGGTACCTTCTCGAAAATAGACCATATAATTGGTCACAAAACAGACCTCAACTGATACAAAAAGATTGAAATAATCCCCAGTACCTTATCAGACCACCATGGATTAAGACTTGTCTTTGACATGGACAAAAACAACAGAAAGCCGACATACACTTGGCAACTGAAAAATGCTCTACTCAATGATAACTTGGTCAAGAAAGAAATTAAAGACTTTTTAGATTTAAATGAAAATGAGGACACATCATATCAAAACATGTGGGACTCATTGAAAGCAGTACTAAGAGGAAAAATCATAGCTCTAAGTGCTCAAAAAAGAAAGTGGAAAGAGCATACATTAACAACTTGACAGCAAACCTGAAAGCATTAGAACAAAAAGAAGCTAGTATACCCAAGAGGAGTAGACGGCAGGAAATAATCAAACTCAGGGCTGAAATCAACCAAGTCGAAACAAAAAGAACTACACAAAATATCAACAAAACCAGGAGCTGGTTCTTTGAAAAAATCAACAAGATAGACAAACCCTTAGCCAGACTAATCAAAGGGCGCAGAGACAGCATTCAAATTAATAAAATCAGAACTGAAAAGGGAGACATAACAACAGAAACAGAGAAAATTTAAAAAAATTATCAGATCCTACTCCAAAGGCCTATACTCAACAAAATTAGAAAATCTGGAGGAAATGGACAATTTTCTAGATAGATACCAGGTACCAAAGTTAAACGAGGAGAAGATAAACCATCAAAACAGTCCCATAACGCCTAAAGAAATAGACACAGTCATTAAAAATCTTCCCACCAAAAAATGTCCGGGGCCAGATGGTTTCAGTGCAGAATTCTTTCAGACCTTCAAGGAAGACCTAATACCAATCCTCTTCAAGCTATTCCATCGAATAGAAACAGAAGGAACACTGCCCAATTCATTCTATGAAGCTACCATTACACTCATACCTAAACCACAGAAAGACCCAACAAAGAAAGAGAAGTACAGACCAATCTCTCTTATGAATATTGATGCAAAAATACTCAATAAAATTCTCGCAAACCAAATCCAACAACACATCAAAACAATTATCCATCAAGATCAAGTAGGCTTTATCCCAGGAATGCAGGGATGGTTCAATATTCGGAAATCCATCAATGTAATCCACTACATAAATAAACTCAAAGAGAAAAACCACATGGTCATCTCACTAGACGCTGAGAAAGCATTTGACAAAATTCAACATCCCTTCATGTTAAAAGTCTTGGAAAGATCAGGAATTCAAGGCCCATATCTAAACATAGTAAAAGCAATATACAGCAAACCAGTAGCCAACATCAAACTAAATGGAGAGAAAATGAAGCAATCCCACTAAGATCAGGGACTAGGCAAGGCTGCCCACTCTCACCTTACCTATTCAATATAGTACTGGAAGTCTTAGCTAGAGCAATTAGACAACAAAAGGAAGTCAAAGGGATACAGATAGGAAAGGAAGAAGTCAAAATTTCACTATTTGCAGATGATATGATAGTATACTTAAGTGAACCTAAAACTTCCACCAGAGAACTCCTAAACCCGATAAACAACTTTAGCAATGTGGCTGGATATAAAATCAACTCAAACAAATCAGTAGCCTTCCTTTATTCAAAGGATAAACAGGCAGAGAAAGAAATGAGGGAAATGACACCCTTCACAATAGCCACGAATAAAATAAATTATCTTGGAGTGAATCTAACAAAGCAAGTGAAAGATCTGTATGACAAGAACTTCAAGTCTCTCAAGAAAGAAATTGAAGAAGATCTCAGAAGATGGAAAGATGTCCCATGCTCCTGGATTGGCAGGATTAACTTAGTAAAAATGGTTATCCTGCCAAAAGCAATCTACAGATTCAATGCAATACCCATCAAAATTCCAAATCAATTCTTCATAGAGGTAGAAAGAGCAATTTACAAATTCATTTGGAATAACAAAAAACCTAGGATAGCGAGAACTATTCTCAACAATAAAAGAACCTCTGGGGGAATCACCATTCTGGACCTCAAACTGTACTATAGAGCAGTAGTGATAAAAACTGCATGTTATTGGTACAGAGACAGACAGGATGATCAATGGAAGAGAATTGAAGACCCAGAAATGAACCCACACACCTATGGTCACTTGATCTTTGACAAAGGAGCTAAATCCATCCAGTGGAAAAAGGACAGCATTTTCAACAAGTGGTGCTGTCTCAACTGAAGGTCAACATGTAGAAGAATGCAAATTAATCCATTCTTATCCCCTTGCACAAAGCTCAACTCCAAGTGGATAAAGGACCTTCACATGAAGCCAGATACACTGAAACTATTAGAAGAGAAGTTGGGGAAGACCCTCGAATACCTAGGCACAGGGGAAAAGTTCCTGAACAGAATACCAATGGCTTATGTTCTAAGATCAAGAATCGACAAATGGGACCTCATCAAATTGCAAAGCTTCTGTAAGGCAAAGGACACTGTCAAAAAGACAAAACGGCAACCAACAGAATGGGAAAAGATCATTACCAATCCTACATCTGATAGGGGGCTAATATCGAATATTTACAAAGAACTCAAGAAATTAGACGCCAAACAACAAAATAACCCCATTAAAAAATGGGGTACAGAGTTAAACAAAGAATTCTCAACTGAGGAAACTCGAATGGCCGAGAAGCACCTTAAGAAATGCTCAACATCCTTAGTCATCAGAGAAATGCAAATCAAAACAACACTGAGATACCACCTCACACCAGTCAGAATGGCTAAGATCAAAAACTCAGGTGATAGTAGATGCTGGCGAGGATGTGAAGAAAGAGGAACACTCCTGCATTGTTGGTGGGGTTGCAAGCTGGTACAACCACTTTGGAAGTCAATCTGGTGGTTCCTCAGAAAATTGGACATAGCATCACCTGAGGACCCAGATATACCACTCCTGGGCATATACCCAGAAAATGCCCCAACAAATAACAAAGACATATGCTCCACTATGTTCATAGCAGCCCTATTTATAATAGACAGAAGCTGGAAAGATCCCAGATGCCCTTCAACAGAGGAATAGATACAAAAAAAAATGTGGTACATTTATACAATGGAATATTACTCAGCTATTAAAAATAATGAATTCGAGAAATTCTTAGGTAAATGGATGGAACTAGAAAATATCATCCTGAGTGAGGTAACCCAGTCACAAAAGAACACACATGGTATTCACATCAGTATTACTCACTGATAAGCGGAGATTAGCCCAAAAATTTGAAACAACAAAGATTCAACTACCAGACGATATGAAGCTCATGAAGAAGAAAGAACAAGTGAGGATGCCTATGTCTTTCTTAGAAGGAGTAACTAAATATCCAAGGGAGCAAATATGGAGACAAAGTGTGGGACAGAATCTGAAGGGGGCGTTGTAGGGAGACCATTCCATCTGGGTATTCATTCCATGGGCAGTCACCAAAAATAGACGCTGATAGGGATGTCAGGATGGGAAAGTTGACAGCAGCCTGATAAGGCTGTCTCCTTAGAGGTCCCCCAGCGTCGGACATACCCAGAGACAGATACCCACAGCTATCCATTAATCTGATCAAAGGTTCCCAATGGAGGAGTTAGAGAGTAAATTGAAGGAACCTTAAGGGTTGGTGGCCCCATGAGGGGAGCAACAATACCAACCAGCCAGAGCTCCCCAGGGTCTAAACCATCAGCCTAGGAGCACATATGTAGAGACACATGACTCCAGCTGTATATGTAGGGGAGGATGGCCTTGTTGGGCATAGGTGGGAGACAAGGTCACTGGTACCCTGAAGGCTGAGCACTGAGGGGGGGGGAATCTGAGGGAAGGGAGGGGGGCTGGGAGTAGGTGGATAAACACCTTCATAGAAGCAGGAGGAGGGGGGATGGGATAAGGGGTTCCTGAGTGATGGGGGAAATATGGTAAGGGGATAAAATTTGAAATGTAAATATTATATCCAATAAAAGAGGGGAAAAAATAGAAAAGCGGTTAGAACCAACATTCTTAATAAAATGTCAGCCCTCTTAAAAAAAAAAAAAACTATCTTGATACTAAAATTTGTTTTGAGAATTGTATATTGCAGAATGATCAGCCTTGGTGTATCTACTCAACAAGCAAGCTGGGCAGACCTGCTCAAACCTCTGAGGTCCGGGAATTCCATCTGGAGGCATCGAAGACACAGCATCAGAGGATTGTCAATTTGCTCTTCCCCCACTCCTCTTCTAATATCTCAATGCCCATAATCAGCTTGAAGAAGGTAATGATGAGTCAGCACCCCTATTCCCTGGGCTTGGGGACTAAGGTGGTAAATGTTGGGCTGTCTCTCTAGGGAAAAGTAGTGGTTTAGTCAGAATAGAGAGGATTAGCTAGGGTATATTGCATAGCCATAACCTATTAGTAGAAATCTGTATAATTAATATCAAGATGAAGATATAAATTCTTAAATGGTACCAATTTACTTTGTTTACAAATTTTAAGGTTTTCATTGGCATGAGCTTCTTAGTGATATAAGAGTGAGATGAATATTGTTACTCTCATAGGCATTGTACCAGTATAACACATTTAGGAATACAAAGCTTAGACCCAGTCCTTCTTTAACTTTTTTTAAACTGATTTGAGATGGTCAGCCTGTGAGTTAAGGGACTATAGCAAATTCATGACTTGGAGTTTATTATAAGGGTGTTTTCTATGTTTTATTTAGAAATAGCTGAATGGAGTTAACAGGCAACAGTCCAGATTACCTTACATGGATAGCTGGTTTTCAAAACATCAGAAATCCTTAGAATTGATATGACAAACATTTCAGTATTAATGTTCATTTTCATTAGAGACCTGTCTGCTCTGGACAGCTTCCTATATTGATTTCTAAGAAGAATTTGAGCATCCTTGGAGTTACTCTGGTTGTGGCCAGACAGCCACTAGGCACGAATTGCCACTTTCCTTCTACAGACAAATTACTGTCCAGAAAAGGACACACTTGCAGAATAGTCGACTGATTATATCTGCCTAGACAGAGTAATCAGCCCTTAATAATTCTGCAGCACTAAGGTCTGTCAGAAGATCTTGGACCAGAAGGCAGAAGAACAGATGCTCCAACGTTTTGAAGTAGAGCGAGTATCCAGGTGGTCAGAGGTCTCTATAAATTGGCTAAGTTTTAGAAACTATGATTTGTGCTTCCCACAATTATAGTTAACTCAGTCATTCTGGATTTCTGATGGGGTTGGAAACGTATAGCTATTGACCTTAAGAGAAAAGATTTGAGTGGATGGTCGTCAGCTGACATTCATCCTAAAGCCAGGTTCAGAACTAAATGTTCTAGTAAGAATAGATGACAGAGGAGCTGGTTAGTCAACAAAAGGATGGACTGGGTATTAGGACTATCCTGTACCTCAATGGTACAAATTGGCATAATTATGCTCTAATTGTATTTTGAGAGAAAAGTTTCATTTTAACAGGAAGAGTGATGTGTAGGAGGAGCTAAGGTAGGAGGAGTACTGAGAGGAAGAAAAGGAGTAAGAAGAGGAGAAGAAGAAGGAGAGGAGAAGCTAGGTGATGAAAGAGAGAAAGAGGGGGGAGACAGGGAGGCAGATATTCATGTATCTCTACCAGTCAAAGATAGTTGTTATATCTTGGTCGGTCAGTGGGTTACACCTCTGATTGAACAATTCCAAACTTATAAAGCCTATGATTAACATTTTTTTAAAAAAATGTATAAATGCAAAAAGGAAAAGGGGGCATGGGATATGGGTTTCCTAAGGGGGCTGGGAGGGAATGGGGATAGGGGATGCCATATGAAGTATAAATAAAATATCTAAAAAAAAAAAAAAGAAAGAAAGAAAGAAAGAAAGAAAGAAAGAAAGAAATAGTGACAACAAAAAAAAAATAAAATACAGAGGAAAAAAAAAAAAAACCTTCCTGTACATCACACAAAGGTCAGTCAATTTGTATTTTACATGGTTATGAATCTAATGTATTTTATTATATGGGATATGTTTGATGTAGTACTATTCATGAGGTTTTATACGTGTAGGACTTATTAGTGCTTTCTTCATATCTGAATTTGGTGTTTCTCTTTAATGAAATTATAATGAAATAAACAGCAGAAAGAATGAACAACATTTTTTTCATTTATTAATAACTAAAAACACTATAACATGCTAAAATATACCTGTGACTATTGAATCAAAACTATGTATTAAATTATATTCAAGTTTCAATTAGGTAATTATGTATTAAGTTATTTACTAAATTATTGATGATGATGATTGATTGATTGATTTGATTGATTGATTTTTGAGATCTATCTCAAGTGGACCAGGCTTGCCTTGAGCTTACTATGTACCAGAGAATAACTTTTAAATCCTAATCCTCTTGCCTTTACCTTCAAAGTACTGAGATTATAGTTGTGTATCACCACATCTGGATAAGTGATCATTTTTGGTCTTTTTAATTATAGGTATTATTGTAACCATAGGTCATTCATGACCATTTTCTTCTTCCATTCATAGATTCTGTATTACTAAAGGAATCAAAGAACATCAATCTAGCAAGGACCAGGGAAGGAGCTTGAAACAGCTTTGCTGTTCTGATTAGCCTCTTTCTTATAAAATTGCTTCAAGAGCCTCACTGTGTCACAAGCTTCACAGAGCTGATGTCTGTTGCGGCCTGAGCTGCCCACTCTTTGGTGTCAAAAATGTCGTCGATTGCTCTATCAATGTTTAAACCCACACTGCCAAAAGCCTTGGGAGCTAAGTTGTTAGAGCCTGCACTGCCCCAAGCTGCTCCAGTTCGTGGGTAGGGGTTCAGCAAGAGAGAGAGAGTGAGGACAGATGCGAAGAATGGAGACCAGACAGAGTGTGATTCAATCCCATTTATTCTTCAGTCTCTCTTCCTAGTCCAAGTCCCAAGTCTTGAGTTCCTAGTCCCTAGTTCCTAGTCCCTAATGCCTCCAAGTTCCAAGTTTCCAGTTCCAAGTTCTAGTGCCTAATGTCTAAATCCAAGTTCTTCCTCCAAGTTCCAAGTGCCTAATACCTAATAATAATAATAATTTCTTCGGTCTGCCTCTCGCCTTTTATATGTCTCACTTCTAAGCCACGCTTTTAAGTCACGCCTTTAAGTCATGCCCTTAGGTCTTGGCTCTAAATATGATCTCTAAGTCACTCCCTTAAGTCACACACCTTTAAGTCTCACACACCCAAGGGAAAATCCTGGGTATCTAAAACAAGATATTATCAGAGTATGCTCAGCGGTTGTAGGCTATTGTAAGCAAGTCTCTTGTCAGGGTATATGGCTCTAGATGGTTGCAAGGATGATAGCCACCTACTGTTGGCTCCCCACAGGTCCCCCTTTTAAATTTTTTTCAAAAAGGAAGGCTGGGAAAACTTATGGAAACCATGTCTGCCTTAGGTTGGAACAAAGGACCCCAACCTCCCTTTCTCGTCTTTGGATACGCAACATCCATTGGTTGAGCATCTGTCTTCGGGTGGTGAGGCCTCCCTTTTTAGGGGCAAGGGTCTTGAAGTGTTCTCTTACCCGTCATTGACTATCCAGCTTAGTGCCTAAGTTAGGAGAAATCCTCATTAGTCTTGATGACAGAGGTTTTACAATCCCCTACTTCCAGCCTGTAATAATGGACTTGTATGGGTTTCATTTGAATAGCGTCTATCTTTTATTATACAAAAGCCATCAGTTTGTTGAACAGCATAGACCCAAGAGACAAGAGACTTGACAATGCCTGAATAGTCAGTATAACAGTAACACTCTTTTTTAAGGACAACACATAACTCCCTCTATCAGAGGAGTAAAAAATATAAGCCTCTTCTATTCTGTTTACAAATGTGTTATAGCAGAATCTAAATCTATAGAAATACAGAACTGATCATACCTTTGATCTTAACAAAACAAGGAAGGAAATCCCTGTTCCTGCTCCAGTCAATTTAAAACCCAAAAAACAACTATAGTAACTGTGGAACTGTGGTAGTGGGTTTTCTCCTGGGTCTAAACAATGTTCTACACTAAATCATAAGTTGGGGAACTAAGAGTTCAGTAGAGCCACCCTGGAGGTATGAGTGGTGATGACTCCTTCCACACTGAGGACTTCCCAAGTTAGGTTTTCTGGTTGATCTGTTCCAGTTTGAAGGCAGTTGTGAAGCATCTTCTTATTTTCTGCAAATAAAAAATATGCTTCTCAGGGGGTTTCTCCTCCCTGAATTTGTTATTGTTGTCTATTTGCTTAATCAGTCTGTCTGGCAGCCAGTGTGCTGCATCTGCAGTTTGGGAATATATGCAGACAGAACCTCTTCCCCAGATAAGCACTGGATCTGGCCCATTCCAGGTTCCAGTTAATGGGTCTTTCCAGAGGACTGTTGCAAAATTCTTTTTGGTATCAGGATGTTAGAATCTATCTGCAGCAGATTTTCCTTTAGAATCCAAGGTTAAACATTTTAAAATAAAGAGCATGTGATGAAGGATATTTCTGGGGGATCCCTTGGCAGGGTACCATTCCCCCTTTTTAATCTTTTCAAATTGACATTTAGTGGTTCGATGTGCCCTTTCTACCATACCTTGACCCTGTGGATTATATGGAATACCCGTTTTATGCAGTATTCCCAATTTTTCACAGAATTGGTGGAAACTGGAGCTTGTATAATCTGGGCCATTGTCAGTCTTTATCTGTTTAGGCACACCCAATACAGCAATTTTGGCAAGCATATGAGTGATCACATGCTTGCTTGTTTCTCCAGATTGTAATGTCACATAAATGAAATCACTGTATGTATCTACACATACAGGTATATATTTTTGATTGCCAAATTCATTATAATGAGTAACATCCATTTGCCAGACACTGTTTGGTATCAGTTCCTTTGGATTTATGCCCAACTGAGGAACTGGTAAAAGTGTAACACATGATTGGCATTGTTTAACAATTTGTCTAGCTTGTTCTCTGGTAATTTAAAACATAATTTTTAAAGTTTTAGAATTAAGGTGATGTAACTGATGAGCCTTTATGGCCTGATCTAAGTTAGATTGCAAATCTGATAAAGCCACTTCGGTGGGTCAGGCCAGAGGTCGAATTTCTGGGGTTAATACTATGTGGGTGGCAGAAGTGAGGTCTAGTCCTGTGCTTCCTGGTGTTGCTCGACTATGTTCTGAAGGAATTGTTGTTTGTAGGTGTAAAACTGATTGCTCCATAAGCATGTTTTGTCTTGTGTTGGTTTGGGGCCTGGAGCTGGCCCCTGTTCCTGTTTCCCTGATTATGGGAAAGGATGTTTCCTTGTGAATCTCTTTTGGACCTACATTCACTAGCCCAATGCTTTCCATGTTTGCAAAATGGGCAGAGCCCAGGATGTTTTCTGGGCTGTCTCTGGGTTAACTCATTTTCTCCCTCACAATCTCTTGCAAAGTGTCTAGGCTTGCTACATTTAAAACAGGCCCTTTGGTTTCTACTTGCCAAAAAATCTCTTACTGATTGTCCTTCCATGGCAGCTGCCATAGCTAAGTCCTGTTTGTAGGAGGGACCTTTATCAGAACAGAGTCTGACATACCCATAAGGTCTGTCTTTTTCCTGTAGGGTCTAATGGTCACTTGGCAGGCAGGATTGGCATTTTCATATGAAAGTTGTTTCACATAATTTACACCTGCCTCTGCATTACCAAAAATCCTCCCTGCTGTTGTCATTCATTGATGAACAAAATCAGAAAATCGTTCATCAGGTCCTTGTCTGACTGCTGTTAAGGATGCACCAGGGTCTTCCTTTGCAGGGAGTTTATGCCAAGCCTTCATGGCTGCATTTTGAATTTAAGCGTACAAGCCTAGGTAATATTGCACCTGGTTATCACTAGAAGCAAATTGCCCTTCTCCTACTAAAGCATCAAAGGACCAACCATTGCCTGCCCGAATGTTTTTCCTAGCTCTTTCTTTACAATTCTCTTGATACTCTGATTTCCAAATAAGATAGTCACCACCACTAAAAACTGCTCTCACTAACATATTCCAATTGCCAGGAGTCAGCCACTCCTCTGCGGCAGACTCTAAAATTGCAAGAGTAAAGGGAGCAGTGGCACCATCTTGTGATACTGCATTTTTTAATTCCTTAATAATTTGAAAATTAAACCCTGTGTGATGTCTCCAAGCAACTCCTTGATTGTCTCTGTTCTCTGATACAGGGAAAGCCTGAGCATCTCATTTCTCTGGCTGATCTGTGGCTAATCTTAAGCTAGGTGATAGGGACTGCCTTTGGACTCCTGGTTGAGGAATGCAAGGAGCCAGGGGATTTTCACAGTTTACCTCTCAAGACATCTTTCCTGTCTTTAATTTTTGTAGCTGATCAATTAAGTCCTGATACTCTTTTTCTAACTCTATTTGTTGTTTAAGAACCGATATTTTCCTGTAATGCCCTTATGGGATCTATCACTACCATCTCCATACTGGGAGCACTTGGAGGCAGAGGTGCATAGGGAGAGGGCCTTTGGGAAGAGGGACATTCAGGGTCATAATTTTCGGCAGCCTGTTCCTCTAGGTCAGCACAATCTGGCTCTGACAAATTGTCATCAACCTTTGGTTGTATTTTAGATTCTAATTTCAGATAAATACTTTTTATTTTGAACATGAAAGACAGCATTCAAACAATGAAACAAAAGCAGACAATTCACACACATGAGCAGCAAACAACAAAATAAAAGCAGAGAGTTGAGTTCAAGTTTCTTGCCCCATTTTCATTAATATGACTTACCTATCTTGACAAGGCAGATTCCCGAGGTGATCACTTTCGTTTCACTTCTGAATTTCTGGCAAATCTTTCTTCCAGAAATGTCCTTCACTGGGTCTCTCGTTCTTGCCACCACATGTTGGGTGCCAAAAGATGTCCATAATCATTAGTGACCTTTATTAACTCATAAACCACCATTACTGTAACTCTGAACTATCTAATCATTGTATGTAGCCCCAGAAAACTATGTGCTTAATAAGAAATTGGTCACTTTGCCCTTTCTGATGTCTTCTGCTGTCCAGATTATAGGATTTGTGGAGTCATGATTTCTCTTCTCTTTTTGCCCACAAACATTTAAGATATCAGTAATTGTATTCAATACATTGCTGACAGTAAGAATAAGAATAAAATGTCAATATAATTACTTTAGATGTGTGAACGTTAGAAGGCATTTATGCTTCAGTGATTTGTTTTGCTTTTCCTTTTTAGTACTGGGGATGAATGCAGGACCTTGTTCATGCTAACCATGTACTGAACTACATTCACAACTGTTCCAATTTTTAAATTTTGAGACAAGATCTCACCAAGTTGCTCAGAATGTTCTTGAATGTGTAATCTTTCTGTTTCAGTCTTCAGAGTGCCTAGGGTTACTAGCTATACTTCCAGGCCTGGTGTTCTGCACAACTTTTAATCATTTCCATGATCATATTTTGCTTGTTTTTTTTTGTGTGTGTGTTTGTGTGTGTGTGTGTGTGTGTGTGTGTGTGTGTGTTTGTGTGGTAAAGCCCACACTAATACATCTTTAATGTGTGTGTGTGGTGTGTGCAGTATGTTGTGTCTGTATGCTGTGTGTGCATGTGTATGTGGTATGTGTGTGAGTGATGTGTGGTATATATCCGAGTGTGAGTATATGTGTGCATGCATGTGTAAGTGTGTGTAGTATGTGTGTATGCATGTATGTGTGGTGTGTGTGTGAGTATTAGTATGTGTTTGCATGCATAAGTGAGTATGTGGTGTGGTGGTATATGTGTGCATACATTTGTATGTGTGTGGTATGTGTGTATATGCATGTGTAGGGTATGAGTGTGCATGCAAGTGTATGTTTGTGGTATGTGTGCATGTGTGTGTGGCATGTGGGTGTGTGTAAGTCAGAGGACAATTTTCAAGACTCAGTTATCATTATCTATCTTTTTAGGCAGAATCTATTGTTTCTGATGATGCATTGCATGACTGTACTCAGGCTAACTAGCATGTGGGCAAATCTGTTTCTGCCTGCCATGTCAACAAAGGAATGTTGAGGTTACAGATGTTTAACAACATATGTGGCTGTTTACATGGATTCTGGGGCTCAAACTCGGGTTGTCAAGCATTTTTACCTGCTGAGCCATCCCCTTTGCTCCAAGTTTATTTTAATAAAAGTCATGAACATTTTAGATACTCTTTTCTTTGGGGTAGGCTCTGCCCTAGGTGCCATCTCCTGTCCCCTCAACACACTAGTGCATTTCCCTAACCTAGTCATATCCTGATTCTAAAGACTTTCTTTCCCATCCAAGTCTCCAAAAGTGACTCAAGGGGCTAAAACATGCCTGGCTTCATTGGTTGGATGAAATCTATAGGGAGAATCCCTGAATGAGGTTGTCCAGAGAATTGTACTCAGGTGAGGGAAGCAGGGAAGAGAAATTACATTGTTTTGTATAGTATTTATTGAGTCAGGAAACAAACAGAAAATTCTGAATAAAATTACTTAGAAACTGAAAAAAAAAATGCATGCACTTTAATGACCATGCAATTTCCCCAAGTCAGGGCTGTATGTTCTACATCCAGTAAGACATGGAAAACTATAAATCTCTCACACAATTTGGTCATTGATATGGTTAGTACCATTAATTTGGTTAATAATATGGTTATTAACTTCCTTCTTATAGTGTGAGAGAGATGAAACATCTTATAATTCATTACAAAAGGCTACTCTGATAAGTGACTGATTTGGGGAAGGGGGTTTTACTCTAACTCTAGTGGATTTCAGTTACAACATGAAGAATATTAAATAAAATGAAATAAGTTGAGTTTCTCTTCGAACTTTTGTTTTTCTATTGGTTTTTTGATATCATAAAAATGTATCAAATACAGAAGAAAGGCAGTTTGAGTTTGCATTTTATTTCTCAGTGCATCTATAACAAAGATTAACTTCAGTTGATATAAGTCCATACTTTTAGTACTTATGTATTCAAAAATATTTAGAAATGCACCATTCACCAGTAAGACAGTGTTTATCCCCAGGTATGCAGGTATGTATAGAGAAAGATCACACCTTTTTCATTTTGTTACAGAGTCACTACTATTATAGGCTTTTATTCCTATATTTAGGGAATGGTACTGCAATATGTCAGAATATATCTTTTCTCTCTTTTCTCTTTAAATACACCAACTCCCTTTATTTCTATATCAGAAAATTAGTAATTTCTTATGTTTCTCAATATTTTATCTATCCATAATTATAGCAGATTATCATATATTGTAGATCACACCAATTTATAAATACATTTATTCCCACACAATATCATGTAGAAAATATAATACTTGCAGGGTCAGTACTTATACTATTATAGACTCTAGTTATTAATATGTGAAAAGTGGCATATTTTTATTATTGAGCTATTTCATCTTTATTTTTCATGGTATAATTTATTTTCTTTAGTGGCACTTTTTACTTTTCGTCTATATACTACACACCGTTGATTTTTATTGAATACTTTGTGTTTTTGATGATTAGTCAGTGGAAATTATTTCTAAAATTACAAATTTAGTATGGGTTCTTTTTGGTAAGAGATCAAACTAAACACACTTTTCTACTTTTTGTTTATTTTAAAAATTTAATCTTTTTCGACAGTCCAGATTTTATTCACCTCCTGTTCTATCCTCTGACTGTTCCACATCCGATACCTCCTCCCCACATCTCCATGAAGATGTCTCTATCCCCACCTCCTAGGGCCTGCAGTCTTGAGGGTTAGGTGCATCTTCTCTGACTGAACCCAGACTTGGCAGTCCACTGCTGTATATGTGTATATGTGCTGTATATGTGTTGGGGGCCTCATATCAGCAGGTATATGCTTTCTGGTTGGTGGTCTAGTATCTGAGAGATCTTAAGGGTCTAGGTTAATTTAGACTGCTGGTCTTCCTACAGAGTAGCCCTTCTCCTCAGCTTCTTACAGCTTTTCCCTAATTCAACCAAAGGGGTCGGCAACTTCTGTCCATCTGTTGTATGTAAATATCTGCATTTGACTCTTTCAGCTGCTCGTTGGTTCTTTCAGGTTTTCCTGGCATGTGGTGTCCTTGATAAACTTTTTAATTCAAACTGCTTATCCATAACCTGCAAAAATTTCTATAAAACTTATGTGATCTTCAAAGAAGTATATTTTAATTGTTTCTTCTGTTATTTAACTTGTATTTGCCTAAAATGCTTTATAGTGTGAACACTAGTAAAATTTGAAGAGTGATAAAAACAATATTTCATATAATATCATATTTCCAAGGAATTCCTATACTATTTTTAATTATTTGTGTAGTATCCTCTAACAATTGAGCACTCTAACTTAAATTTCAAGCCATTAAATAAAAGTATTTGATAAATTTGTCATGAATATTTCTGTACTGATTAAGGTAAATTATGATTTTTTTCTACTAAATGTGAGGATATAATTTTAAAATATCAAATAGTGAAAAAGCCCAACTTCAAGTATTGTGATCCAAAATAGCTAAATAATTTTTAAAGCAACATAAAATGGCTTATTATTTTACCTTTTTATTTATATCTTTCCATACTCTATACATATTCTTCTGCATTTGTTGCCTACTAACAGTACAAACACTGTTGACTGTGCTTATTTTTAAATGATTTATTTTCAAGGCTAACTTGTTTGGGTATTTATTCTGTACATTTAGTTCATGTTTCCATATAAAAAAACTAGTGTGGCAATTATAAAAACTAATGTTTTTCCTCACATCTATGCATTTTACTCTGAATATTTTGTGGCATGTAAGGATTTTAAATATCTATAATTTAAAACTAGTGGTTATAGAGCCATTGAACAATTTACTGACTCATCTGTGAATTGAAAGATGCATTTGTGATCATTGTAACTTTTACATGATAATTTTTTCTGAAGCTTAATCATTTGGCTTTGTGAATTTCTAAAATGATTTTTATTACAATTTTGTCTCTAGATCATTTCACATTTCACAGTGACATTATGATTTAATTAACAATTTAAATCAGAAAACTTGTGATCAACTATTAACTCTGTCATCATTTTTTTAATTCTTGCAAGAGAAATATTTGTTGACAAAAATAGTGACCTTCATACTGTAAATTAGAACTATATTTTTAAGAAGGAGGCAAAGCAACAGTGAGAAAAACAGTTGATTGTGAAATTTATTAATAATTATTATCCTATTGGTTTCTACAAGTTTGAAATTATGTAAGTAAAGAAGATATATCAAATAAAAACAGGAAGAGAATCTTTAACACAAAGGGGACATTCAATCAAGTAAAGACAAAGCACACAGAGTGTGAAACAATTTATTCGAGATATACATCTGATAAAAGATTAATACATAAAAATACATAATACATAATATACACGGAGTACATAAAAAAAAAACAAGACAAAGACAGAAAAATAAAAATGACCTCATTTTAAAAAATGGACTACTGATTTAAACAGAGCTAGCCAAAGAAGAAATAAAAATAGTTACAGATATTCAAAACAGTGGTTTTTACTCATAGAAATCTGGGAATGTAAATTTAAACTAATTTGACAATTCATTGACTCAATCTTATAATGAGTAAGATCAAGAAAACAACTGACAACAACTTTGAGATGAATTTGGGAAAGTCATCATTTACTTTTGCAGAGAAGACAGACTAGTGCAAACACTTGGAAAATCAGTATTGAGAATTCCCTAAAATCTGAAGACAGATCTACCATATCACATACCTATAACACTGCTTGAAATATACACAAAGGATTTGGCATGTTGTTCCACAGAATTTTGCTCAACCATATTCATAGCCATCCTATACACACAACCATGGACATAAGGCAATATAAATACCTTTCAGATGTTGAATGCATAATAAAATTGTAAAATATATACCCTAATGAAAGTCTAACTGTAAAGAAAAATATAACTTTGGATTTTCCAAATACATGGATAATATTAGAAAAGATTAAATTGAGCTAGCTAACTAGGACCAAAGTTAAAAAAAAAAAAAAAAAAAAAAAAACCCTATATGTTTTCTCTTTTTGAGGTACTTAACTCTAAATTTTTAAATTTAAGTATATAACCAAGAGTAACTACAAAAGCCAACACAGCTTAAAATGACTAAATGCTAGGAAGGGGGAAATGGAGAAAATATGGGAAAAGATACTTAAATAAAAAGTAGGGAGGGAGAGTAACACAAAAAGAGAGAGAGAAGGAGGGATGAATCACACGAAGGATGTTTTCAAGGGTCATAGGGAATCATATTATTTTATATTTACCAAAATTTATATATATATATATATATATATATATATATATATATATATTTGACTTATGATATGACTAGAGAACCAAACTTAAACCACCTTTTGCAATCCAGGGTAAAACAGAAATGCTATCAGAATTTATGGATTGGGTCTTGTTTTCTTCATTCAAATATAACCATTTTTTAAAAATTACACCTCTTGGATATCCAATTCTATAACAGCAATGATAGTCAAAAACCAGTCCTAAAGTCAACAAAGTCCTGGAGCTCTCTAAACTTACTTTATGTGATTACTAAATGTCTTTCACCCCTTTTCACCTGTGTCTCCCTTTGTCTTTGGGTATTTGTGTCTCTGTCCTTTCTGCCTATCTGTTTGCCTTCCTGTTTTTCTCTGTATATCTCTGTCTCTCACTCTGTCCATTTCTGTATATCTCTCTGTCTCTTTGTTTCTCTGTGTCTCTGCCTGTCTGTCTCTTTGTCAGTGTATGTCTCTCTCTCTCTCTCTCTCTCTCTCTCTCTCCTTTTCTCCCTCTCTCTGTATATGTGAGTTCCTCTCCCCTCTTAACATTTTTCTTCCTGTTGGTCTCTGGTATTCTCTGGTGCTACTGATCCCTTGTGTGTTAAATCTCTTTATTTCCTCCTGTTTCATGATGTGATAAAATTCAGTATTTAATGTATACAGATTCCAACATGACCAAGGGGGTGATTATCGTGTCATAGATTTACCTTTATCTTTTTTACTTCTATTTCTTGACTTAGATATTATTATTGCTCTTATAACTTACATTTGTCACATAGTGTAAAAATAATAATGAACAGAAATAACATATTGCTAACAGAGATTATTTTTAAAAATTTTGAGCATCTACTTTGTGGTAGCCATTAATATTCAATGGGATCCTTTGGGATTATTCAAAGAAGAATGCCATAATTTTAACTCATTTACAAAGATGGGGATTTAAGCCTCTTAGCAACAAGCTATTTCTGAGCCTGTTATAAAAGTACTTTCAAACCCAACAATTGGTTTCCTGTTAAAATGTGATTTGCTCATTTTTTAAAAGATAGGAACAATTATCTCAAAAGAATTCAAAGGTTTATTTTACTTTTATTGTATCCTGATAGCATATAGAGATATACAAAAATAGGGAAGGAGAATTCATAGAAGCTAATTGAAATAGTTGCAAAGTAGTATCTAATGTTAATCTCTAGTCAAATACAAATTTTAGAATTAAGTAAAGATGGTCAGATATGCAGAAGTAGAAAATTAATTTCTTCTGAACAAATTTGTTTGTAGTTCACAGTTTATCTAGCTGATGATAATAGCATTTAGGTTGTTTTCCTTCGTGATGAGAGTAGATGCTATCAGAGCTAAATTTATAACTCAGACCTCTTAACGTATTACCCTTTTTTTCCCATTCCCATTAGTAGGTGAACAATGAAGGCTAGAATCTGTTTGCTATTGCTGTTTGTGCTAAAACTTAAGAACTCATAGTTACGACATGCAGAATAACATGATTACACACTAATCATTTCACAAGGATTATGCAAAACATTAGTAGGCTATATGAGCAATTTTTGTGTAAAATAGCAATATCTTGATCTTCCTTCTGAAGAGTTTCAAGAAATATGTTAGCAAGCCAGTGGTGGTGCAGTGGCTAAGGTAGCCACCTGCAGAGGGCGAGCCCGTGCCCTTTGCTCTCTCTCTCCAGGTTCAAATCCTGCTTTCCTTGTGTGATTCTGCCCGAGTTTGATGAAAAAAAAAAAAAAAAAAAAATTACCCCTTACCTTCATGTGTCATATCTTTTAAGGAATGAGTACTATCCTTTGCCACTATCAAATGGTCATTGTACACATTATTTCTCTAAGGGATGTGTTTGTCAGTAATATAATTATACACCATTTTCTCATGATCTGTGAGAATTAAACAAAAGTTCTGTTTGACTTTCCTCATAATAACCTCTGTTGCATATTCGGACTTATTGAGTCTTTGGCTCTAAGATACTAAGGGTCTAATCCTGAACCTCAGACTTTCATTTAGTTTCCTGAAATATTTTTATTGCAAATAAGCATGTAATTTATTATGAATAAAACTTGCTTCTTTGGAAACTTGTAACAACATGTGTGGTGATTTTTGCCTTATATTTAGAGGCAGCCATTTAAAGTATGTCTACAGAGATTTATAAATTTGTAAAATTCCATGTTGACTTATAAAACTAATTATTGCTGCTTTCAATATATAGTTTTCTTTTGACTCATTAAAATACAGGGTTGCTTATTTTTCACATAATAATGAATATGCAAAAATTTTAAAAGGTATTCTTCAGATAACTGGAATAATCAAAGGGATTTAATTCGTATTTGGAGTCACATCAGGGAAATGCCAGCAAAAGTACTGTGTGGTTTCCACTAGTGTCTGTTGAAATTGTAAGGATCAAATAATGATACTAAAAATGTTGATGAACAGCAGCCTTTACACAATGATTTTGAAATAGCATGTGCTAAAGATACTATAGGATATTGTCTGGAGACTGCTTTAAAAATAGAAAAATTACCATATTCTAGCTCAGTTTCTCTTAATAACAAAAATGAAGGATGTTAATTTAATAAAAGTGTTTCCAACATGTATTTGTTTATCACATAATTATTCACAATATTCATGAAGCCAGCTAAGGCTTTTGTCCCTATAAAACTCTATAATATATACTCACAATTGAGTATTTGTCCACTAAGAATAAAATGAATCATATATTTGAAGTTAATTTAGAGGACTCAGAGATCATCATATTAAGGTAAACAAGCCAACTTTACACAATGAGGTATGATTTACTTTCTCTTACATATGAATTGGAAGATAAAATGAGGGTGGTCTGGAATTTGAGAGCAAACATGAAATGAAAAGAGAATAAGATACAGGAGGAGTTAATTTAGTTTACAACATGTTCTATGAAAATAGTGCAAGTATTTTTTTAAAAAGTATGAAAATAACAAAGAGAAAGCTATCTATATAACTAATATGATTATTAATGTTTTCACACTTTGAAATTCTGCCAAACCATAATACATTGAAGATTGCAAAGAAACTTCAATATTGTTAGTTTTTGCCATGGTAATGAGTCTACATATTATGTAACATACATTAAAAATTTTTAAATACCAAAATAGTCAGATGATCAGTGTGTGTGTGTGTGTGTGTGTGTGTGTGTGTGTGTGTGTGTATTTCAAATGTTGATAAAGTTTAAGCTTTTATGTTGGGTGTATATTAATGCCACTAGAAAAGTTACTGTGATTATTCTCTTTTATATAAAAACTGTGCATATGTGACATTCATTTTTGATATATGTATTAGATGATAAATTAAAGCTTTTCTTCTTTCATTGTCTACACTTTGTTTTCCCTACCGTTACAGGGAGAAACCTAACTGCAATCTAACAGTGGTTAGAGTAGTTTATTGAAATCAATGTTCAATAATAGACTTACCAAGTCTGAAAAATAATGGCCTTAGACTTTGATATTCAATGTTTTCCTATGGTTTCTGTTGTTTATCTTGTTGAGTATTCTTTTTTTCACATTGCTCATGTCCAGCTTTCTACAATTGGATCTGATGTGGGTCATTGACACATCAAACTTGTCAGCTCTACCCATGGTGGGTTCTTCACTTGTTATCATTTGTCTTCATTCTTCTGGACAGCTTTTTATCCACTGAGCTGTCTTTCACATCCTTCTACACTGGTTGACCTTGTAGATTTAGTTTTCTACTCAGTCATTTAAGGAACACGTTGTACAGTAGGAAAATTATGTCCCCAATTTTCTCTGACAACTATATTATTTTATCAAGCAAAATACTCTCAGGGTTGACAGCTGCACTTGTCTTCCTGTGATACAAGCTCATTTTTAAAACAATGCCTCACTTCTGGAATGATCTGTTTTCCAAACTCTGATCAGCATTTCTTGTTATGCTATTTTTAATGATATACTTGAATTTACCTGCAGAAAATGAGTCTTTTAATTTGGTTTTTGTGAAAAACACTGATGTTTTCTCAACTATTATTTTTTACAGATCTTTTGGTTTGTTGTGTTTGGTTATGTTAAGTTTAAAATATATTTTAAATACAGTAAAGTACTTTTACATATATTAGGTTATTTGAATTTCAACTTGTCATGAATGAGGAAGAATTACCCAAAAATAAATATCCATAAAAATGTCATAAATAATCCTGCTAATTTGTATGCTAACTTAAAAATAAAATTAAATTTAAAATAAACAAACTTGTACTTGTAATATGGCTCCAACATAACAATAAAAGAGGCCTTTACTTAATTCAAAGATTAGTTTTAATGATAATGAATCATTTAAAAAATATAATGAACATAAATTAACACTTTAATAACTGGCTTAATCCATCTTCCTGTTACAATCCAATTACATGGTAAGAACATGCAAAGTACAGCAGGAACATGCAAAGAACATACAAAGAACAGCAGGAACATGTAAACCAGGTAAAGTTGAAAAATTCAACTTAATGTTTAAATTTAATTTGCTTGTTATAAGCTTATTTTTGCCTTTTAATCAATTAGTTAATTATTAGACAATTCCATGACTAGCATAAAACAGCTCATAAGGACATGTTCTAAACACCACAAACTCCAACTCTTTAAATTTTCTACAGTCGAAAGCAAGTTTTGATAGTGGTTATGCTCAATTTATTCACACACAACAATATAACTACTGCTTACTCATAAAGTTTCTATCACATTTCATACATATTTTTGATTGTTTTGAAATTTCTTTCATGCAATATATTTAGATAATATCCTTTCTCCTTCTGAATGAACTCTTTCAGAATCTTCCCTCTTTCCCTATCCAATCAAGACCTTTAGTTTTGCTATTTTAAAATGCCAGATTTGCAAATTCATAGGAAGAACAACAATATCAACCAACCAGACACCCCAGAGCTCCCAGCCAAAGAGTACACACCAACCAAAGAGTATAAATGGAGGGACCCATGGCTCTAGCCATATATGTAGCAGAGGACGGCATTGTCTGGCTTCAATAGGAGGGAAAGCCCTTGGTCCTGTGAAGGCCTGATGCTCCAGTAGGGGAATGCCAGGGCAAGGAGGCAGGAGTGTGTGGGTGTGAGGGAGAACAACCTTATAGAAGCAGGAAGAGGGGTATGGTAGAGGGGGATCTGGAGGTTAAAACCTGGAAAGGGAATAACATTTAAAATCTAAATATGTAAAATGCCCAGTAAAAAATGTCAGTTATATGAGCCTTTGCACATATCCTAAATTTTAAAATTCATATCAAGTATTCAGCACCTTTTTTTTTTCCACAAACAGATTCCAGGTTAAAAATTTGGTGAATATTGGACCAAAAGGGATCAGGTAGGTGGGGGAGAGATGTACAGAGGTAGTACTGGAAGAGAAGATTGGAATCGTGGGACATTTAGGAGACAATGTGGAAACCTAGTGTAATGGAAACTCCTTGGAATTTAGGAGGTTAACCCTAGGGAAGACTCCTAGTAATGCAGGATAAGGAGCCTGAATCAGCCATCATCTGTAATCATGAAAGTTTTCCAGTGGTGTGAATCAAAATCCAACCAAGTAACAACACCTTCTACCTACAGCTTGTGCTGCTTACAAGATGTGCTTGAATAAGGTACGGTAGTTGTGGGAGTGGCCAACAAATTGCTGTTCTAACTTGAAGCCTCTGTGACTAAACTCTAGAGATAGCCCAGGCTTGACACTGCCTGGATGACAGAGTTGGATAGCCTGCAGACCTAGGAAAGAATGAAACACAACCGGCAAATGGGAAGGGGGGTGGGGGGGGACAACGAAATGACATCTACTGCTATTCTACTGTCCTTGATGTCAACCTACTCATCTTCACAGAGGCTTTATCTAGGAAATAATAGGAGTACAGCCAAACATTACGTGAAGCTCTTGGAAGCCTATAGAAGATGTGTATATGTGTGTGGAAGGGAGATTGTAGGAGCCAGAGAGGTCAAAGACACCACAAGAACATGTTCCACAGAATCAACTAAGCAGGGCTCATAGGGGCTCACAGAGACTGAACTGACTGACAATCAGGAGCCTGCATGGGTCTGACCTAGGTCATCTGCCTTCATATTGTGTTGTGTTTTTAGCTTGGAGTTCTTGTGGAACTCCTAACAATGATAGTTGGGGTTGCCTCTGAGATTTGCCTGCTTTTATGACACCTTTGTTCCTACTGGTTTACCTTGGCCAGCCTTGATATGAGTGTTTGAGCCTTTTCTTGTAACTTGTTGTGCCATGTTTGGTGGATGTCCCTTGGAGGTCTTTTTGAAGGGAAATAATAATTTCCAGACCTGAGGAAGTAGCAGTGTGTGTGTGTGTGTGTGTGTGTGTGTGTGTGTGTGTCTGTGTGTGTGTGTGTCTCTGTGTGTGTGTGTGTCTCTGTGTGTGTCTCTGTGTGTGTGTGTGTGTGTGTGTGTAGTGGGATGAGAAACTAAAGTCAGGATGTAGTATATGAGAGAAAAATGTTTTTTAAAAGGTACCCAAGAAAATTATTATGGAAAGAGCTTTATGAATGTTAAACCACAGCATCAAATTTGTTCCAAATGAGTGATAAGTGGGCTACATTAGTGGACGTTCCCTTCATCTACAGGCAGTCATTGCTAACCCTAATCAGTTTCTTTGAGGATTTAGTAAAAGCTAAGGAAAAAAGATCTGAGCCAACACTTCTCAAACCTTACAAGCAATGTAGTCAACAAAAGTAGAAAAATATAACATTGTAAGCACATGTGATTTCTGGCAGTTGGCCATTATGACATTGTTTCTTCCTTTATGAAATGAGAGGCCCAAAATGTTAAGATGACTCTCTGGGTGCCTAGTTATCTAAAGGTATAGAATGTCATAATAGTAGAGAGTAGACACAGGAGATGAAACTATAGCAACATGCAGACTGTGCCTTTATATATGTAACACTTCTGCATTAACACATACTCAGTTTTAAGTCCAAACATCACTCTCCAATAGATCCTGTAAGTTAACATACCTTTTGTTCTTTGTTAACTGCCTTTGTTTGGTATTATAAATGCGCAAATAAGAAAACAAGATGAAACCATTAAAATGTTTTTTGCTATAGTATAAAAAATGAATATGCCGGGCGGTGGTGGCGCACACCTTTAATCCCAGCACTTGGGAGGCAGAGGCAGGCGGACTTCTGAGTTAGAGGGCAGCCTAGTCTACAGAGTGAGTTCCAGGACATCCAGGACTACACAGAGAAACCCTGTCTCAAAAAACAAAACAAAAAAATGAATATATTTGACAAATGCAATCCTAATTTTTTGTACAGTTTCTTAAAAGGCTTACTAATTATGAATTTTTAAGAGTACTGCTTGGAATGTATATATTATGACTCTAGTACATTTTATTGCCCAATCTATGCAAGTCTTTTATGGATACTAATTGGTCACAAAACAAAGCCTTTGATCCACTTGGACTTGAGTTTTGTGTAGGGTGATAAATATGTATCTATATGGATTCTTCAGTATACAGAAATCCCAATAGACCAACATCATTTGTTAAAGAGGCTTTTTATTCCCCGCTGTATGTTTTTTGCTTTCTTCATCAAAAATCAAGTGTCCACAGGTATGTGGGCTTGTTTCAGTGTCTTTAATTCAATTCCATTGATCATCATGTCTATTCATATATTAACACCTTGCATTTTTTATTAATATTGCCCTGTAGTAGACCTTGAGGTGAGGGGTGATATTACATCAAAAAGTTCTTTTATTGTTTAGTATTGTTTTACCTTTCCTGGATATTTTGTTTTTTCTATATGAAGTTGAAAATTTGCTCTGTTGAAATCTGTAAAGAATTGTATTGGAATTTTGACTGGAATTTCATCGAATCTGTAAAATGTATTTGGTAAGATGCCTACTTTTACTATGTTAATCCTATTGATCCATGAGCATGAGAGACCTTTTTTTCTTCTTATATCTTCCTTAATTTCTTTCTTCAAAACCTCAAGTTCTTGTCCCATAGGTCTTTCACTTGCTCGGTTAGAGTTATACAAAGATATTTTATATTATTTGTAACTGCCAGAAAGGATGTAGCACAAGAAAATATAAACCTCTGGTGCCTCCCAAATCTCCATTAAAAGGTAAATGACATTTTTTCAAGTCCTGCCACTAATGATTTTTCTGAACTAAGATTAGAAAAATAGTTTTACTGATGCACAAAGAAACACATATACACATGTTTGTAATTTTATATGTTGAAATGTACGTAACTACCTCTAATTCATCACTATACTTAGCACTTCTACAAGTTACCTCAGGATACTACAGTACAACATGGTCTCTCCTCTCTCTCTCTTGTCTCTCTCTCTCTCTCTCTCTCTCTCTCTCTCTCTCTCTCTCACTTTCTCTTTGTGTGTGTGTCTGTGTGTGCGCGCGCGCGTGTGTGTGTGCGTGTGTGTATGTTTGGTGTGTGTTTGCAATACCCATGAAATCTATAAGTTCAACAAATCCTTACACTTGCATCAATGCATGGATAACTTTGGCTACTGAGTTACATGGCATTCTTTTGTTAGTTATTCATATTGTATAACTGAAACTTTGTTACCTAAAAAGTCATTACAATTTCCCACTGATTAGATGCTATCAGCTGTGCTTATTTTTACTCTTTTATGAGCATGGCTTTCCTTTTTTTTCTTTTTTCTTATCTCATATAAATAGTGTTAGATAACCAATGCAATATTAAATTAGGAAATATGATATAAAGAAATAAGACAGATTTTACACCACTTTGTGAAAATATATAATACCCCATCAATTATAAAAAGCACTATGGCACATTCTCAATATTAAAAAAATGACATCTCTATTACTTCACAATCCCATATTTGGTTATAATATAAAGCTATTGAAATTATGATGTTGAAGAGAATTTTAGAGTACCATTTACTACATTATACAGTAGTCACATAGAATCAATAAATGTGTCATCAACACTAAATGAGTAGGAATGAGTTATGGGCCTAAAGATAAAGCTTGGTAGTAAGGTGATAGCTTATCATGTAGGAGATCCTAGATTCATTCCCCAAGACTGTTAAAAAATTATATATATATATATATATATATATATATATATATATATTAGAGAGAGAGAGAGAGAGAGAGAGAGAGAGTAACACAGCATTTAAAAGTTACTATTGACAATATGATTGAATGTGTAGTCCATTGTAATGTGTGACTTGGTTTTTAAATGCACAAATTTCTTCCGTGATGGAGTGAAAAAATAATATCTTTATATTACCTAAGAACATTTAGTCACAGATTCATTCTCATTTCTTTCAAAAAATTGTATTGGGACCTTTAGCATGTGCAACTAACAACCTGATAGGTTCAAAGCTTGTGGTCAAGAAGAGGTCCATTTAAACAGAAGCTTCATAGTGCTATTTAGTGGGGAAATTTTTTTCTTGCAAAAATATCAAGTATTCAAGCATTACCACTTATTAATGAAATTGTCAAAGGACTCTGGAGAAATAGAATGTTTTCTGAAAATCAAGATCTTCAGATACAAAGTCAAGGAGTTTTAGAATCTAAATAGAGTTAATAATCAGATAATAACTCTACAGGGTCCTATCAAGATACCCAGTGTAACAAGTGGAAATTAGTATTCAGATTAATACACATCTTGGAAAAATAACATTCAGGATATTTTGTGTTTTTCATTTGATTTTAGACAGTAGATGTTAGTAACATAGGTACCCTTACAGTCTTTAACTTTGTAATATTTTTATTTGTGGAAAGCATGGAAAACAGGTTTTCAACAAATAAAACCGAATCTTACAGTTACATTACTATTAATGAGCATGTTTATACTCTTTTCAGTGTCATGTGAAATTTCCTCTGTGTTTTTAATTTGGTATTTTCATGAATCTTAACTGTTCTTAGAATAGTAATAGTCAGTACACAATTTTGTTTTTCTTCTTTATTTATTTAGGATTAGCTAAACTTCAAATTAAATCAGCTGCATCAAAATAAGTTTTAAGACATGGATACATACTTATTCTTTGATGAAATGTCTTTTTTCATTTCTTGTAATTCACGTATTCAACTTCTCTGTAAGATATTCAGTGTTTTTCAGACAAAGTTGACATGTGAAAATGATAAACATCTTTTTCTTCATTGTCTCAGTTTTGCTGTCATTGTCTTCATTAATAGAAATATTTTGTAACATATTTTTATTTTGAATAACTATATATACTTCAATGTTTATCTCTATTATTTATCAACAGCTAAATCCCCCAAATTTCCTCATTTTCACTGGAAGTAAGCATTAGAGAATTCTATCAAAACTATCTTCATATTTTTCTTGACTATTAAGACTATAAATTTAATCATAACAATGGAAATCATGAAGAAATATAAAAACCATACTAAAATATGTCATTTTCACTGTTAAATATTAGCCTACTTCATTTAAATAAAAATTATACATTAATATTAAATGAATGAACTCTATGAACTATTTTCACATGTTTGGCAGAATTTTTGTTTTCTATACATTACAATTTCATATACATATATGTATATTTAATGTGTATATATATGTGCATATTTAAATATTACAGTGATGCTCATCTCTTAGCTATCTTGATTTTATCCTATAACTTTCTCTTATTTTCATATACATTTTTTTCAAATTATCAATTGCTTACTCTTTCTGCCTTCTCAGGTTTGTAGGATGAGGCACTTCAGAGGAAAACAAGTTCCACTGTATGTCCTTGTTTATGATATCAGAATAAACAAAAGGCCTCTGTGGGTAGGGTGGCTGGAAAATGAAAATTCATCCAGGCAGGGAGTTAGGCATGGTGGCTGTGGCTACAGAGGCTCATTAAAGGCCTTCTCCATGGTTTCTCACAGTGCAGACCCAATGACACAAGAAAGCCTTTGGGTTTCCAAAAAGGCTTTATTGGCATGACAGATGATGGTTGAATCTGGATGTGCACCCCTGTGAAACTCAGGGCAGACCTGAGTTAAATAGGGAGGGAGAGAGGTGAGAGGGGCTAGGGAAGAAAGTTTACTTGGCTCTGCCCTCTGGCCTACAGGCATCTCATTAGTATGTAAATCTCTCTAGGACCTGAGGTCTGTAGTCATGCCCTCTACCTGTGCTCTTTGGGTGGGGCTGCATTGCCGTGAATGTGACTGAAAAGTGCAGGTCAGTGGAGTTCCATGCTAGGTGTTAGGTGCCTGAACCTGGGAGTGGCGAAATAGATGCTTCTCCCTTACAGGCAATGGACACCTATTGGGTTTCTGAGCTTTCCAGCCAGTGCTTTGACCAAAACCAAGACCCCTTTCACAGCTCTACAGGCTTCTGTGTGAAGTGGGTCAGATTCAACACCTAGTGATGAAACAGAGTAGCCTCATGTTCACTGTTATCTAACAAGTACAGCTATATAGACCATGTATCTGGAGATGAATATTTAAGTTGGGTTCAGACTCTCCTTTAAAGCTACTCAGCAAGTACCTTTACAAAGGTCTCAACTATTGCAATGCTCACTCCAGACTGTGTTTGGTATTTCTTCTGTATTCTCTTTTCTTTTTGCTTTGTTTACATATGTTTATGTCTATGAATTTTTCTACTGGACTAGATAGAGGTGTTCACTCAAAGATATAAGACAGTATTATTCGATGTGATTTCTTTTTTGAAGCATTTCAGAAATGTTTGCAATAATGTTTTATTGTTAGAAAACTGTTTCTCAACAAAATGTGTATATATTTATATGTCATCTAAAATTTTTAATTTATGGATACAATTTTATGGTATTTAGAACTCTTTAGAAGTTGTTTAAAATATTTATATTTTATCATCATATTTTGTATGTATGAGTGTTTTACCTTCACATATGTGTACCATGTACTTGCATGAAGCCCCGGGAGGTTAGAATTTGTCCTATCTTTGGCTCCAGATCTGTTAATGGTTGTGATGCACAAACCAGGCTGCTAGGAACTGAACCCAGGTGTGAGGCCTAACAAGAGGTCTTATCTCCATTCCACCTTCACCCTTCAGTCATACAATAAAAGTTGTAACCCACGACTGCTCTCCATACCTTCATGGCTTTTCATTGCTCCTACATCTCTGCTCTCCCTACCTCCTCCTTTTCCTCTCCTTATTACTCCTCTTCCTCTTCTCACTCCTCCCACCTTAGCTCTTCCTACAATGAACCATACTAGCAGCCCCTAAATAACATCTTCAAAAACATACATGACTAAGAGAAAACTGTATAGAAATTATACACATTCAAATAAATAAGCTAAATATATTTGAAAGATGTTTGTATTATTAATAGTTGGCTTGTATATATTCTACTTTCTGTTTCTTTCTGATAACTCACTGAGTATCAAAATGTGTATACTTCATCTTTTTAAACAATTAAAATATGATAGAATAAATCAACAAGGAGATGAATTTCCTATTTCCTGACAAACTTCTTCATTTATGTATTCTGGAAAGAATGGTGAAACTCACTAAAAGTCATGAAGAGAGGGAAAAATGTATATTTTATTTTCATATTATGACTTTAGATTGTGAATTCATTGGGCATTTAATGTTAAAAATTTTTGATGGTAAATTTTTGCATGTATTTTTTACACTATGTGGGAAAAGTTGGCTAAATATTTCTAAGATGCTGGGGAGATGGATCACTAAAGCAGGTGATCCCAAGTTGTCTATATAAACAGTTCTAGGATTTGCACTCTGAAGGAAAGCACAAAACCTCACATTCTTGTGGACTGCAGAGCCTTATACATTCACCAGACACTGACAAAGCTTGTGTTCCTTTAATGTCCTCTTTCCCATGGCAACCACCTGTTCTGTGTGGATGACTGGGAGAAGAGATGAATCAAAGGACACTTTCGAACACAGCATGTGCATGCCGTAATTACAAATGTAGCTCCTTCACTATATCTGAATGCCAGAGCACTAAATCAGTACCCTGCAAATACGCCATATCACTGGCATGAAGCCAGAGAAAGGCCCTATCAGGAGATTGTAATACATAATGAAAACAAGTTAGAGCACAAAAAATAAAATCAAAATCATATTTAAATTACAGAGTCAATTTTTTTCTGCCTGATGCATATAGCTCAGTGTTTTTGAAATGGTCTCTGTCTCATTAATTAGGCACAATGATTAATGTAGAAAGAGCTTATGAAAATTTCACATTTTAAAATTTTAAATGGATTTTCTATTCATTAAATAAATTCTGAAGAGAATTTCCTCTCTTCTATCTCCTCCTGGTTTCTCTCCACTTTCCCACCCACTCAAATCTACATGGGTTCTTTCTTTCTCTCCTTAGAATATAAATAGGTATATAAAAACAATAATAGTAATAATGTAAGATAATATAAAAACTCTTAAAAAGCCAGAATAAAACAAACAAAATAAATTAGCCAAAGGTGGGTGGGGCAAGAATCAAGAAACCCATATTGACTCGACACAAAGACATACATATTTGTACACACAGAAATCTTATGAACATGTAAGACCGGAAAGCACAGTATTTCCTCAAAGGACCCACAAGGTAAATCAAACAAACAAACACACACACAAACAAACAAAAATCTAAAACAAACTTGTAAAGTCATTGTGTTTGTTTGAGTTGGCCATTCAGTGCTGGGCTTGTGATCAGCCCTTAAGAGTAGTTTGTAAATCCTGTGATACTCAACTGGAGAAAACTTTTTTAAAATTGAAAGTGGCTATCTGTCTGAGATAGCTCCTGGGTTAGGGTAGAGGCTTGTGTCCACTTCCTCTCTCAGTGCTGGAAGCCTATCTGGCCTAGATGTGTTTATGCTAAGACTCTCTCTCTGGTGTCAAATGTCTTTTGGCCATGCTCTGCCTAGAAGAATTTGTTACTCTGGTATCCTCTAACCCCTCTGGCTCTTAAATTTTTTTCATTTCATATTCTGTAGGGTTCTCTGAGCCCTGAGATATCTTGCTATCTCTACACGTCCCAGCAGTACGTCTGTAAAATCATATTTTCAAACTGAAAAGCAAACATCGTTGTATTTTTATTTTCATGTTATATGGATACAATTTTGTTAGTTTATTAATACTACTGTCCGTTTTCCACATTCATCACAGGCTGACCATGTGCCTTCTACTTTTCTCTGACTAATTTAAGAAAATGACACTATTTTATTTTGACTCTGTTTCAAACACCAAAAGAGCTTGATGAAAATTAAAATATGTTTATTCAAGTGTTTTACGGAAACCAAGACACATACTACCAGCAAACTACTAAGCCTATTTGTATCCATCTTCTGACATGTCAATGAATAATTTATAGTAGAACTTTAAATCCAATATAAGTAATTTGAAAATGATGACGAATCCATCCTGAATACACAAGGAAAGGGGTCTAGAAAAGAGAAACGAATTACTCAAATATAAATCTGGCTATATGGCATCCACATTAACAAGAAGACGACCCAACAGACAAACTCTCTACTGTTGTGTGCTAACTCTCACATCCAAGTTAGAGATATCTAGAAACAAGTAAAGTACAGAAGGAAACCTTTCTGGTGCTCTTCGATTTACTTGAAGCTGTGCTGGAATAGAGAGCAAAGGTTCAGGATCCAGATAAGAATTTGAGTGGGGCTCCAAGAGGATGTCTGGGATACAGGAGGAGAGGCAGGCATAAGAGTGGAGTGAGTGAGTGGTTAGTTGCACATAGATAGTTAGCACTCACTCATAAGGATCCTAGGTAACACAGAACGTATTTTGTCAGAGTATAGACAGATTTACTGTTTCAATATTTGCTAATTATCAAGCCTAGCACAAAATGTTTTTAAGTATTGTGAGGAATGAAGAAGGCAAAGCATATATTTGGCTGATACGCAGTGTCTTCTTTCATGTGATTATAACTTCAATAATATCTGTCTATCTACCTATTATCTTTCATACACCTATATGTGATATTTATGTATTATGTATCCACCTGCCTCTCCATAAGTTATTTTAACTAAAGGCCAGTGCAGTATTCTGAAGAGAATAATGATCATAAAGTGAAAATTTATTGCCAATAAAATTACATTTATCTGAGAAAAGCTTACAGAGATATTTATCTAAGGCTTTTAGGGAATATGGTATGTCAAGACATTCATGGAAATTATCAATTGTATTCTGACAGCAGACTCAGAAAATGCATAGCACCTGTAGGACTTTTAAAAACATTGAAAATAAAAATATGTAAAAACTTAAGAAAAAAGAACACATTTTACACATTGTACCAGTTCACTAGACAAGATCTCTAACTTTTTATGAACCCCTTCCCATTCTTTATTAAGATTTTATTTTTAAGTTAGTTATACATATATGTATATATGTGTGCATGTATGTATGTATGTGTGAGTGAGTATGTTTTTGAATATGCATACAGTGCCTGCAGAGGCCAGAAAAGAAACACAGCACCCCTGGAGATGGAGCTAAGGGTGATTTTAGTTCCCAGGTGTGGATGCTGGGAAGTTACCTCTGGTCCTCTTCTAGAGAGGGATGTTCTCTCAACTGCTAAGCCATACTTCTCCTTACTCCATGATTTGTTTTCAGAGCATTGATGAGCTTGTCCTTAAGCCCAATGAAGTAGAAGAACAGATGAATATATGGTATTTTCTTAAGAAAACATGATTATATTTTATGATTCATACAGTATATTTTTTTTACCATAATTGCAGTCTCAGTTCTTCACATATCCTGTTTCATTCCTACCCGCTCAAATTCAAATAACTAAAAAGGAAACCAAAACCAAAAGCAACCAACTACCAATCAACCAACCAACCAGCCAACCAAACAACCAACTAACTAACCTCCACCACCAATAGCAACAACAAACCCACTAAAATGCATGGAGTTCTATGAGTTAGCCAACTACCCCTCAGCATGATTTCTGTACTAGAGCATGATATATATATATATATATATATATATATATATATATATATATATATATCAAATGTTACTACATTGGAAGCAACATATTTTTCTTTTTCCAGCAAACTGCTCCTTTTTTGGATATTTTATTTGCATTTCAGATGTAATCCCCTTTGCCCATTTCCCCTCCACCCAAGAAACCCCTATCCCATCCTGCTTTCTCCTGTTTCTATGAGGATATGCCCCTACACACCCTCCAACTCCCACCTCCCTACCCACAATTTCCCCAGCCTTCACTGGAATAAGGACTTCCTCACCCACCTATGCATATACATATGCACCTACATATACAGGTGGAGTCATGGGTCCCTCCATATGTGCTCTGAGGTTGGTGGTTTAGACCCTGGGAGCTCTGGTTGGTTGGTTGGTTGGTTGGTTGGTTGGTATTATAGCTCTTCTCATGGGGCTGCAAACACTTTCAGCTCCTTCAGTCGTCTCTCTAACTCCTCTATTGGAAACCTTTCATCAATTCAATGGTTAGCTGTGAGCATCTGCCTCTGTATATGTCAGGCTTTGGCAGATCACTAAGGAGACAGCTATATCAGGCTACTGTCAGCATGCACTTCCTGGCATCCACATTAGTGTCTACATTTGGTGATTGCACATGGGATGGATACCTAGGTGGAGCAGTCTCTGGATGGGCCCCTTCTTCAGTTTCTGTTCCATGCTTTGTTTCCATATTTGCTCCCATGAGTATTTTATTACTCCTTCTAAGGGCCAAAGCCCTTTGGTCTTCCTTGTTCATGAGCTTCATGTGGTCTGTGAGTTTTATCTTTAATTTTGCCAGCTTTTGGGCTAATATCCAATTATCAGTGAGTGCATACCATATGTGTTCTTTTGTGATTGGGTTACCTCACTCAGGATATTTTCTAGTTCCATCAATTTACCTAAGATTTTCATGAATTCATTGTTTTTAATAGCTGAGTAATACTCCATTGTATAAATGTACCATATTTTCTGTATCCATTCCTCTGTTGAAGCACATCTGGGTTCTTTCCAGCTTCTGGCTACTATAAATATAGCTGCTATTTACATAGTAGAGCATATGTTCTTGTTATATGTTAGAGCATCTTCTGGGTATATGCCCAGGAGTGGTATAGCTAGGTCCTCAGGTAATGCTATGTCCAATTTTCTGAGGAACCATCAGACTGAATTCCAGAGTGGTTGCACCATCTTTCAATACCACCAACAATGGAGGAGTGTTCCTCTTTCTCCATATCCTCGCCAGTATCTGCTATCACCTGAGTTTTTGACCTTGGCCATTCTGACTGGTGTGAGGTAGAATCTCAACGTTGTTTTGATTTGCATTTCCCTGATGACTAAGGATATTGAACTGCTCCTTTCATTGTTCAGAGATATATGTGGAAGTGGAGACAGAAGATTGTAAGGGCTAACAATCCATGGAGGTGAAAACTCTAAAGATATAGCATCATCTAGACACAACAGGGAAAATGAACATAAGTACTCCCAGCGACAGTGAATCATGCACAATGGACTGCATAAGTTCAGGTTAGACAAAATCCCTGAACACAAAATCCCCGCACACAGGAGAGGAACGGGGATACAAAGTCCCACTCTACCTCCAATAAATTTTGATAGTTTTCTTATACTTGTATTTGGATATCTAAAAGATTAATCCTGAGAACACATATTTTATATATACTATCGTATAGTAAAACTGTACTTAGTGTTCTTATATCAATATATACAATTTTTTGTGACATGAAAACGCCAATAAAGATAATCCTGTCATTTTGAGCCATTATTTTTCTGCATGTATGTTCATAAAGTAATATCTTAAACTTAAAAGATCATTTTGTATATGACAATGTTCTAATCAGTTTTAAGTGGTAGATATTAATGAAATGAAATAAAAGTTTTTTATGTATTTATAGTATAATAACTAGTATGTGTAAGTGAAATGTGTATATGAATTTATACATACATGCCAATATAACACACACACACACACACACACAAACACACACACACACATATATATATATATATATATATATATATATATATATATATATATATATGTGTATATTTCCCCACAGAGGTTAAGGGGAAGGGAGAGAATGCTAATGAATCAAACAATAGATGAAAATGTCTGAAACTCATCATATTACTAGAGGAAGTAGTGTCAATAAAAGTTGTTGAAGGGAAGACAGCATTTTATAAAAATATAAATTAAAAGTAGAAACATTGGTTAAGAAGGATTCAGCTAGAGTTGTACATTATACAAAGCTGTGACTAAAGCTATAATTAATTTACAAATATATAGTTTAAAATCAGCTGTGATTTATTTTTAAATAAAAATTTAACAATACTAATTAACATTTGCATGATAACTTTACAATGATTTTTCAAAAGAAATTAACAACCTTCATGGCATGATTAGAGGTCAATAAAATGCTGAAAAAAAATTTCCACTGTTACAAAATAGAGATTTTTTTCTATTAGAGAATATACCAGAAAATCCAAACAATAACATTTTTATGACAAATAGAATATAATCTTATATAATGTTTTAAATATAAAATATGCAATTCATAAGCAGTTTATGATGCTATAAAAGGAAAGTTGTTCTTTTTATTCTTCAAAAGCACACTCCCAGAATGAGTGATATCTCACTAGAAAATCCAGACCGGACACAAGGTTCTCACTGAGGGTTCTCTGGACTGGGCTTCTTTAGAAAGGTGCCTCCATGTGGGGCTGGTAAAACTAAATGATTTTTTGTTGTTTTCCAAAGACAGCTTTTTAAACTTTTACACCCATTTCTTTTCCAGTGGAAACAGCAATAGAATCATGAAGAAACAAACCTCAAAATGGCTCAGAAAAGGTTTTTGCCATTTGTAAGATGCCAGTGCTGTCCAACTGTGGGCGTGTTCCTGTACAGAAAAGATGTTGGAGATAGGATTTGAGCTCCAAACACAGAGCTCACAAAACTGGAACAGACTCCTCATTCTCTCTCACTTTCATTTTTCTCTCAAGATACAGCTGTAGACATTGACCCTGCTTTTATGTTGTTAAGGAAACATTCAGAGTAGTTGATGGAATCCGTAGTAAATAGTGAAACCCATCCTGAAGCTTATTTTAAAACACCTCTCCAATCAGCTCAGTAAGTGTGCTTTCTGACCTAGCCTGCTTGATGATGTCACTCGGCTCCTGTGAACAAGGCTGGCAGCTTGGGCTCCCTCTGCTGTCTGCCTAGTTTCATTTACAGCAGCTGAACTACAAGAAGAAAAAAAAAATCAATGTCTAAAATATTCAGCTGCTACAGTATGTACGAGAAAGCGAGAATAGCTTATCTTTACTTTGCCTTCTGTAAAAGCTAGCATGAATTTGAGGCGAGGAAATGGTGAATTTTCCAGTAGAGTTTTAATACAAGGGACATGTTTAATAGAACTGAGAACATAAGCAACTTTAATGAATGAGTGGTTCCCAGGAGTTTGCCGTACAAATCTTTAAATTATTTAGGAATATGATTGCACTTCTAAAATGTCACTACTTCTATGTGTACTCAATAAAGTAGTAAAGTAGAACCATTATCTCATTTAGGAAACTTTTAAAGCATAAAATCTACACCGTATTGAATGCAGCAATATTTGTACCTTATAGCGAATGAAAATTTCATTTACATGTAAAAGAATTTTAGAATGTAAAACGTAAAACTTACTAGTTGTTGAAGCCATATAACCTCATAGAATTAAGTAAAATGATTCAGGGAAATGATCACAGAAACTAAGACTGTAGTTTATTTTGTATTATTTTCTTCTTAAATTTTACTTTCTTTTCTTGACTAAATTTATTGGTAAGTATATTTATTTAAACCTACTTGGCTATATTATATTATATTATATTATATTATATTATATTTTGGTGATAGTTCTCCATTATAATATTAATTTTGTACTTTAAGCCATAGACATGGAAATATATTTTATTCAATATACATATTTACATTATGTAGAACCTGGCAATAGAAAATAAAGCTTTGTTACTTCCATTGTTCTAATAATACCTATACATTTACTAAGAAACGCTTAACTATCTATATTTGCTAGGTGTGCAGTGTTGAAGTCTTTTTTCTTCTCTGTGCACATATATGTAACTAAATATATGTTAGATGTAATTAAAAAATATTGTTAGTATAAATTATCTATCCTATAAAATATATTAGTTTATATTGATTATGTTCTTATAATCACAAATATTTTATATATCTCAAAACAACACTTTTAGTAACTTTTTGAGTTTTTTATTCATTGTGTTCATTTACTCTTTTCCCTAAACATTTCTACAGCTTTCTCTCTCTACTCACCCAACTGAATTTTTCATACATTCTCCCCATCAATTTCAGTTATGTCTTATTGTCCAACTATGTGGTACTATAGCCTGCCTTTGGGTATAGTCTACCTGTAAGTCATCACATTAAATAAAACTGACTTTTTCCCTTCCATCAGCTATCAGGTGGCAATCAACACCCAGCTACTGATGAGAATTTTGTTCCCCTCTCTTCCTTGCAATGGTTAGATTTTTTTTTCTGGTTTGAGCTTGCACAAGTCTTGTGCATGCTGGCAAACTGACTATGAGTTTGCCTGTGAAATTGTTCTGTTCTGTCCAGAAAACAAAACAAATAACCAAAAAGACTCTCTCCAGTTATCCATCACCACTTGTTTACAATGTATTTATCTACACTCTCTCAAATCTATCTGAGCTATCAAGAGAAGGATATGATATGTACATTCCATTTAAGGATAAGAACCACACCATCTCTTCACTGTGTATTGACCATTTGAAGGTCTCTATACAAATTAACATCTACAGCATGAAGAAGCATCCCTCAAATGAGAGTTGAGCAATGCAGTGATCTATGGTTGCAGTAGTAAATCATTAGAAGACCTTTTAATATTTTATTTACTTAGCAAAATAATAGCATTTTGTACTTCCATAGACCTAGGAGCTAGCTAGTCACAGGTACTTGGACCCATTACTACTGTTGGGTATGTATTGTATCTCATGGAGTGAGTCTCAGATCTACTCAGAAGTGCTGAGTTTCCTCAATGGAATTTTGTGTCCATGGTGGATATTCAACTGCTTAAAAAGTGAAATAGGCAAATAAATATATCTAGAAGAATTATTCTGGGTGAAAAAACCCACACACAGGAAGACAAATGTTCCATATTTTCTCTCATGTATGAATGATAGTTTTGAACCTTAAAATGTTTGATTTTTTTCACCTCAAATATCTATAAAAGTCAAGAATTTAGTAAGAAGTTACAAGCAACCAGTACCCAAGGGAAAAGGAGTAGAGCACAGTGGTGTTAAAAATCAAAGGAAACAATTGTATATGAAGTGATGACTGGTATTGGGAATGGGAGGTCAGGATATAGAAAGAAATATGGAAAAGGATAAAAGTAAAGTGATATTGAAGTGACCAAATATAATTGAATATGTATGTAGGTGTATATGTAGGTGCTTTTGTGTGTGTGGAGACAGAGAGACAGAGAGAGAAACAGAGAGAGACAGAGACACAGAGAGAGAGAGAGACAGAGAGAGCAGACAGTCTTAATGGGGTTATCCTACAGCATCCTATAACTATGCATTTCTGCTAGGCAATAGAAACCTAAAATCTAGGATGAGTTACTTCATGAGCGGGCCTAAGATGCAGTCAGATGTAGTGCGTTTACACAAAAAACCCTGCAGATTGATTTTACTTTCTATCCCCTTGGGTTTGCAGGATCTTAGTCTTAAACTTCAATATCAATTTTACTTTTATCCAGTGGTTATGGTTTCCAATTATATTTTGATCTGTGCTTAAAATATATATTTATCTTAGATTGCATTTTATGACTATATATATATGTATATATATATAATATATATATATATATAATATACTAGACTTAGCAACAATATGCTCCTTTGAAAGAAGAAGAAAACAATATCTAAATAAACACAGTAACTTCATAATTATGTGATTGACCACTGACTAAATACAAAATATTAGATAAATGAATGAAGATGCTGAATAATCTGTAGATTCTGGTGTTATTGTTTAAGATCCTTCAGCTACAGCTCAGAGACAGATTGTATATATAAAGCCTGAGGTTTAGTTCCGAGGACTTTGCAAAGGAAAACAAACAAAAGTACCCTAGACTTGTTTGTTGTCATTTACAAGAGAAATTCTCATAGTGCTTAAAATGCAAACTCTCTAATTCTTTAATTTACATTCTTTAAAAACTCATTCACATCATGGTTTCGTCCATACAATGTTCTTTTTTTTTTCCAATTAATTTTGCCATTAGCAATTGTGTGCACAAATACAATGCAGATCTCACTTCCCAATTTGCTACTGCATCTGTCCATCCGTGCATCCCCCTAAGTGTTCATGACAGGTAGTTAGGGTTTTCGGTGATCCTAAATTTGGAGCTATTTGGTAGAGCCTGGTGCTTTCACCAATGTATATAAAACTAGAGAACAGTTTTTTCTTTTCTTTTCTTTTTTTCCTTTCTTTCCTTTCTTTTCTTTTTTACTTTCTTTTTCTTTTCTTATTGGCTATTTTCTTTCTTTACATTTCAAATGTTATCCCCTTTCCAGGTTTTCCCCACGGAAAACCCTTATCCCATCCTTGCCCCGCTGCTTCTGTGAGGGTGCTCCCCTACCTTCCTCCCCACTCTTGCCTCCCTACCCTCTCATTCCCCTACTGGGGCATTGAGCCTTCACAGGACCAAGGTTCTCCTCTCTCATTGATGCCAGATAAGGCAAACCTCTGCTACATATGCATCTGGAGCCATGGGTCCATCCATGTGTATTCTTTGGTTAGTTAGTGGGTTAGTCCCTGGGAACTCTGGGGAATCTTGTTGGTTGATATTATTGTTATGCCTATGTGGTTGACAACCCCTTTAGCTCCTTCAATCCTTTCTCTAACTCCTTCATTGGGGCACCTATCTCTTTCTGATCTGTAACCTCATCCCCAAGAATTGAAAACTTTAGAGTGGTTAAAATATATACCAATATTATAAATGCATATTAAAATTAAGACTATATATCTCCTTTGTGGAGGTTGTACACGAACCTTACAATATTCTTGGAACATAAAGTCAGAAAAATTTTTTATAGAGTATAAATTAGTCATTATACTATCATTCAGTAACTAAAAAAAAGATCCTTCAGCCAGATTTTGAAAGCACAGATATACATGACCTTTTAGTTAAAGCACTCTCTAATTTTTAAGAAATGTAGTTTAGAAGAACTAAGATAAGACAATTGGCAAAATCTTTTAGACTAGTTTTTCCTTGCATTTTTACTTTGGAAAAAATAATTCTCTGACTTTCCCTTTGCAAAATGTTTTTCTGAATTCCAAGATAGATAAAAACTGAATGGTTTGCTACAAAATTATAGTTAACTCTATTCCAGCTATCTAGATAAATATGAACCCATACATAAATAGATAAGATATGTGATATATTTATTTGTCTTATGTGTTTGTAAATGTCAACATATATTTTATTACTAATGTATAATTCTATCTGATGATGCTAAAATGTTATTTTTCTGTTTTATATAAACAATAGAAAGTATGCATGACAGAAGTCACAGAGGCAAAAGCATTTTCAAATAATAGAAATTTCTAGTCAAGGATAAAAAATAAAATAAAAACAAATAAATATGAAAGCAGATCAGAACTTATAGCAATTATTTCATAGTATACCTCGCTAAAACCAAAATTGAATGCCAATACTATTTTGTAGTGTAGCTTTTCTTTTCATGAACCTTGTTGAAAAAAAAGGAAACATCTCTCTTAAAAAAAAAAAAAACTATGTATATTACCTCTAAAAAATGAGATGTTTACTGTAGTAAGCTTTGTCTGTTATATAAACTAGTGGGAAAAGAAACACATTTCCTGTGGAAAGAATAGAATTGCGTATCCAATTTGACTTTTTCTTTTCTTATGACAGTTATCTTTCTTTAGAAAAAACAGTACACTTGGAGAACTGTGTTAGCACTGGGAGGAAGGCTGGTGTGCTTTCTGGGACAGATCAATCCTGGGACATTTGCAAAAGATAAGTACTGTGGATAGCAGCTGACTCTAAATGATCAAAAAGTCTTACTCTGCAACCTTTGTCCTTTGATGCTTAAATGGACTCTTCTGTTAAGCCTACAAACTCAAATTCCTATGTTATTCTGCTGGTTGGAAAGCTATTTGACACTACATTAAAAATGTCCGTGTTTCTATGTTCAAATGTTTGGGGGTTTTTTTTTATAAGAATTTGCATAGAACATTGTGTTAGGAAAGCCATTTCAGAGATTTTTAGATATTATTTCATTAGTCTTTGTGCCCTCCCTTTAGGTATTAATGTTGAACTCACCATAGGTCACAACTGCAATGTAAAGACCCAGAGTAAGAATTCAAATTTGAATTCCCACATACTTTTCCAGATGTGAGAGACAGGAACATAGCCATAACAGGCTTCCCTCACTTTTATAAAATTAATACCACTGAGGCAGGGAGCAATGGGCCTACTATGCCTGTTTACTTACTCAATAATGGCCCAAGCATTGTTGGGGGCTGACTTTTAGCAGAAATCCGCTATCAGCTTTGCAGCCATCTTGAGCCATATACCCTGACATGAGACTTGGATTACAATAGCCTACAACAGCTGAGCACCTCTGATAATCTTGGTTTAGATACCTTGGGTGTGTGAGATTAAAGGTGTGTGAGATTAAAGGTGTGTGACTTAAGAGTGTGACTTAGAAGTGTAGAGATCAGATTTAGAGACAAGACCCAAGGGCATGATTAAAGGTGTGACCAAAAGGCATGGCTTAGAAGTGAGACATATAAAGGCGAGAGGCAGACAGAAGAGAGATGAGAGAATCAGACACTTAGAGGAAATATACTCTTTAGGGAAACTCTTTAGAGAGTACAGCTAGACTTGGTACTTGGACCAGGAAGAGAGACTGAAGAATAAACAGGATTGAATCACACTCTGTCTGGTCTCCATCCTCACTCTCTCTCTTGCTGAACCCCGACCCCCAGACCAGAGCAGCAGCTTGGGCCGGGATACAGTGGCTGCCAAATGCGAGGCAGCCCGGGCCTCAACATTTTGCTCGCGACATTTTTTGGTGCCCGAACGTGGGGCTAGTGCCGTTCTCAACAAAGCATGTTTTCTTTCTTACTTTCCTGAAATAGCACTCATCAGGAATGTTAAACACTGTGTGTTGTGTCTGTGAATCAGTCTGTTCCATCAGGATAATAGATTCATGCATTTCCAGTATAAACTTTAGTATTTTGGAATTATGAATTCCCAATACTGCTAATTTGTAAAGATCAGAGATAAAATTCTTAAACGTTCTATAAAGGAATCTAAAAAAACCTTAAAAAACCTTAAAAAATCTTAAAATCTTAAAAAAATTTAAGTTCAAAACCTACAATATAAAGCACATTGAAGAGTATAATGTTAAAAAAATTCTCTGAAATTATTCATGTAATAGCACACCAGATTTAAAGGAAGATGTACATAATTCAAACATGTTGATATTTAGAATAGAATGAGAAGTATTGATATCTTTGTAATTATAGTTAGTACTTAATTCAAGGAGATGCAAGAAAAGTATATCTGGTAGAATAAAGAAAAACAAAGACATTGAAACCAAATGCATTATTGGTTCTAAGTAGGTAATACTTCTGCTTTATGCAATATTAAAATGTTATATATCTATCCTATTTCATATTATAAAATTGCATTCACCTGTTTATTGCAAAGTGATACCTTTTATATAGAGACCAACAGAAATTGTCAAGAAACTGCAATACGTAACAAATGGAATATAAAAAATATCACTAAGAATTTGTGTGTGTGTGTTGTATGTTGAGTGAGTGTGTGTGTGTGTGTGTGTGTGTGTGTGTGTGTTCAATGTTCTTCTTAGTATGGGGTTTTGCATTTGTCTTTGGGTAGAGGTCACAGGTAGAATTCACAGGTTGATGACAGGTGTCTTTCCTCACTTACTGCCCATACTTGTCCTTTGAGATGCACTTTCTCCCTGAGTCTGAAATCCTTTGATTTGGCTGGTCAGTGAGTTTAAGTGATCCTCCTTATCAAAAACCCAATGATAGTACTAAGGTGCACACTTATTCTTGCTTTTTGTATGGATGCTACAGATCAAAACCAAGTCTTCATGTTTTCGCAGTATAGAATTTAAAAGCTGAGACAATGATTATTTTTATTATTATTATTATTTCATTTGCTTGAGGATCTCATTTTAAAATGCTGGAATCATTAATAGTTTTCTCTGGGTTAAAAACACCACTGACATCTCGAGGTAAATCAAGTGTGATTACCCAACAAGACTGGCAGCCTATGAGGTATATTAATATTCCCTCAGGGCAAGGAGATAGGTGCTAGGCTATAAATCCTTCTTCTCACTAAAGTTATACAAGGGTCTACATTTGACTTGGGGGAAATTCTTGAAGCAGCCACAATGTCATCCAGTACAGCATTTCAGAGGTAGAGCTTTTATAGACACTCATACATCGATGCTCCAAGTCGGACTCTTTAGTATGTAATCTTTGAGTAACCTGTGCTCCTGTAACATCAATAAACCCATTGCATAACTACCATAGGGCATAATTCTTTTTTCTGTTATCCCCTTGTATATCCAGGGTGAAAAAATATATACACATTAACCTTACATTCACAGGAAATGTTATGACAATCTTTTATATATTACATCATAGATTCAAGTATTGTACATTGAATCTATCATCCTAGGAACCTAGTAAATTTTGATAGCATATATGCTGATTACACTGTCATTTTGATATTTTATGTGTTAAAACCAAGTTTTTGGAGAAATAGAACAATTAGAAACTAAATGGGGAGAACAAAACTTTAGAAAAATTACATATAGAAATTTTTCCAAACAGATGCGTAAAAGAGGAAAGTAGGAAACACAAGTGAATAAAAACCATACTAAAATACCAAATTTATTTAAAAATAAGTTAAAGTTATACACCCGCTAGCAACTTCATTTGTATTCATTTATATTTTAGATACTGATATAGTATATAATTAAACATAATTATGGATAATCATACAGAATTATTTTTAAGATTAGTATATTAAGAATAGTAGTTTTAGGGACTAGAAAGACAGTTTATTAGGTAACAGTACTTTCCATATGGGTCTGAAACTCCAAGTTTTAATCCTCAGAACCAACACAAAGCTAGGCACATACTAGGAGCACCTCTAACTTCCTTTCTCTCAAAAGAATTTGAGAATCAGATATAGGAGAATACTGGATACTTTTATACCAGTTAGTCTGATATATGGAGCATGGGTGTGGCAACAGAGAAAGAGAGGGAGAGAGGGAGGAAAGAGAGAGAGAGAGAGAGAGAGAGAGAGAGAGAGAGAGAGAGAGAGAGAGAGAGAATAGGGCAGACAGAGAGACAGAGACAGATGAAAAGAGAGACACAGAGATGTAGAGACACAGACTTAGAAAGAGAAGGAGGTTGGGAGAGATGCAGAGAGGAAAGAAAGAAGGGAGGGAGATAATTCTATCTCAATATCTCAAAAAAAAAGTATAATTGAGATCACACAAGAATGTTCTCTGACCTCACATGCCCTATGGCACAAGTTGCTCACATGCACATACGTAGAAGTTCACACCCATATGTACTCACATCCTATACACAGTGTGGCTTCATGCACAGTGTTTTGTGTTTATACTTGTAAAAGGAAACTGCATTGCATTACTGTGGTGTCTGGAAAGCGGCACACACTGTAAAACATGCTACCCAAACAACATGTGTCTCAGGCAAGCCACCTGACATCTCTGGGCTACAATCAGAAACTCATGGATTTTACTGAAATGTCTAACAGATACATAGATGTCTGATCCCAGGACTTGTACTTCATGTACTTACATTGGCTGTGTAGTTTGAGTGGCGAGTGCATGACATGGACTGCCTGGAGGGCTGCATCTGCTTTGCAAACGCCCATGCCAACCTTTCAAAGAACAGACTGAAACAATGCTGCCTGGAGACCATGCCCTTTGCTGATCCGATTTGCATATTACTCGTTTTGGAGTTCATTGTTTTGTTTCCCCTTATTACAAATAAACAAATGCAGACAGGAGCTAACAGGGTAAGTTCCCTTAGGATAGGATGACACCAAGTATAGCAGTTCTTTGTTAAGCTGTTAGATTTCCCAATAATTCTCACAGCTAATAATTAATTTCACCACACACTGGCCCTTTGGAATTATTAAATTGATTTCTGCAGATTATTGTTTAACACTTAGTGAAAACCCAACTGTGGACCAGGTGCTGTCAGAACACAAAGCTCTTCTCATTGCCACCCACTGGGCTTAATTGCAACCCAAATTAAACAGGTAAATCAAACCAACAGAAACACTGACAGTTTTTGTAAGCCCAGTGGTCATCTTCCAGAGCAAAAGAACTAAAAGGCCAAGCAGTTTCTGTCAGTTTATTGTCACACCCACCATATTTACCTTAGCTGCAAACGATTTTAGGAATGTTTAAACTACAAAGGAACAGCATTACATTGGATGGCTATCATCAAGATTTCTTTCTCCATTGAAAAAGAATTCAAAATATAGTTGCATTTTAGCATAACTTATGCTAGTGCCTCTCTAATTGTGTTTGCAGGATTCACGGGGAACCATTCTGTTGGGATAATTGCTCATGTTGGTGAACATCTGTAATTGGGCTTATGAGCACTTCAGAAAATTACTCAAAATGTTGTGAGGAGAATTTCCCACAAACACGCAGACCTGCGAACTAAAAGTAGGGGCTGTTTTCAGAATTTTTCCTCAAGACTCTTTAAGAACATTTTTCTAAGAATTTTCTTGCTTTCGGATTGCTCAAGAGGGTCTGTATTTCTTTAGGACAGTGACAATTATTGTTCTCTTAATGCATACAAACTTTCTGGTAGAAAATTTTAAAATTTAGAAATGCGATATGACCTAGGAAAAATCAAATGCTTTGTTATACATATAATCAGTAAATATATCTGACACACATAATAATGTATTATGGATTTACCAAATGTGATATTATTGTCCATGTGAACTATTACATTATATATTCATTAACATTTATTAAGTAGTGTCTTAAGTATTTTTGATAATCTATTTCATATTCTTTGCAATGTTGATTAAAAGACAATAAAAGTATCTATCTATCTATCTATCTATCTATATATATATATATATATATATATCCATGAAGAATTTAAAGTGTTCTTTCACACTTTCCAGAGAAGTTAGAATTATTTGTATGTACATACACAAACAACACACACACACAAACACACATAAATGTATGTATTATTGTAATCAATATCTCAAGAGCAGAAGTCTATTGGTATACTAGTAAGGTGACATTTTTAATCATATTCACTTATCTGGAATTTTTGCTTATGTAGTGGATTTCTGAGAGTATCTATGGGCATGCCTATTGCACACAAAAGGTAGAATTTTGACTTTTTCCAAATGTTCCTTTACAATGTCATTGTCTCCTTAAGAATATTTAGTAAATTGATCACAAATGCATTATCTTTATGAGAGTGGGAAGCTTTGAGACTGATTGTAATTCTAGAACTATAATTTATGGTTTTATCAACTGCCAGAGTCATCTGTCTGTGACTCATCTATGAAATAGAAAAAAAAACAATGTTCCTCTTAGAAAAAAAAAGTTCATCATTAAATTGCATAATGATGTTTATTTACCGTTAAATGTACTGATAACACATTTCATCTTCTGAAGTTGTAGATATTACATATAGATAATAAAATAAATGATATACATATATATATGTATTCACTGCAATGTTTTTATAATCACCTCTTAGCTCATGTCCTTTATTCTCATATTATAGTCATCACAATAAAGAATTTAATAAATTTAGATATTTCAAATGTAAATTTCTTCTCCATTGAAGTGCTGAACACAATGTCAATAAAAAAAATAATGGTATAATTTGAAAACAAAACAGAAAATGGCCTCTCCTCTAAATAACTGGTATAGTAATTCCCCGTGGTTTACATATTTGTGTCAAACAGTACTTAATTCTACTTTTTTTATATTGGCTTAATGAGCTGATTATAAATAGCTGTTCTTTATTAAGCATCTACTTGTTTATCAGATATATTTACAAAAAAAAAAAAAGTAGTCTTTTGGGTGCTTTTAAGCCACAGAGCTTTAGTCAGTGGTGACTTGGCTCAGTTTTAAGCTTTTAAATTAGATCCTGGCATTGGTATAAAAACTCTACTAATTAAAACTGAAACCTGAAGTGAGATGATAGAAATCTATTAATATGCAATAATGTTATCAGAGTCACTGATAAATAAAGTACTGATCTGACATCTGTAGATCAAACTTTTCTATAAGATTTTCCTTTATTTAAAAAATATATTGCAGGGCTGGAGAGATGGCTCAGCATCTAAGAGCACTGACTGCTCTCCCAGAGGTCCTGAGTTTAATTACCAGCAACCACATGGTGACTCACAACCATCTGTAATGGGATTCTATGCCCTCTTCTGGTGTGTCTGAAGACAGCTACAGTGTATTCATATACATAAATAAATAAATAAATAAATAAATAAATAAATAATTCATATATATATATATATATATGAATTATCTCTTATACTGCTTAGAAAAAATCCTTGTAGTTTTCTGTTATTAGCAATCCATAGCAAACAAAGATTATTATCATCAATTCAAGTCACAGATTTACAGTTGAAATATCATAATGTTGGGGCATGGCATTTAGGTTTATTTTTGTAATTTTTTAAATTTGTAAATTTAGATGATCATACATTATCTTCAAAATTTTTGTACTATATCTTTTTTTTCTAAATGACTAGGGAATTCAAATGAAGATGAGGCAAAAGATATGTTGAATTTATTATATATTAGAGCCCTTTTAAAGGAAAATCTTGGTAAAAGAGACTTATTCAAAATGTAATCTGACAAACTTACAAAATGACGAATTCAGTAAGAAGAATCAAGACATAAATATTGAAATGGGCATGGCTTTAGCCCTTTCAAATTTATTGGGCTTACTTCTATTATTTAGTTTTGTAATTTTTTTCATGAGATACTATTTGTTATTTATAGACAATACCTTTAACAATCAGATTTTCTGAAAGTAGATTTTCTTTCTTGTCTGAACAATAAATTTTGAAGTTACATTTTGGAACATTTCTATATTATTGCCATTTGCTAGTATCAAGGTGCATTCTGTATAATTATTTGTTTTATAAGGGAAGCTGTAAAGTGTGTATTTAAGTAGCAGGCTTCACTGAAGTTGCCATATTCTTGGGTTCCTCTCTATAATGTATAATGTATAATGTATAATCCTTTACTCTAGAAGTAGAATTTGTACTGGTTTCTCAGTACTTGATCCTTAAATGCAAGTGCTCCACTTGAGGTCTATTTAAAGGATAGATTCTCATATGTTTAAAATGCTAGCACTTCAGCTCTAATGAGCTAAATGAATCTCAGATTCATTATAATGTGCTCTTTTCCCTTTGATAAAAAATGGTGGAGCTAACATATGCCATACATTGATATGTGCATATTCCAGAAAATGTGTATTGATATATTAACAGTATTATAGAGATACCTATGAAAGATTGGGAGAAATTGAACATAAAGAGATCCAGATAAGGGTCACTTATCCTAACAGAACACAGAGGTTGCTTCTTGTAAAATATCAGAAATATGAAGTGAAGTGCTAAGAAATGGATATTAGAAAGACTACAGATGCAAAGGAGCAAATTATGACTAGTAAATTATATACAAAAGAAGAAACAAAAAAAAAAAAAGAAGACACAAGATGGAAAGATGGAAAGTCAACAACAAAATTGAGAATCCAACACCACAAGCAGTGAGAAGGTAGGTAAGGCTGGAAGAAGAATAAGTGACTCAGTGTATGCATGGATTCTGGTCATGGTATTGTCATAGAAAATATCATGGGTTGAACCTAAGTAATGCAATGGAAGTATTAATTAGCAGGTAGAACATCTAGTGGGAAAACTAATAAGGTCATAAGGTCATATTCCCTATGTTAGGGACTAGACTTAGGGATTTTAAAATGCTTCAGAGAGCTCTCTTGATCTTTCTATCTGAAAAGGACACATCTTGAAGAACATATCTGTCATCCAATTTACGGGATTAAATATCTCCTGTTGTCTTGATGTTAAGCTTCCAAGTCTATTGAACAGTGAAGAATAAAGTAACAGTATATACAAGTCTATGATATATTTCAGTGGTCCAAATAGAAAGACACTTATAGGGACACTTTAAAAGAGACCAACACATCTCATTTTAATAAACACAAACTTGACTGCCCTCATATTAGTGTATGTGACTTTTCCCTGTCCTTCACTTAATGTATGGAAAATCATTGAGTATACTGACAATGGATCATGCCATTTAGTAATACAATACTACCAACTACCAATACTTGCTAGAGGAACAAACTTGTTTAAAAGATATGTAAAATGTAGATTTAATTTTGGTTTGATTCTGAGTTTAAACAAAGGGCAACAAATTATATAGGCAAAAATGATTTACATCTCTTTAGTGATTAGACTTCCTTCATTAACTCCACATATTCAGTAAATATGCACTGGGTCTTTATATTTCTCTAAGTGCTATTCTATTGTAGGACTGGAATCCAGATGAAGGAAATAAAACATGTCTTTTTAATTCTTTTTTTTAACCTCAGAGAAATGCATTTAATGGACATTTGCCATGTACAGCAAACCAACTTTTCACAGTTTTTAATGTCTTTCCTGTTCCTACAACAATTTACTATTGAGATAAGATCACCTGACAAAGGTAGCTTGGTGCTCTGCATATATGACACTGGTGATTGGACACCAAACACTAGCTAGCAGGCTGTAACTGTACATATTAAGATATTATTTTTTCTTTTGGCAATTTTTGTAGTTTTGAGCCTGACTCAGACATGCTTTCTTTCTTGGATGGATTCCATTGCAGTCTCTATTTCAGTGTGTGGATGTAAGGAATTAACACATTTTACTGAAACATTTGTAACCTAATTAAATTATCTTTGTGTAACTGTTTCCACCTTATGTATTAAAGTCATTATCCTAAGCCTCGAACTGAGTATATGATTAAATTAAGAGGATACATCTTTTTAGAAACACATAGTACTTAAAGAAACATGAATTAATACTGAAGCCACAAGTTTTGTTCTGCAAACTAGGGCTACACAATTAAAACATTCTATAGAGAAATGGAACAACTTCAGCTAGAAAGAAATAAACCAACATTTCCTTTGCTAAGGGATGCAGTGATGTGTGCCTACTCAACTTACAAAACATACTTTTTCCCAGGTTCCTCAATTTAACATTGTAGAGTAGATTATTTGCTCACAAGCCCTTTCTTGTGCATTCCTGGATATTTATTAGCATCCCTGCTCTCTCCGGTCTCAATACCAATAGGCTCACACTCTTCCAACAAAATTAAAAAGAAAGAAAGAAAGAAAGAAAGAAAGAAAGAAAGAAAGAAAGAAAGAAAGAAAGAAAAAGATTATTTTCCAACATTAATAAATGTTTTTTCTGAGGAGTAGAACAGTCTTGAATTATAAACTATGGTCTCACAAAAATTTTCTTGAGCTACTAATCAGTGTTTTATTGAAGCCTATTAATACTGAATAATGGGGTCTTGGAAGGTGATTACATGTAAAAATGAAAAAAATGAAAATAAGCAATGAACAGACAGGTATCCATTATTCAATATTGGGCATAATTTTTATTGTGAGTCTTCTCCTAGCCTCCATTCAACACTCTTTGTTGAATAATCAATTCGGCTTGAATTCTGAGAAGTTGCAGCAGAATCCTGTATTTGGGCTTCAAGTGAAGCATAGTGCAGTCACAATCCAAATAGAATATTTGAGTAAAGAGCAGGTCTGCAGCCAATAATAGAACACTATTAGGTTCAATCTGTAAAGCACACAGGTAGTCCTTAACCATTCTTCACTAATGTTAGTAGTAGAGTGAGGTATATATTTAGATTTATGTTCTATATTTGGGTAATAGAAATAAAGGAGTAAGTTTGATCTTAAAGATATAATCACAAAAATTTCAGTGACTGACTCTAACAAATGTTAGTTTCTTAATCCAAAAATAGACAATAATTAGTGTTGTCATATTATTATTCCATTGCTTAAATAAGACTCCATGACCCAGGCAACTTGTAAAAAAATATTTAACTGGGAAGTGGTTCACAGTTTCAGAAGTTGAATCCATGAGCATCATGGTTGGGATCAAAGGAGTGGTCAGGACAGTCATAGAGTTGGAGGCAGAGAGAGACAGAGAGAGTAATATGAATCAAATACTTACAAATAAATACTTTTATTATACTTTTGTCTAAATTTTTAATTCAAATATTTCATCAATAGAATGCTTCAAAACTATACAAACCCAGACATTCAAGCTGAAATGTTATTTATAATAAAAACACAAAGATATACAATATTTTAGCATATAAATAGGGTATATATGCATATCTATGCATATATATTAATATATAACCCATATCATCCATATAAAAATGAAAAACAGTTTTGAAAACAAAGAAAGTGTTTATAGGACATTATGGTAAGTATTTCAACATATTCAACAGATCTATTCTAGATCTATATAAGACACTTGTAAATCTATGCTTCTATGAAAGAACTTGAGGACTATGAACACTGATTCATAATAAAATGAGTAAATAGATTTTTCTCATCTAATTTATTATATCCAGATAGACTATGTTCAATTATCTATCCCCAAGGTTTTTAATTTCTTGTTTTTGATAAAGTTGCAAAAAAAGAAACAATTTTTATTTAAATATTTATTTTTAGATTGAAATGGTTGATCACTGGCTAGGTGAGCTTTCAGCTCTTGCAGAAGAACCATCTTTGTTTCTCAAAATCTCTGTGGTAGTTCACAACCATCTGTAACTTCAGTGCCAGGAGAATTTATACAGTCTCTTGTCATTCAAAAGTAACAGGCATGAACATGATGCATGTACATACATGTAGGCCAAACTCTCATATACATAAAATAAAAATAAATAAATCTATAAAGTGTTTATTGAACATGAGAACTGACTACATTGAATTCTGTGGAAGGTAAAGTGTGCTATTTTCCTCAAAATGAGTGTAAACCATCTTATAAAATGAGAGAACATGAGGTATACTTAAATCCTTTGTGGTAAAATAGAATGAATGTATTATAATTATGTACCATGATAGTAGACTTAGAGGTAAAATATTACTATTTTGACATTTTATGGGGAGGAATTGTTTCACTGCCTCAAATGTGCTTACTAGTAATGATATAGTTAATTATCTAAACTGAAAACTCATCAAAAATGTAGCTTTATTAATAGAAGAAACAAATGCTTTTCCCATTGTTTTAAAAATACAATTATCAATTTTATTTCATTTCAAAGATGCATTTGATAAACACATTATGTCAGTCAAACCTATAGTTGTATGGTATGTGCTGCCTGAGATGAAGGCTGTGTCTGCCCAGTATGTGATAACGTACCTTTCCATGAAAGCCTTTGTGCAGTCATCAAGTATTTCAATACTACACATGGACAAGAAAATGATTTCTGACTGCTCTGATCAATATTTGGACAATCCACACCTCACATCGTGATCCTTCTCACACCAAATACTTTCCTCTTTAGCCACTGTTTGATTCCATTTTTCTTTCTTTCTTCCCTGAATATGTCCTTGAAATTGACTAACTGACTTTTCTGACAACATGCTATGGTTTTGTTTCATTTCTATTTCTGTCCATCATTATACTTGCTGAAGATGACTTGGTGAAGACAAATACATGCCCTTGGAGTTAAGAAAATATTATTCTGGCAAGTAACAAATTATAGGCTATTATTCCACAATTTCAGAGAGAAGTGAGAAGTTATTTGCCCAGAGGGAACATGAAGTAACCATGAAGGAATATGACCCCATGTATCTTAAAAGAAATTAAAAAGGAAGAAGGTGTGATGATTAAGGAACCTTTACCATCAATCTGTCTCTTCCTGTTCTTAACTTCAAAAGGAACAGTTAAGCTAGTACAGCATTTACAAATGGAGGTGTTAAGATTTAAATCTACCTACTGTAGCTCTACTGTCACACGCTCACAAACAACTTGGTAAAACATCTAAAGATGCTGTTGTAACCCAGAAGTAGAAATTATTTTTAAAGACGTGATCATTAGAAAAAGTGACATAAATGGAGACAGGAAGGCAGAGGCGTGATTGCCTATTTATAGAGGTCTCCGGCTATCTGACTATACATACAGTACACATTTTTCCTCTTTTGTGGTAATAGAAAAATCCAAACAGGCAATTTTCTAGACAAGTAAATGAATAGGTATAATGGTTTGTGACATTTTAAAAATCTAAATGGACACATGGACTGTCCTATTTCCTAATAGTATAATTTTGACGCATATGAGTTCTGTCAACAGACAGAGTAAACAAAAATAACGCCAGGTATAGTGACATAAACACAATCTTTACACACTGTCCACAACACCATTCAAGCCTCGCTTCCCCATATAGTTTATATTCCTACATGCATTTTGCAGAAACAGATTGCAGATGTAACAGGGAGAACCTCCTTGAGACGATAATTTCCACATATAATGCACCTTATCGTTTTCTATCTCTCTGCTACTCCTTCATGTTCATTTTATTGATTCTTCTAAATCAAATTTATCTGCTCTCATTTACACATGCACCCAGTCCCGCTGGTGTTTCTGACTACTCAGATTTTCATAGAATCCTGAGTTCTATTCAACTTGCTTTTATTTTTATAAATGAAATAGCTAAAGCACCATGAAAAGCCTCTGAAATCTTTCTCAGGTGGGAAGAAAATTGATACCTTGTCTTACATGTAAGTATTTTGTCAGATAAAGGTTAGCGATGCATTTCTATGATGTTTGTTTTGTATCATACACAGTGTGCATGGCTTGGCCATATTGGTACATGTGTTATCTCGATCATAGGGGAGCATGCTGTCTGACTGAGGACAGGGAGAAAATTCTTTTAGTTGTCACCTTTACACTGTTAATCTGTTGGGAGATGAAAAACTGGCCAGCCAATGGTAGCAGGTTACTCTGTCAGTGCAGTGGGAGATGAACGTGCTTGTGGGATATGCTGGTTACTGTGGGAAAAGAAGCAGTTCAAAGTTAGAACGTGTGGCACCCTGCTTGATGAACACTTAGCAAGAATCATTGAGGTTATGATGCAGAGCACTGCCAAAGCCTGAGTTAGTAATCCCCAGGTGGGGGAGGGGGCGCTATGATGCCTTGTAATTCAGTCTCTAACCATGCAGTTGGCACACTTGCCATTTTCTCTTAAATATTTTCTTCTTTTGTGAATCGTGATTCGAAATCAGGTCCTTGTGCTCAACTAGGTGAATGTTCTATCATTGACTATATCTTAAGCTGTAGATGAGGTTGAAAATACCAAGGTTATTATTGTTGTTGTTGTTGGGTTGTTTGTTTTGGGCATAGTTAGTACAAACTTCATGACCAAAGTCAGTTCAACTTTGTGTTGTACACAATGTACTAATTTAAGAATCTCTCTGTGTCTGTGCCTTGTCTGTATACACTCCTCTGTCTTTCAGCTCCTATGCATGTACATATGGAGTCCAGAAATGGATTTCGGTTATCACATTGTACAACTTTTCACTGTCTTTTTGTTTGTTGTTTAGATACAGCACTGATCATGGAGGTTCCCGATTTGCTAAGTCTCACTGGTTGCAGATACCCTTCTGTTCCTACGCATACTGTGCTAAGACTCCAGGCACATGCCAATCCGAGGAGCTTTTTATATTGATGGATTGAATCAGAACTCAGTTCCCTTGGCTTTACAGACTGAGCCATCCCTCCAATGTCTGTCCTTTAGACTCTGTTCTGTGTTCCAGGGCTGCTGGATGTTTTCAGAACTTTAGCCTTCACTTCAACTTCTTCTATGCTGTCTAATCTCCCTCCTTCCTTCAGTGTCCCCTGAAGCCTTTCTTAAAAACACTATTTAGAAAAGACTTTCCTTTCTCTATGTCTTCCTCTCCTTCATCCCATCTCTCTTTTCCCAACAATAGCAATTCCCTTTTTATATTTTTGTTTCATTCATTACTTATTAGACAATTTTTTGTATATGCCTGATCTCTTTATCAAGATTGCTACCAAATTGAGGAATGATCATATATCACCTGTAGAGCTAGCTGAAAGTAGTTTGTTCAATCAATTTTTTCATACTGTTGTATTGTACTTGCTATTGTTGTGATGAAGCGCCATGCCCAAGAGCAAGCAGAGAATCAAAGGGTTATTGTCTTGCATTCCTCAACCACAGTCTGTCATAAAGGATGTTACAGACAGAAGCTGGAGGAATGAACCTAGAGATAGGAACTGAAGCAGAGGTCATGGAAGACTGTGGCTTACTGGCTTGTTCCTCATGCTTGCTTAGCTTGCTTTTTTAAAACAACCCAGAAACACCTACCTGCCCACAAGGCAAAAATTTCAAATGGAGTATCCTTTTCTTAAATGATTCTAATTTGTGTCCCACTGACAAAAACTAGCCATTGGATATACAAAAAATGAATTTCTCTGTCTGTCTTTCTTTCTCAATACACACCAATATGAATACAAACAGATTTGAACTATTGGATGCTGTAGTGTATATGAACATCTAGCCAGAAACTCCACAAATGGAGGACCATTGCTTCCCCCTACCTCTTTCTCTGTTCTGACTTTAACAAAATCGAGTATTCAAATGACTTTACAGAGTATCAATCTGTTCTCTGTCATAGCATTAAAATAAATTGACTCCAAATAATAAGAAAAAAAAAAGCACACAGCCTTGCAGAATAATAATCTGCTCATCATTAGGTATATGTTCTTTTGCGTGTGTGTGTGTGTGTGTGTGTGTGTGTGTGTGAGAGAGAGAGAGAGAGAGAGAGAGAGAGAGAGAGAGAGAGAGAGAGAACAAGCATATTTGTGCATGTGCAATAGGCACTTGGCTAATCCAGGTGTCAATTTGAAAACCTGCAAGCATTGTGGCAAAGGGATTATCTGCAGTATCTTTGTAAGAGTCAGCTGCAGTTGTGCATGTATGTGTGCTTTCTTTCAGTCCCCTGGGGAAATCAAGAAATGGTAAAAGAAAAAAAAATATATACTAGTTGTTTGCGTTTCACACCTATAAACATGCTGTTTCCACCTTTTGCCAGAAAATTGCTGACCATGAGATTATTAAATGCGTTGGTGCTACTCAGGAACAAAAAAAGGGATGCAAACATAGTGTTTTGAGAAAGATCTCTCTACTATAAAAGGCACAGGAGAGTTTCTGGAGCTGTGAGGTAGACAGAGTGACTTCAGTATAGGAGCTTAGGCGTGACGCATTTTGAGAACCGAAGCTTACCCTCGCCTCCTCCCTCAAAGGCTCTACCATGCTACTAAGAAAGCTAATCCTCTATATGAATCCTTCAACATGGAAGAACAAGTAATAGATAACATCTCCAGTATTTTTGCTAGCCCTTGTCTGTTCACACACCAGTCTTCCCTAAAAGCAATTCTGGTCATGGCTTGGTTTTCTGAGCCTGTGTGTGTTTCCGTCCCAATCATTGTCTCCAGCTTGCTGATAACAAAAGCACCAGGGAGCTTTCTGAGTCTGGGATAAGTTAGTTGATCACTGTAAGGAGCCAGAACAAAACGTTGGCTAAAGAACCTTTTGTCAGCTGGAGCTGCTCACTCTGATCCTGGGCAAAGACAAGGGCCCTGGGGCCAGAGATTCCAGTTCTTACCAGTCTCTTGTCATAGGTGTCATATTAAGGTGACAGGATATGTTCCTGTTCCTCCAGTGGAAATTGTGATCAGCCCCAGGCTTTGAGTGCATGACATCAAAACAGCATGCTTTTTCTTCCAGTCACACTTTCAGGCGACACACACACTCAGGTGTGAGGGGTGCGGGTACACAGGGGTTTGCAGGTGGCTGTCCTGAGAAAGAAGCTCAGCGCAGTTCCACCATTTACATCCCGACTTCTATCTTCAGACATTAACAGGGAGATGTCACCTCACAGTGCTAATTCTAGACAGTGTATAAAAAAAACCCAAGAGCCTACTAAATCTCAGCCCTTTGCGGCGCCCCCCTCTGGTGGGGTCCATTCATCCCAAAGAACTGAGACCTAAAGAAGCACTGTGTACCTTTCTTGTTCCATCTAAAGCAGGGACCAGTGGGCATACTCCCTAGGGAACAGTTGTTGTCCTCCTCCACAGGGAAGTGTCAAAGCGCTAAGGGTGTCAAGCCAGGGTGGGGTTGAGTCCAGCGCAGACACAAAACCTGCCACCCTAGCCCTGTAGGAATCAAGGGTCAATACTTCCCCAGTACTAGAGTCCTGTGCCTCTGAGGCTCGCCCTCTGCGGTACTCAGCAGCCCGGCCACACCTGCGGGGTAGGTAGGAGCAAGAGGATGCAGGTATCCAGCGTTCCCTGTTCCCCGAGCGACTTGTGAGCATGCACCATGGGCATGTATGGAAAAGCCCGGGACTCCCAGGCTCGAACCCACGGCTTGGGTTCTACTGCGGACGAATCCCGGGGCCGCGCGTGCCTTGCTAGCAGGGCGAGCGCGCGGAGGGATCCGCCGGGGCCGCGCCTCCCCGCCCCGTCCCGCCCCCCGCCTCCTCCCGCCGGCTCCGCTGCCGCCGCGGCGGCCGCTGCTGCCGCCGCCGCCGCCGCCTGGATATAGTGCGGCAAGGCGCGGAGCTTGCAGTCACTTTGCGAGGAGGAGCGCGCGGGCTGCGGGCGGCTGGGGCACCCGGGAGCGCCGGCGGGCTAGCAGAGGCGGCCGTGGCAGCGGAAGGTTCTCTCTCCGGGGCTGGACTTAATAACTTTGGAACTGTCCGCCGGTGTCACGTCCTGAACATGAGCCTCCTCCTCTCCTTCTACCTGCTCGGGTTGCTTGTCAGTAGCGGGCAAGGTAGGAGTGTGCGGCTTTCTTGCTTACTTTCCCTCCCCCCCCCCCACCCTCCATCCAACCCGGAGAAGGCAAAGAGCGAGGCACCCGGGCAACGAAACCAAGGCACCAAAGTTGCGGTGGCTCTTGAGACGACTGTTGGGGATTTTTTTTAGCTCTTTCTTTTCGCTGCCCCTACAATTCTATCCGTTTGCTCGAAAGACCCCTTAAAATAAGAGAGGACCGTGCGGAATTGGAGATAGGCATCGGTGTGAAAGAGATCAGGGGTGGTGAAACTGCTGCTGCTTCTGGGATATTCTTTTTGGCTATTCTCTCTCATCACCCGAAATTGGACGAGTGTGTTGCTCTGTATGCCTAGTTAAATATCTGAGGTTGCGGAAGGGAAGGGCACGGTGATGTTTTACAGAAGAGGCAAAAACTATCAGCATTAAAGTCCTTTATCAAAAATCTCCGTGGTGTGCAAGAAATTCAGTTCTTGGAGATTCTTTTCTCCTTTCCCAAGACCAATTTTTTGGGGGGCTGTGAAGTGAACGTTTGATGGCTTATTTATGTTGGAAACTAACAGGGGCCATAGATGCTGTAAAACAGCAAATGGCTAAAACTAGGGTTGTGTTGCAGGCGTTCATTGTGACCCCCCCCCCCTTTGAATATAGCATAATCTAAGCACGTTCTGTCATTTGATTTGAATTACACCTGTAAGGGATTTGTAAGGTTGGGGAGCACTGGGAGAACTAGGGACCTTTTTATTTATTTATTTTTTAATTTGGGTGGGGGAGAAAAAAACATGGTAGAATAACCCTAGGGACAATTGGTTGAATCGATCTTTGCTAATCTGTATATAGATGGTAGGCATTATGAGTTTATCTTTCTGCCTTCCATAGTCCACGTTCACATAAAATATATTCACAATCATTCCAAACGTTTGAACTGTCCAGACAAGTTTGGACATTTAATTGGGGAGACAAAATACCAAAATATGCACTGGTGGAAGTCTTAAAGGCAAAGAGAATATCTATGGTTTTTCAGTTAGATGGAAGTATAGGAATGCCTTATTATTTGTGCGGCATTTTCTGCGAAATTAATAAAATGCAAGATAAGTTAAAATATGTTCTCTAAATCCAATTCTAAGCATTTTTCCCCCACTGCTTCTGTGTTGCTCGTGTGGTCCAGCAGGGGGTGGTAGAACTCCATTTTAAACAAATGCTTGTTTCTGCTCTTGCACACAGTGTCCTTCTATCATCCCTCAGTAGGGCTTGGCATTTTGAATGTAAAGACTTCTTTTCTGTGTCTTTCTCCCAAACTACAGTGTTAGTAAATGATGAACCACGATTGGATGCAGATTTTTATGTTCTGAAGTACAAACTCACATGCCAGACACTGCTTTAATTTATAAAGTGCCTCTTCCTGCCATCCTAATAGAGAACGGGTAATATTTCAGTCTCAGAAAAATTGCAGATAGATCTATCAGAAGCTCGTAGTAGTCTTGTTCATTAATCCAGTCACCTCTCTTGCAAAGATCAGCATACACTTGTTCACTACAAGATACAGAGCTGTCATTTTTTTAGGGGGGGGGAGGGGTGGTAGTTGTGTTTAACTGTTCATTTATAACACAGACAGGCAGTTCTGAATCCGAAAAGGCAGTCTGAAAATTTAACTTGGGTGCAATTGCAATTAGGTGAGTGTCGTGTGAAGAAATATGGGGGCAAGTTTGTGCAGATTGATGACTACCCTGTGCGCTGTCGGGAGAAAATCATCACAGTTGTGGAGACTGTGCATTTATCATTGCTGATGCTAAGTGTGGTGGAATTCAGGGACAGGGGAGAGGTTGGAATGTTTAAGTATCTAAGCATAAACAGTACACAAAGGCAGATACACTTTGGGTCTCTCGATATAGTATGCATTTGAAATTGTGATTTAGCTGATTTATAATCAGCACACAGGGTGGTTATAGAGAACTCTGGTAAGGAAGAAAGCCTGCAGGGGAACCCATATTCCTTGTCAATGAAACAGGGCAGACGGATGGCATCTTTATGAAGAAGATCTCTCTGTCTCGTGCAGTGGCATAACATGCAGAGGGCCATAGTTGAGTATCCGGGGGAACTAGCTTTTGTGTGAACAAGCATGTAGTATTGCTGTGCCATGTGCCATAATGAAGTCAAAGATGCCTGGAAACACAAGTCCTTATCCTGGAGTCTAAATTTCTCTAGGCTGCTGTTTTCTTCTCTAATTACGGGTGCAGCAGCAAGTATCAGACACACCACTGAGAGCTGTTTTTCTTTTTTTTAATGAACCGTGTGTAACTCACATTTCTGTTTGTTCTTTTTTCTTTCCTTTTTTTTTTTTGTTTCTTTTTTTTTCTTTTTTTGGATGGAGCTGTGAAAACCTACAAGCCACTGACCCTCGGGCTTGCCTTGGAAATACTAAAGCCTCAGATGGCTGATTTATGTTTCCAACAATATACTTGCAGGGGATTTTATGAAGCATGATTGAAGCTATTGCTCGGGAAAGTGGTGTGCAGTTTGACTGGGGGAAGGCAACGATGATGTATTCCCTTTTAAGTAGTCAAAGCGTTTTGAACCACAACAGTAGAATGGAAGAAAATGGCCCAAGTTGAAAAAAAAAAAAAAAAAAAAACCAACTAACTTAAGTGGATGCCAATACCATAATTAGCTAAGGAGGCCTAATAGCTCCAGCCTTTACTTTCAGATCTGTGTTATTGTTCACGACAATGAGAGCTTTTTATTAAAAACTGAAATAGAAATGTTCCTTTGAAAGCCTTCCATTTCCAATGAAAGATTAATATCTAATAAAAGAAGGTTGTCAACTCTGAACTTAGCTACCCAGGAAAAGGAATTTATAATTCTTTAACGTGTACAATTATTTCTACCTTCTATTTAAGACGTGGTTCCAGGCTCTGCTGTCATAAATCTCTAGTGTGTCTCCCATGAGCAGGGTATTTGCTGTCTTTAAGTCTCATTCCCAATATGAGTTAGGAAAAGGCCGCTTCTGAAACTTTCTGGGTGTTTAAAATCATTTTCATCTTCTTTTAAGAATCATTTAATATGATTAGTGCCAATCTGTTACTGTTGTTCACACATGTAAAACAGAAACGCTGCTCTAGTGAATCCAGCAGGGTTATTTCATTCTTTTTCAAAGTGTGTCAGCCATACATAACATCCTTTAGCCTAAAATGTGGGGAAAGGTCCTGTAAAATGCCCACCCAGTGAGTGAATCTGGACATCTGCTTACATTTATTCTTCCTAGGCAAATGCTAATAATTTTCCATTAGAGATATCTGTATCTTCTGAAGACAGAGACCAGGTTTGTGGATGCCTACTACCTAAACTCCACAAATGCCCCCCTATGTATAGGCTATGACAGTATGGCTTCTCTTGAACCCTTTCTCTGTCTACCCTGTTCTAATTCTTTGCCAGCATTCTTTTTCTGTGAGGTTTCTTTTGAATTAACCGCATGTCCATTTAACTTAGGAAAGATAGGCATTATAAATTAATATTCCTTTTGTCAGTGAACAGCCCAGAGGATTCCCTCCCCGGCTTGATGCCTGTGGTTCTCACTTTCATTTCCCAAGCTGAATCTGAACCCAGTGAGCAATAGGCACAGTTGGACGGTCCCGAGTGTCAGATGAGTTTCTTCATCGGCTCAGGGGGCTGAGGTTCTCTAGGACATAATATCTTACAGGAGAAGCAATTAAGGGAACAAAAGAACTTCATTCAGTAAAGAAAAAAACAAGGTCAAGCTTCGTGTAATTTTGTAAATAACACAGCCTTCTTTCACAAATGAGCTGGTTTGTTGTGAGACAGAGGAAGGTGCTATGCAGTCTGAAGCTAGTAACCAGGCTCAACAGTACAACTTGCTTTTCACAGGCAAGAGCTGAAGGGCTAGGTAGAATGACCACTTTGGAAAGACTCTCTACTTGATCCTTCTGCTTCCTCTGGCATTTGACATTGGGGAAATCATTTTTACTTATCTCTTTTTAAGGGTCATTCTCTTTGTAACAGTGCTCCTCTGATAGTGTAAAAAAAAAAAAAGAAACTGTTCAGTAAGTAGGTGAGAGAGTCTGCTCTGCACTCTTCTTGTTCTTATTAATGCCATTTCCTTATTTTTATCCATTATGCCATTAATATGTCTCTTGGTATATGCAAAGTCATTCAAACAACATTAGTGGTCTTAGAAAGGAAACACCCATGACTTTCTGGTTTCACTGAATTCGGAAAAATCTGAAGTTCTTGCATCCTCCTACCCTGCCAATTACAGTGAGGCTAAGACTATTTAAAATATTGTCAATTCCTTTTAATTTTTCAAATTACATGATAAAGGAACACATTAAGAAGCAGATGGCTCTCGTATTAAAAGTAACATTCTGCCATTTAACAGAGTTAAGCTGCCATTAATTGCTCAGCAAACACGTGTACTTCTTGGTGGTACCCTTTTAAATATTTTAATGCTTCTTCACTGTTTTAAATTACAATGGTGCTATTACTAAATCACTGACAGCATTTTTTTAGGTACATACATTGACTGTGCCTCTATCAATTAATCAAGAACCACTAGTTATATTAAAGACTATGGCATCATGATCACAGACACTCCTAGATTAAAATAACTAAGAGGGGTGCTAAAGACTTTTAAGAACCTTTGTCACCATAGATATGGCAAAGATATCTTTGAAGGACTTTAGGTTGATTGTAGGGTTTTGGCTCTGCACTATTAAATTATTTTATAGGGAAAGTCCAAGTCATTGCCTCTGAGAGCATAAAGCCCAGGTGACCAAGGGTCTCTTGACCTTGAAGAAGCAACTGAAATTCACAGAACAGTTATTTGCTCATGGACAACTTGGACCTTAACATATGTCAGTGCTTGACCAAGTTATTCAGCCAGAAAGAACAGTTGTGATAATGGTATCTGTAAAATGTCAAGCATATTATGCATGATATTGTTCATGTTATCCAACAATCAGCATACAGATAAAATCTAATAAATATAGAGTTATCTCACTTATTCAATTGTTTAAAACAATAAAATTTCATTTGTAATTAGAAATATTTTATATGGTCAGAGACACTAATTCACTGAATCGTGGAACTATCTCATCATTGAATTGGTTAATTATGATTTATTTATTTATTTATTTATTTATTTATTTATTTAATCTTCTTTGTTCCATTAGGCAAGTTTATTAGAATTTTATACATTTTTTTTATTGAACAATGGTTGGAGGTTCTACTTAAGGTCATAAGGCACATGTATTACTTTTCAGTTTTTAGGATGGTGTCAGTAAAAGGTCTTGCATCTCTGCATTACACTGAATGGTTAGGGTAACGTATTAGGACAAGTGAACTTAAAGTATATCAAATAGAAAAGCAAATAAGTAATAACTACAGCTCTAGTTTCCACATGCTTCACATAGCATTAAATTTTTAGGTACATTTAAAAATTTAGAGGGTGTGAGAGCCAGAAAAGTAATAGAAGTGACACCTTCTAAAGAGGATGTGAATTCACAGCCCTGTGGCTGCTTGCACAAGACCTGAACAAGATCGGGGCAACAATAATTCTGACAAGAATTATGGAGACATTCATGAAACCGAAGAGTTAGCTGAGGAGCTTTGGACGGTTGACAGCACCTGGGAGAGGGAGAACCAATTTTATTAGTCATGTGGCATTTGTTGGGTCAAATATGCCCCTGTCAGTACCCCCACCCTCAAAATCATATGGAATACAAATTAATATCAATGGCTTGTTTGTTAAGTTAAAAATGCAGACAGGTACAAAGTTGGAAATGTGGGAATGTGAGAGTGGACATGAAGGTGTGGTTTAGTTTATAGTGTATGTGCTTACTATTCATGAGACATTTGGTCTGATTCCCAACACTTCAAAAGGCAGCCATCAATCTTACACACCAGCAACAGCAACAACATCAGCAGCAACAACGAGAGCACACACATATACAAACACACACACACAACTCAGATGCATGCACAGGGAAACATTTACATTTGGTGTCACTTTGTCAAGTTAACAATCACTAGATGGTATATAAGGTGAGTGCCTGCTAACTATGTTCTTATTTAAGGTTGTTGTAGTCGTTTTGTAACCAAATTTCATAGAGACTCTATGGAGATTTTAATTTTTATATTATTATTGGTAAAAATTACAATACAGAGCAATAATTTGATTTCTTATATCAATTTTGATTAGTCATTATTTGGAATTGCTGCTTAGTCTTTACTTCTATTACATGGCATTTAAAAACTGATGTTTACTGTTTTGTTGACAAATCTTTGTGTGTGTGTGGATTGAAAGAGAATATTAGTCCATATTGGTTGTTGAGAAAATAAAAGAATATAGATTGAAAAAACATCAGACACATGTGATGAAGCAATAACCTTCCAGCAAAATTATGTGAAACAGCAGAAGATACCATATGATTGATTACTCAATGGTCCTAGAGAGTCTTTGGCATTCATCCTGTATCTTAGCAAAATTTCATTGTCTCCTCATGGTGAGGCTCAGCTGTAAAGTGCTTTACTATATCCTGTTTCTTTCCCTTTCTCATGGTGACTGAAGGCACAGAAAACACAAGTTCTGATCTCCTAGTTTGAAACCTAGGTAGAGCAGAGAGCTTCACCATGCCTAGAGTAAATGAAGACAGTGATAGAGGAGAAGAAACAACATGAACCAACTGTAGGAAAGGATGCATTTGTCTCTACCATAGGAATGACCCAGTTCAATGTTGGAAGGTTTATTCAGTTGTCTAATACATTGGATGGTTTGGAAAGGTCAGTCATGGCATCCATGATAGGATATTGTGGCCTATGTAAGACAGGAAGCATTTCAAACATGTCTAAGTTTGATAGTTAGGTAGACCATTAGTACCTGACTCTTGAAAAATGAAAGCAACTTGATAAAGATGTTGGTAAATCTACTGCCCATATACAGATGGAATGAAGAGGGAATTAGTAGATATACATATGATTCTCTGAAAGTATAAATAGATCTTTTATTAAATTTTATATTCAATTTTTGAGACTGACCTCTACATTACAGAGATCTGTCTGTCCTGAAACTTGTTAGTAGACCATGCTTGGCCCTGAACTTTGAGAGATCATTGAGTTCTGCATCCAAAATGCTGAAATTAAAGTTATGAACCACCTGGGCTAGCTGAAAATATAAATGGTTCGTACAAGTTTAATTTGAAAGACTGATAAGAAAGTAGTGCTTAAATACTGACCTTATTTGACAGAAAGAATGATAACTTTTCAATAAAAATAATTCAATACAATAAAGTATTTGCAGTAATTTGGATTGTTTTTATGATTATCTGTTAAGAAATATTATTCAGGCACATAGTTAACATTTTTAATGACAAATGTAAAATAGAACAAAAATGGTTTTATTTTTCCCCTCAAAACTATTACTCACCTTTGCTTACCATCTTGCCTTTACCTCACTATTGTGTCAGCATTTGCATTTTACTTAATGTTAAGTATATATATGGTATTGGGAGAAAAATTTCAAACTTTGCAGTGGTTTTATAATTTCCATTTAAATAATTGTCTCCTCTTGGTAATAGCTTTAAAAACTATTTTTTTTGAGACTATCAGAAAAGAAAATGAAAGAAAATAATACGTAAGAGAGGACTGGTAGGGAGGGTGGAATTGAGGGCAACATGGGTGTGTATGTGAAAATGTCACAGGAAAATCTGATTGATTTGTATAATTAGTATGTGTGAATAATTATAATTGTAGGATACTGGGTCTGAGAAAATGGCTTAGCTGAGAAAGTGATGGATGTGCACGTTTAGAAGACCAACACCCACATAAAAATCTGAACTCAGTTGTATGCAATTGGCATCCCTGTGTAAGGGTTGCGAGGTCAGGTGTATCCACTGAGTGCTAATGTTCACTAGCTTAGCCAAAATCAAGAGTCTGTAGGTTCACTTTTAGAAAAAAAAAGAATAAATAAATTGTAGAGAGTGATGGGGATAGCCCCTCCACCCAGATAATTTTCTCACATAAAACATTGCCTATGCATTTATTCACATGCATCCACATGAATGGGTATGTACACATATGTAACATCACACTCACAAACACTCATGCATCATATTTATAGTAGTGGAAAACTAAGACCTCAAATGACACTCCACAAGTTTTGGTACTGCACAGACACAGCTGAAAATCTTTCCATTAACGTCCAAGGGAAATTAAAGGGAATAATATTTTCAGTGCCAATTTTATGCTGTGTAACTGTGGTGAGCTCTTGACTCATTACCTCATTTATTCCTGATTAAATCATATTTCATAGATGATGTACCTGCGATTGAGAATGACTGATTTGTGTAGAGCTTTTAAGTATGTTCTCTGGACTGCCATTCCAAATTTATAGTCAATGATCATTAAATACATTCAAGCATATTTCAGGGGTTCAGCTTCAGTATATATATCTTGACACATCTATCTGTATTCACTGAAGGTAAATAGGAAAATGATCCACCATAGGGAAGAAATGGTGTTTATTGATGTAGTATTTCTCTAGTTTTTAGTTTTAAAGTGGCCAAGAGCAAGCTTTCTCGGTAAAAATGAGAGCCACAGCAATGCCTGAAGACAACTTCAAATGAAGAAAATCTACTCATACATCTTCTGTCATTCTAAGTGTTGGCTTGCGGTTGGGATCTAGGAAATTATTAATTACCACTAATATTTGTCTCTGCTAAGGTAACGTAACAGCTGAAGGACCTGGGAAATCACATTGCCCTGGGCAAAATGCTGATTATGTACTTTATTCTTTTTGTCTTTTAAAAACGTTTCACTTCCTGATGAATACTCTCCAGGTCTTGAATCTTGACCCAAATATCTGGAGAAACTTAGTGCAAATACCAGTAGAAATTGCACTAATATAGCTTGTAGTTAAGACTGTTATGGAAAAAAATATTCCATATTTAATGTCATCATTATGATTATGGTGCTCTTGCTAGGGCTAGGCCACAGATTTCTGAGGGTTTTGAATGTTCTTCCTCTTACTGTATTTTGAAAATATTTGATATTTTTATTCTATATTTTTATAATATGGGGGTTTCTTGGGATTGAGAATGTGCAAGTATAATATCAAAGGCATGTCTCTACATGCCAAATGTACAGATGAGATTTGCTTGAGACACATATTACAATGTTGATAGGTTTCCTACCCCACAATAATTATACCTACATATCTTTTATATATTAATGAGAGACCTGTAGAGTGTGTGTCTGTGTGTGTGTGTGTCTGTGTGTATGTATGCACATGGATGCATGTGTACATGTGTGATTCTTAAGTGACGTTGGGTCTTGAAACTAATCCTGGTGCACTGTAGGTAAACATTTGACCACCCAGGAACTGTAATCTTCATTTCCTTTAAATTAAAGCACTTTGTCCATTATAGGAAGATTTATAATATTTTTAGGAAGGAACTATCTTATTATTTTTACATTTATAGTTTTTCTTTATCTATGGATTTCTATAGATTAAAATATCAAGCATACTACCCAGGTAGAACAATTTCATCTTTGCTTTCTAAAAGCAAAATCACAACTTTGTGTTCAGCATCCATCACCTCAGACAGGGAACATGAACAAAGAGGGTGGTAAAAATACCTTACATAGCTCATCATTCTTTGTTGTGTATGAGGAGCATGTGAACAGCTGGTCATATAAAGATTATAGGAAACAGCCTTTTCAGAAAGACCTTCTAGTATTTGCCAGCTGTTACTTTCATCTCTATAACTTTTGATATACTGAAATTAAACAATGGTTCCACTCTTGGAAACTGGATTTTCTCATAATGAATCATAAAATAATATATATGCATATATAATATGTATATATTACATATATGTGTATATATGTATATGTGTGTAATATACATGTATATATACATGTACATATATGCATGTGTGCTTTAAGATTATTTATTCATATATCAGGAACAAGATTCTAAGTATCAATCGCTGAGAATTAAAACATAAAACTCAACGTAATTAAATATCTGGTGTGTGCACTCTGAGGCATGTTAACAAACAAGAGACTCTCCAGACAATGTTAATTGACCAGTTTCAAGAGTAACAGCTACCCTGAAAATTAGTGTTACCAAATTAGGAGGAAGTGCATAGTATCGTAAAGACATAAAGCTACTTATTCTAGAAGAAATACTTAAAATAGATATAATCTTTCACCTTATATAGTCCACGGTTTTTAAATACATTTCTGCTTTTACCCCAGGGTTGATTTGAGCAACAAGAATTAAGGAGTTATTTAAATAACTTCCCATTTGAATGTGTACATTTGTGCTCTGTGATCCTTACCCTACCCTCTGGACTGATTCTATGGATGTTAGAGATACTACTTAGCATTCTACTCCTCATGCCATCTATTATGGGCATTTAACTTAGAACGGTTATTCTTAGTATGATCTTTTTTGCATTTTCCACACCCTTATTTGCTTGCATTCCTTGTCTATTGTGAGGTAAGATGAAGACATATGCCCCGAATTCCCAGATTTAAAGTTTGTGTCTGTGTTGCTTGTTCATTCTCTACGGTTTTTTTCGCCTTTAACCCTCAGAATTTTACATTTCTTTATCACTTAGCTTTAGTCCCATACCACTGAGGATGCCATTCATTCTTCTATCATGTATGAATTAATTATCTACTACCTACTTGTTACTGCTCAAAATTGCAATGTTCTTGAATTCAGCTCATTAAATATTTCACAGTTCATGACAGTCTTCCCTAAGCACACCACAAATACAAGCAAGCCTTACAATTCTGAGGTCTCTTCATATGTGATATATTTGATGAGATACTTCATTATAAATCAGTGTCTTTTCTTGGAAAAACAATGGATGTTTACCAAGTAAACACTGAGTGAATGTTTACATCTTAAGTAGAAAAAAGCAAACCAAAGTGTGAGGTTTATTTTAAAATATATTTGATCTTGGGTTTGGGTAATAGCTTAGTTTGTTGGGAATATATTCTTTGTTGGCCTAGGTAATTATTTCCAGTGTTTTGTATATATCGGAACCATGAATTCATCAAACCACGAACTTATCATAAATTAAGAGTCAGTATTTAATTTATAAGGAGTAGCATGGATACCCTACTTTACCTCTGATCTTACTTCCTCACAGAAAAGTAATTTGGCTATAAATAAAAAGTTAATTAATGCAATAAAAGTTAACATTTATAGCCCTATATATGTAAATCACTGGAGATAGTAATAAAGTTTGGACTTCAGACCTGTCTCTGTCTCCTTAATATATTTCTAAAATACATATATTTAGGAGTCTATGTACGTATAGAAATTAAATACAAAAGAAATTAAAATAAACTAAAACAATAGAGTTAACTTGCAATACTACAAAAAAAAAAAAACATGACTATTGTCATCAAGATATGTCTAATATGTCAATGGGGCAAGTCCTTAAAATCAGCACAAGCTTGGAGGGTGATTAAGCATTGCTCATGTATTCCGTAGTCATTGGAAAGCTATTCTGAATTGCACCTATAGGAAGAAAAGAGAAAAAAATGTTACAGTTAAATGTTTTATCCTATTTTTTCTAGGCTCTTTGATAATTTTAATACAATTAATTTATCATATGAAATCCTTTTTTGCCTGGTAGCCACATATTTATTTTCTCGACTTTTTGATGACTCTCTTAAGGCATTTTCAAGGACTACCTCCCGAGATGAAAGCATTGAACTTTGCAGAGTGCATTTTGCAATACCTCAGAATACCTTTACAGAACACTCATTTATCTGCTCACTCTTTCTTTTGTACCTTTCAGGGGGTATGCTCCTTTTAACTTCAAATACAATTTTCAATTAGTGATTAAGTCCTGCTGATTCACCCATTTCACTCTCATTTCTTCCTCAGATTGTATCTAATTCATAATCACTGTAATTGTTAATCTAGATGAGTCATTTCATTTCAAAGCCCCCTCAAAGTTCAAAAAGGAACACATCCTGCATCTCTGGGGAAGGGAGATGACTTTTACTTAAAAACAAAACAAAACAAAACTCAAGAAGTTATGCAATGAACTTATGTCCCCTTCCCTGGCTTATGCACATCTTAATTGCCATACCTAGAATGGCTATTAAATGTCCAACTTCAATATTCTAATGTCTTTAAAAAGAATATAGGCTAGAACAGAATTCTAAGCATCATGGAACCCTCCAAGTAGCTACTGAAAAATTTTCATTATAGTAAAATATTTCATCAAAAATGTTCTTCTTAAGCTAAAACAAAGAAGTGATTTTAGGCTAGAACAAGAAAATAGGCTTCAGACATGAAAATGACCTTGGGTTAGGACAGGGAAGTAGGCTCAGATACTTGGGTCATCCTGATAAACCCTTAGAAATAGTGATCACAGGAGTGATCATGGAACTTTGTTTTGCTTTGTTCTTTGACTATTTGTGTTTATTGTCTTGCTTATTCTTTGACTATTTGCATCTATTGTATTGCTAGTTCCTCAACCTAGAACTGACCTTAATACTTGCATGTAATTAAAATGTTATAAAAGCAGATTGGAAAAAATATGTTCTTCCTCTGAGCAGCTGGTAATGAATGAATTCTTTGGGCAGAATATACCTAATTTAAGCTAGGACAATTGAATTACAGAAGTATGACTTATGACTGGAAATAAACATTTATGATTTGTCATTTTTCCTTAAGTCTCCCTATTGAGCTGTCTTTTACCTGCCCCGCCTCACCTACTGTTGGAAGTCTCTGTTTTCTCCAATGACTCATGTAGATGCCATTGTGTGCCAGGAGTTTAGTTTTTAAAAGTACTTATTAAGACTACCCAACATATCTCTTCTCCAAGCAGAATGTATACAGGGATCTGGAGTTGAGAGAAAAGTTAGGTACTTAGAGAAAAGACCAATTTTGTTTCAAGGAACAAAGAACAGTAAGTATGTATGAAAACATTTTGTTCATCACCTAGAAGAGAAAGGGATATGGGTGACTGCTCACACAAAATATGGTCTGGAATCTTTACCTGAGTGGATGTGTATAGGAAATGCCCAGAAAAAAAAAAAACCACAAAATAGCTAGATGCAACTTTGCTTTCTCAGCGAACCCTATATTTATAAAAACTTGTTGAACTAATTAAATGAAGGGGAATAATTATAGTTACTCCACAGGGTGTTTTCCTGTGAATTAGTTTACTATTTTGCTATTATTATTATTAATCATTTTATTGGTTTACATTTCAAATGTTATACCCATTGCCAGTCTCCCCTCCATGAACCCCTCCATCCTATCCCCTCCCTCACTTTTGCCTCTAAGAGAGTGCTCCTCCACCCACCCACCACTCTAGCATCTTCCATCTCTGGGGGCATCAAGCCTCCACAGGACCAAATGCCTCCCCTCGATAGATAAGTCAGTCATTTGCTATATATGTAGTGGGAGACGTGAACCCGCCCATGTATAAACTTTGGTTGGTGGTTTAGTCCCTGGGAGTTCTGAAGTGTCTGATTAGTTAATATTGTTGTTCTTCCTATGGGATTGCAGTCCCCTTCAGCTCCTGCATTCCTTTCCTCAACTCTTACTTTTTATTATTCAGTCACATGAAGGAGTTTTTTTTACAAGTGATAAACTGTATTACATAGAATAGTATGCAGTATATGATAGGATGAACGGTTGTTCCGCTGACTCAAGATTAACTTGTGAAGAAGTAGGCTGTCTCCCGATCAGAGTAAGCAAGGGCCAGAAACAGCTGTAATTTCTGGCCCTTCCCTTACTTTCCAACAATTGCTTTCCAGTTCCAACTCTGGAAAGGTAACAGCGATAAAATGACATGAATTTACAGGGAACAAAGTGATGTTTTGATGTGCTGTGATATTATTAGTCAAGCAAATGAAAATATTCTAATAATTATCGTTTTGTGCTGAGAACATGTAGGGTATGGTTTCTTAACAGCTTTGAAGTATACCACATGTTATTATTAGCCATAGCAAGAATTCTACACAGCAATTTCTAGAAATTGTTTAAATTATTTTACTGTAGCTCTGTACCTTTAATCCAGCATCTTACTCATTTTTCTCCCTTATCTTCTGCCAACTACTGTTCTATTGTCTGCTTTCATAAGTTTAATATTAACTCTTGCCAGAAATTGTAATAATATTTGTATTTCTATGCTTGGATAATTTTCATATTCTGATGTCTGTTTACAAATCTTCATATGATAGTATTTTCTTTTTTTTATTTGAGCATAATAGCATTATACTTTGTGTCCATGTCTCATACAGTTTAACCATATGTCCATGAGTGTATAATCAGCATTGTAACTAGTGATCTTGTGAACATGGTATGCAGGTGTCTCTGAGAGACCCAGATTTCATTTCTTTCAATATATTTCAAAACAGAACCACTGAATTACGTGAGCTGAAACCATAAGCAAGGAAGCAAGAATAGATAAACAGAGCTCTGTAAAGCTAAACAAAGTCTGAGCAACTAAGTCAACCATCAACAAAATGGCTATTAACTTAAAAACATCGAGGAAAGCATTTACAAAATATACTTCTGCAAAGTGATAATCTATTAAATACATGCAGATTTTAAACAAATAAAGAGCAACAGAGGAAAAGAAAAAGAAAAAGAAAGAAAGAAAGAAAGAAAGAAAGAAAGAAAGAAAAAAAGAAAAAAAGAAAGAAAGGGAGAGAGAATTAGCATAGTTTAAAATGAAATGAAATTATTAAAGTGCTAATTAAAGGTAATGGGACAAAGAACTGACATTGTACTACCCTATAAGTGACCAGGAAGTAGAAGAAAACAATCTCAATGATAAAGTTCAGCAAGAAAAAACAAATTAAAAAGCACTTTGATATGGTAATACTTTGTGGTAGAGAGAATGCGTTTTACACCCCTTCAAAAAAAAAATCACAGTATCAATGAGAATAGATTTAGCAGGAATCCGTAGTTGGCAGGAATGTGAACTCGTATAGAAATTACAAAAAAACAGCAGAAAGATTCTTCAAAAATGAAAACGTATAGATCCATATTATTATCAAGGTATTTCTTTTGGTTGGAGGACTTGAGTTTAGTGACTGCTCATTGAGTAAACAAGGAAAGATTTTAGTGACTTACATAGGAAATTTACATGGAGGATCAGTTGCATTTGCTGATAGTAGAGTGTGGTTTTCAGTGTCTTCATGGTGGGAGAGCTAAGTGAGTAGGTTAGTAGTGTAATTCATTAAAGACTATGCCATATAAATATTTAAATATGTTACTTATTCAAATGGCTTTTCTTATTGTGAAACACTAGAATTATTAATAATTAAGTAGGTCATGATTTTGCGGTTGACTTAGAGAATGCCTTCATAATAAAATGACATCAGTTTGAGGATGCTTTTAGGAGCAAGTAAAAGAAGTACTATTCAGAATGCATAAAAATAAGAGTCTACTCTTCCTTTAAGAGGCTGTATAGAGACAGTTTGCATTGCACACTTCGGCTTAGCATTTGAACTTTTTCTCTCCATGTTACACTTAGCTCCAGAACTGCATAAAAGTTTGTGCAGTCATTGTCAAGTTTTTACAGGAAAAAAATGATTTTTTATTCGATATTTTATTTGTTTACATTTCAGGTGTTATCTCTTTTCTCTATTTCCCTGCCTCCATTAATCCCCTATCCCATCCCTCTTCCTCCTTTTTTGCTTTCATACCATTTAAATTACATACAAGTATTAAGGTCAGTCCTAGTTTGAGGAACTAACTGGCTTTTGAAGATATGAACAGTTATGTGTGTTGAACTGTAGACTCACCTCACTTCTCATTTGTAGAACCAATTCATATGGTTAGGCACAGACCAATCAGAATTGAGGAAAAACACATTACTATAATAGCTTGATTGAAATTAACATTTCTTGTTAATGGCATTTAGTATTGCCTCACTTGAAGCTAAAAACTGACCAGTTAAACACATTGTCCACTCAGTTTGGAAGAATAAAGAAGTCAAACAAGTGGGAAATTGGTTGGCAAATATGTTTGCCAATATGTTGTTTTAGAGTACACTTTGCCAAAAAAAAAATATGTATTAAAACAGTTTCAGAGGCCAAGATTTGTAAAGTACTTGCAGTGTTTATGAGCTCCGAATATGTAACATTATATTATTCTCCAAATATAGTTTAGATGTGCACTCTGCTTTTCACATGAGTAAACAAAGAGATTTTGAGGTCAATTGACTTAACAACTCCTCAAGGTGCTTGCTGTCCAAGCTGGAATTAAACCTTAGTTGGTGGAATGTCATCCTCTTGGTATCCTCTGGAATTGCCAGGGGAATAGATGGTTGGTACTGCAAATGAGTTTACCTTATTGAGTTTACATATGAAGCAAGGACTCATTTTCTATGTAAGTCAGTGATGGCTACAATTCTTACTTCAGCAAGCTGCTAGCATTAATTTATTTAAAACATATATCCTTATGCAGCTTTCTAAAAATTGCTGACTGAACTAATAGATATAATGAGAATTGCTCTTAGGCAAGGCAGTGTGAACTTGCTAAATTTTGATGTGAATGTAGGATTGCTTTTACTTTGGAAGAGCTGAAGATCTTTCAACATTTGACTCTACTAAATGCAAAAAGTATAAGAATAATTTTTAAATAAATAAACTGTATGAACCCAAAGAGCACATCAGAACTTGAAGAGATAAAGGTACCTAAAATATTTGAAACAAGCATTTATCATCATTATTTTATTTCATCCCAGAAAGAAAGATTTAATCAAAAAACAGGTAAAATTAGTTACTGAATTTTAGACATGAAATAGTTGGATAAAAGACAGAGTTGGGATCCTAAGTGTTCTTCATAGGGAAAGATGAAACTAGAACTTAGTATTGACTTTAAACCTACTGCTAAGATACAGGAAATACTGAGATGTGTGTAAGGATGTGAACACATTGATCAGACTTCTAATTTAATGTTTAGATAGGGTTGTGAGCCAGGTAAGTTCCTCATCTCCATCATAGGGTGTTTATTTAAACATATGTATGTATGTATTGAGGTAATTGGTTCACAAAATCACATGCACTGTGAGTTCTCTTCTCACATATTTATTCAGGTTATTTCTCTAATGAGTATTCTTCACCAACAATATGTTTTCCAAATAATAGATTATGATAACTTGTATATAAAGTATATACAATTATATATAAAATATATATGTTTGAATAATGGTGGTTATAAATGTGATCAGGTTTAAATGTATGTGCATATGTATTATTTGTACATATGGATCTATACATATGTTATGTATATAACTTTGAATATTATAAGATTCAGTACTATGTGAAATATTTTCTGGTTTATTTTAAAGTGGATTTTATGTTATAATTTGCTTTTTTATATCTAAGGAGAAACTGTATTTCAATATAAAATATTTGAGTTATACTTCACACTTTCTGCAGGTGTAACCTAATTAGACAATGTTTAGTTCCTCAAGATTACAAGACAGTATGACTTATCTTTGTTTCCTGAGATGAAAAACTTTATTTATTTTTAACACAAACTCCAGGCACACAACTGTTCATAATTAATGATATTCTCCAGCAAGACCTACTGTGTGAATATAAATAAAACCAGCATTGCATCATGAGTGCTCTGTTTCCAGCTTAATTACTGTGATCTAACCCTGTGCACAAACATGAACCCTTCATTTCATTTCCCTCACTCGTCATTGAGGAGAAGAAGACAGCGACATCATTGACATCATCTCCCATGCTGGAGCTACGCATTGTTTACTATCACAATGCGGATTGTTGGATCTCCTCTGGGAATTTCTAAACAGATAATCTGCTTCTGTTTCTGATGACACAAATCAAATTTATTTGTATAAACAGCTTCTGTAAGTTATGTTGATTATATTTATTATATAAACCATTCCTAGTTTTGCAAGCATACAAGGCAAATAAGTGTATTTGCATCAAGGAATGTTCTCATTAGGTAGCTCCTATTAGCTTTACTCTTGTGTGGTTCTATTTTCATGAAAATAAAAGGTTTTTTTATAGAGGGTTTTTCCTTATTGTCAGCAACATTGAACAGTCTCTTTATTTAATCTCTATCTTTTTAAAAATTATTATTAATTTTGACCAGCCTCTTTTAAAACTACTTCTTTGGTTTTCAGTTTATTCTTCGTGGCTTGGCCAGAGCAGTCATATTTTTTTTTCTAAAATGTTGAGAATTCACATCACGTAGCAGACCATTGAAGCATTATGACTGAATCGTTGATACCAAACTGTCTTAGGCCTGCACATGACACTTCCATACACCAAGGTCAGTGGCTGTGTTCCAGTGCACAAGTTCATATGTTTGTGAGTGTGTGTATGTGTTTTTGTGTGTATGTGTTTGTGTGTATGTGTGTATGAGTATATGTGGGTAAATGTATGTGTGTGAGTGTATGTGTGTATATGTATATATGCATGTGAGTGTATGTGTGCATGTATGAATGTGTGTGTGTATATATGTATGTATATGTGAGTGTGTATATGTGTTCAAGTATGAGCATGTATATATGTGTGTGCATGTTGATGTGAGTGTGTGTATGTATGTATGTGTGTGAGAGTGTATGTGTATGCATGTGCATGTGACTGTATAAATGTATATGTGTATATGCATATGTGTGTGTGAGTGTGTATGGGTGTGCAAGTGTATACATGTGTATATGTGTATCCATGTGCATGTGAGTGTATGTGAGTGTGTGTGTGTTAGAAATTGAATTCTGTTATGAAGATAATGGCTTCTTCAAATAATTTTGTGACTATTTTATTTTCATTTCTGTTATATGATCATAAAACTTAGATTTCTTTTCATAATAATATTGCTAATATATTTTTTTATTTTAAAGTCCTATATTTTATAATTATACTTGAATTTTATGGCATGAAAATGCCTTTTGAATTCAAATATTTTCCTAAGCCTGTGGCAGAAGCAAAATAGCAGTTTAGAAGAAAAGACTGAAATTTGGCAGTTTCACATTCAAATACTGGTCATCCAGTTTCTCTCCCTCTTCTTTCTTCTTTCTCCCTCTCCTTCCAGGTCTTCCTCTCCTTGAATTCATGAGCGGGCAATCTTTGTACTTCAGCCTCTAAGGAGCTAGGATTACAAGCATAATCCTCAGCACTTGGTTTACCTGGGGTCTCCTAGAAGCTTATCACTTTGCTGTTTTTTTCTCTGTACCATTCTCTATTCTTACCTTCCATGTAAATACTGATGCTTCCTGGGCTCTGGCAGAGTCCATACACTGGCATTTCGCATGTTCTCATTTTGCAACATAATCCAGACATAGTGATTTCTACTTTAACTACAAATGAATTCTCCTTCATAAAGTGGCTGCTGGTGCTATGCAGTACCCGCAGTACTTGTATTTTCTGATTCAAAATCCTCCTGAGTTGCCTACAAAAATGTTTTTTATCCTCTAATATTATAATGCAGCCCAGTATTTTATATAATAATTAAATGCTAATGAAAGTATAAAAAAGATGCAGGGGAGGGACTGAGTTAGGTGCTCTGTGGGAAAGATAATTTTTTCTTTAGAAGGCTCTGAGCTTTCTATAATCATGGGTGAAAAGCTGACGTTTCCTTCTGCTCTATCAATGATAGCTGTAGTAAGGATCTGGTTACAGGGAAGGTTTGTAGGCTGCCAGTGGAGGGCTACTTACAATGCCTTAAGGTGCAAGAAAAGTCAATGGTCTGCCAAGAAGCAATTACTCCATAAAACATAAGACTGTACATTGAGAAGTAGGAAATGGAATGATGTAGAAAATTTAAGTAGCTACTTAGCTTGCCAAAATTATACCAAATTCTCAGTTTTCTAAGAAAACTAAATCAAGTAAGCTTATGATGTCTTTTTTTTTAACTTCAAGGATGAAAATAATACTATAAATTTATAATACACAGGAGAATAATTTATCCTGTGATTCCTCATGTAAGATAATGATGAGCAGTTTCTTAGAAGACAGTGCCCATACTGGTTTTAGTAATAAATCTCAGGAACCACCTAGGTTATTTTTTCTTACCTAATTATGCTCTTAGAGAGCATAGTACACATAACAAATTTTATTCGTCTATTATATGATTTACTCAAATATACATATATATATATATATATATATATACACTTATGTGCAATATGAGACAGACACAAAGAGTAACATTTATTGTTTAGTTTATATATATTGACCATGTTAGTGGTCAGCAATGTGTTAAAATATGAAACGATGGATAATTTTGGAAAGTTTACAATTGCTTCCTTAAAGATTTTGTCTGGAACTTCATATACCCTTTCTTTTTTTCAAGTTAAGCTTTGTTTAGGTATGGATTCACTTTCTAACAGGATTTTCTACTGGGCATCAGTAATAAGATTCTTATTCCTAAAGCAATTATTCAAAGAATATTTGATATTTCTGCATCAGTAACAAAATGTGGTAGCAGCCTATGTGTAGTATTGACGTATCCAGAGGACCAAGAATTTGATTGACAACACAGAGAAAATGAGTCTCTGAGAGCTGAAAATGAATTTATGTTCTGCTTCCCACACTGCAGCTCCTTGAAGCTTCCACTGCTGAGATGTGCAGACACATAGCTCGATCCTGCTTTTTACCCTGGGGCCCAGTGGACAGCAACGTTTATGTTTTCTAGGCACATCCGGAATAACCAGGAATAATTGTATTACTTTCATAAAACAAGAATTTGTCATACATTTAAAATGCAATATTCTGAATAAAATAAATAGCATTAAAGAGATAAGTGACTTATTTAGTTACTTAGAGCTAGTAAATAGTATTGCTTAGTAGACAGTCAACATTTTTAACTAGAACAAAATAAAAAAATAAATAAATTTTTATTAGGGAGACATATTTTCTGACAAAATAAAATTCTTACAAACATTCTTTTAAATTTTCTGTGGTGGCCTTTTATTCTAAAGAAAATGGCAGTAAAATTATAATACGCTGTGTTTTAAATATGCTCCAACACACTGGGCACCACAGTGCCAATCTGTATTAGAATATAACCTAAATAAAGGTCTTCTACTTATTGTAATATTCTGTAAAATAATTTTTGAATCCTCAGTTTTACTTTTTATTTTTTCTTATATTTTTATTTTTACATATCTCAGGCTATTCTTGTGTGTGCTATACAGCCAAGACTGTCCCAGGATTGTGAATCTACCTCCTTCCAAACCTCATGGTGTAGAGACTCCAGACATGTATCAACATATTTTCCACCATTTCCATTTGAAATGTTGGAATAACTGTCAAGAAATTGAAGCAGTATATTTTATTTAAGGATTAATCTTTTCTTCAAAAAAAAGTCATGTAAAACAGAGATTTGCTTTAAACCTGTCAGAGGTAGCTGCCAGTCTCTTCTGAATAGGAACTACAAAGTTGGTGGTTGGAAGAAGGTAATGAACCGAGAGTGTTGGGAGATAGAAGCTACTGTTTATGGCTCTGAGAACATAGACTATTGCAAGTGACTTGTAAAATGTACCCTCGAGTGCCAGGAGGTGATCCCTGACACTGTTGCATACATTAATAGTTCCATTGAGCAAATGATTTTAAAGCAGTTCAAGAGTGTTTACAATACTTTAATTGAACTTGGAATGAATCAGAAGTCAGGTAGAGATTGACCAAAACCTTCTTCTATTTCGGGTCATTTAAAATGATAGAGCTAAGGAGTTGGTGTTCTGAGTGGGTAGAGAGCTGGAACAGTCCTGGCATCAGATATCGGTTGAACCTCCTTCTCATAGTTTGAAGAGAACAACACTTTTGCTGAGTTTACACCGGAGCAGGTGCAGATGGTCGTCCACTAACACCATGTAAAACATGCTGACAGCATGGAGACAAGAAAAGGGGAAAAAAGAGGTTAGTCAGAGAAATTGTAAAAAGACTTTAACATTTGAGTTGAAGCGATAGGAATGAACAAATTTTCATAGGCTCGAGATTCTAAAAAAAAAATTATATTTTTACAAAACAGTTGAAAAATGATGTTCAGTATCTGTTTTAGGCTTGGCTCCTGTTCAGTAGCTTAGCGACTATTTTACAATTTTAGCTTTCAAAAATATGTACAGAGTTAGTTGTTTTGGTTCTTACCAAGTTCAAGTCTCCCAAATGCAATCATCTCGTTATTGAACAAATACCACTAAAACTATATTCTAATTCAAAAATTTATGGTCTGTGAAGCATGTTTACTTCTAAATCTCTTTAATGAGGCCTGACCAGCTCTTTGGAGGGAAAAAAAAAATCAAATGCTGTGATTCTCATTTTATACACAGACCTTCAATCTGAATACTTTGGGGTCATATTTGTGGTCACTTTGTTGTTCTTGTTGTACTTAATCTTCCTAGCATCTCATCATCATTGCCAGAACCCTTTGCTGTGCAGCCTGCATATAAACACAGGGAGCTAACTGCAGTGTGCACTACCTTACCTGAATTAAAATGAGGCAACTCACAGCTACATGCACATCTCTGTGAAATTTCTGTGAAATTCAGAAGTAAGTCAGGACACAAAATGCCCAGATGATCTTCTGATTTTTATGAGATACAATACACATGTAATTTATCTACACTGTTCTATTATTATATTAAAACTCCAATTGTATATAAGTCTATGCTTCTGTACTTAAAAAATCTACAGGTAAATAAAACAAGTGTGGCTAGGTGCTCAGGTATAAGAAAATGAAAATTATATTCAATATCATCACACATATATAATCCATATTTTTTAAAAAAATAAGGAAATTTAAAATAACTTTTGTAGTAAAATTTAGTTGGAATTTCCCCTAATTTCTGTGACTGTATTTATGAAGATGCAGCCAAATATCTGACCAACTGAAAGGCATTTTTCCAGTTACCCTGGAAATCCTAAAATGATAGACCCTATCCATCAAGTTGAGGTTATAACTCAGTCAGAAATCTACAATGTCTGCTTCAAAACAATACAAAGTATTGTCCTCTTTGATAGCTTGTTTTATACCATTATTCATGGGCTTGTTTCTTCTCTCCTTCTTTCTATATTGGCCTATGCCTTAATTCTTTAATTCTTCAGATGAAACCTGTGACAGTGCTCAAGGTGGACTCTGACTTAGTCACAAGCCTTTAATGCAACCAGGAGAACAGTAGATCCTTTGTGATGTAAAATTCTTGGTTGTCATATTGCCAGTGTGTGCTTTGTGCCTGGAATGCAAAGTGGTTTTAATCCATACATCCTTTTTTTTCTAAGCTGGGATGACTGCCAAGTCTGTGTCTGTGATTAACATTTGAGGTTGTCAGCTTGAGACAAATGTAGAGACTCAAAACCTAGGACAGGGAACCTGTAGGTAATATATGTTTGGCAATAGTATTGACTTTGTGAATTGTAATATATAATTACTGTCATAAACTAATCCTTTCCAGGAGGATACTTGGTTACTTGGTTGCTTTAAACTGCCCCAGGCTTGCTTTTATTAATTTTATTAATTTTATTTATTTATTTATTTTATGAATCATACTAAATTTCATATAAAGTTGCTATAATTAACATCTCCTATTAAAGTTATTTTACATAAACATAATTGTTACATAGGTAAGGGTAAAAGCCCTCATTGTTTAAAATGCTCCTCGTGCTAGAAAAATTGGATCAGTATTTGGAAACTTGTGTTGCTTTTGTTGAACACCTTGATTTGAGTTCCACAAATACATGGTACGTCACAAGCCTCTGTAAATTAACTTTCAGGTGACCTTATGCCTCCTCTGACATCACCAGGCAAGAGGCAGACAAGTAGAACACATATATACATAAACACAAGAAAAACACTCACCCATGGAATGAAGTGAGCAAATCTAATAAAAAAAAATAAATCTCAAATCTGATTAAATTTAATTTTTGAATTATAGGTTAATATGTTACCAGATGTATAGTTTGTAGGTCAAACTCCTTATCTTGGAAATAGTTTCTGGGTTCAAATAAAGAACTGATATAATGTATTTAGGTTTTTATGTCTTCACTATATCAATATGTTTTGGACACATTCATGAGTGTGTACAGAACATGAAGGCAAAATAGGGAAGTAAAGAAATCTAAATTACTAACTACTGCCTAAATTACTTAATACTATCTAACATAAATGGATTATGTTAGATATCTTAAACAGAAAAATCTGGGAAAAATATTTACATTCTATATATTACTGAGCATTTGTTCTCAGAAATGTGAGTGAATTGGCTAACACTGTTCAATTGATACATAGACCATGGAGTTAGAAAGCAATCCTTATTTACTTTTCAAAATCCATTTCTAATGATCTCCCACATTCATCTTTGGCTACCTTAAATGCACTTTCTCTATCATGTTTATCGTGACAGAAAAACGGGGATTTATGTTGATTACTTGGGAAAAGATTATTAAAAATGCACCCATGTCTATTGAGTACTTATTATGCCTGATGGCATGCTAAGCATTTGACATGTATTATCTTTCTTGAGCCTAGAATAACTTCTAATTATTATTGTTGACAGAGTTTATAGATAGTGCAGGGAATGCTCAGAAAGCTAAATTTACTTTTCTTGTTTTAGGACAATGGAGCATGAGTTTGAAGGGCATGCTTTTGATCACTAACATATTTGGTTTTTTCTTATCTAATATTTTCATCAAATATTTTTTGATCATATTTCTACTCCACCAACTTCACCCAGATCCACACCTCTACTTACTGATTTTATATTCCTTTTCTCTTTTTTTCTTAAATAAAACCCTACCAAAACAAAAAGTGAAAGTAGAAACAAACAAAGAACAGTGAGACCAAAAATTTATTAAAACAAAAAACAAAAAGACCCTAAAAACCACAAATAAATATACTATAATGTCCATTTTGTGTTGACCAAATCTCTTGGGTATGGGGCCTGTCATGGAGTCCACTAGACACTCCACTAGAGAATACTTATTTTCTTTTTCTCAGCAGGTATCAATTACTAATTTCTTGGTTGGGGGTGAAAGTCTGTGTCTATAAACCCTATTCTGTGCTATGCTTTTGTCTGCTTACAACATATGGAAGTCTTGCTCATGCTGCCTCAGTATCTGTGAGTTCATATATGTCCCAGCCATGTTATATCTAGAAGTCACTGTTTTCTTGAAGTAACTAACACCTCTGGATATTGCATTTTCCTACCTCCTCTTCCTGAACTTTGAAGGTAGAGGATTCATGAAAACAGCCTCTTTGGACTGACCATTCCAATGTATCACACTCTAAACATTGTCCAGTTGTGGGTTTCTCTGTTATTCCCCCTCTTTTGAAAGAAGACACTTCTCTGATGAGGATTGAGGAAGGCATTAAGTGAAACCCATTGTAATAAGACAATATGTCATTAGGAGTCATTTTATTGCTATGATGTTTTAAAATCAAAATAATAGGAGTAGGTACCCCTAGAGTCATGACTGATGTTAAGCCCTCCTTACTTAGTATCAGGTATGGGTTCTATCATAAGGAGTAGGCCTCAGATTCAATAAAAGAGTGGTTTGTTATTCCCATATTGTTTACGCCATTACTGTATGATTGTAATTTTCTGGCAGATTGTCATTGTATGTCTAAATATGATCTTAATGACTGATTTTTTTTTTACTGCTCTAGCAGCGGTGGAACCTGTGAGAATGGAGCCTAAAAAAATGAGTCTGCCTAAAGTCTCATGTAATTGGCAACTTTATTCAGAGCTTCAGACAATTTATACCCAAAGAATTAAGAAGAGTCACATGAGTAAATTGTCCATTCACAAGCACAACCTATACATGGTTTCATAAAGGCATATAAAAAAGCAACTATACCAGTTGTTATGAATAATCTGCAGTAAACTCACTCCTATCTTCTACTTCTAGGGAGAGCATGGCAATGCATTCCAGATTCTGTTTTTGAAGGAACAGAGATCACAAGAGTCTAGGATTGTTTTCTTGGAGTTTTCCTACAAGGACTCAGGATTCTCAAAAAACTTCATTCTTAGACTGTGTTCTGATATTTTTTTTCCTCTTCCGTTACTATGTAGAAAAATTCCAGCTCCAAGAACCTTAGTTAGTAGCTTCTAGTTAGGCACCATAATTATTTCTTTGTGTAAATAGTGCCTTCAAAAATAGAGCCTTACTATCAGGATATAGAGAGCAAACAATAGCCTGGGCAATATTATGTGATTGGTGGGGAGCCCTGATTGCGACCCCTTTGGACAATGATACAGGGTGTAAATAATTCTGGCATTGGTGATTTTGCTTGGTGGCATACACTGTCGGGCCATTGTTTCTCCTTTATATTTAATTTGTGTGTGTATGTGTGTGTGTGTGTGTGTATACATACATACAATTTTTATATACATATATACATATATGTATATGGAAGCTTCTACAGTAATAGATACATATGGGTTTTTTGAAATGTCTTCAGTGTTAGCTGTTCCTCTTTGTAAGTCCTCCTTAACCCTGCTCTCTCATACCCTTCCCATGTAATGCTTCCACTCTAGTTTTACTTTTGTCTCTGAATACTTTGAATATAGTATTCTATTTCCCCTTCCTCGGAAGATCACATCTTCACCCCTGGTCCCTTACTAGTTACCTATCCTCTTTGGTTATTAGAATGAAGCACACATACCAGTGTCTTAAAAGCAAACAAGCAAGTAGAAGAAAAAATATGAAATATGTGTTCTTTGGGGTTTGGGTTATCTTATTCGAGGTGATTGTGTTAAGTCCCATCTACTTACCTTCATTTTTCTCATTTTAATTTTTCTGAAGAGCTGACTAATATCCCAATGTATAAATACACTACTTTTCCATTGTGTATTCAACAGATGATGGATGTCTTTTCTGCTTATAATTTCCATATATTTTATGAATAAAGCAGAAATTAATGTATATGAGCAAACAGTTCTGTAGTAAGATGTAGAGTTTTATGCCCAAAAATGGATGGGATAGTTGGATCATGGAGTATATCAATTTTCTTTATTTGAACAACCTACACAATGATTTTCATAGTGACTACACCATTTAATACTCCTAGAAGCAATGAGTACATGGCCCCCCTTCCCTTCATCCTTGCCAACAATGTACTGTCATTTGTTTTATTAAACTTGATCAATCCTACTGGGTACTTTGAAATCTCTAAGTAGTTTTGATCTGCATTTGTCTGACAGATAAGGACACTGAACATTTTTAAAAAGTATTTTCCAGACATTTGTGTTTAGTTTCTTATTACTACTTCAGAAATTAACATAAATCTATTGGTTTATAAAATATGCATTCATTTTTTGTGCTTTCTGCAAGTCAATTATCTTGATGGTTTAAAATCAAGATGTCATCTTGAGTCCTTACTGAGAAAGTATTTTCTTTAGTTCTTTCAATTCTGTGGCTCATTTCCTCTCATCATTTACAAGAAGCACCCTGAAAAATTGAGGCACTTTGCTTACATCCTACATTTTCTCTCTTATCTTCATATCTCCCTGTTATTCCATCTTAATTTGAATCACTTACCAGGTCCTGTACAAAAAGTTCAAAAACAAAAAGTATATTTCTGACAGAGAAAACAGTCTGTTCAGGTCCTTCATGTCTTGACATCTGAGGGTGGTGGTGAAAGGGTTGGTTTTTAATGGCTTCAATTTATCATCTTTTAAATTTTGTATATGCACGGTGCATTTATGTTATTTCCCATGTCTCCCTCCAATTCTTCCCATTCACCTCCCATTCTCCCCATTCTCAAATTCCTTATATTTTTAATTACTATCACAATTAAATGGATGGAGAAATTATAGGTAACTATTATTCATATATATGCATACACACATGCAAACACATGAAATGAATATCATTAGGGGAGAAAATATTTATCCTCTCCAAGTGTTCTGCCTATTTCTTAGAATAGAACTGTTTAGGAGAATATATTACTTTTCCCAATAGATTATTCTCAAGTGGTTTATATGTCTTAACTAGTTACCCTGACAGAGAGTAGCATTGTTTAAGTTCAACAAATAGCAATGCTCACAGGTTAGATAATGAAACTATTATATATTTATTGGCCAATAAAGCTTTACAAATCAAAACACAATAAAAAGTCCTTACAAATTTAACTGATAACTCTTATATGTTTAGGAACTCAATAGCTCATTGCTATTGCCTGTGACCCAAATACAATGTCATAACTTTGAAAAATACTTTTACATGTTATTTGAAAATTTCATACAATATATTCCTTCCCTAACATTCTCTTTGTTTTGTTTTTATTAGAATAAAACCTCCTAAAATTTGAAAATACATTAACCATATAGAATATCATCTTTTTTCTATTTTTTAAACAAATGTCAATTCATTCTTGAATTTAGTAATAATAATGAGGCTAGTGTATTTATAAAATTATTTTTTAGAAATAATTATCCTTTTTTAGGTCTGCCATCATATGTGGATTCTTAGGTCTTTTATTTATTCTTTTTGCCATTTAAATGTATTCATTTGCCACTTTGTTAAGTAATTTTGTAAAATGATGTGGTGATTAACATAGCTAGATAACATATATTAGGCATTCTAGTAAATAAAATGCCATCCACTGAAGTGTAGTGCAGTTCAATAAATTCCCAAGGTATGGAGTTAATTGGTGCAGTATTTGCTTGTACATGATCACAGGACATCAGCTGTAGGCAACCTGTGTGTCCAGCACATGCAAGTCTCAGGCAAGTTAGTGGGCCATTCTCATTCGGATTTTAGTAACCTATAGGGCATAATTCATGTGTTTTGATGGTTTCCCATAAATAGTTAGTAGTTGGTCAGGCCTATATGACCTAAGTTTTATAAAGGAAACTCATGGCTTACCAAGTTACATCATAGTGGGTCTTCATATTTACAAAGGCAGAATAATCATATTTACTTCAAAACAAAATGTGCATGATAGTGATCTTGCAGGGGATTTAAGTTATCTGAATATACTTCTTAAATTAATCCTCTTCCTCTCATACGTATATACAAACATACACATACACACACAGACACACTGACAGAGGCACACACATGCACACACACATACACAGACACACACACAAAACCACACACAGGCACACAGAGGCACAAAAACATGTACAAAAATTCCTTTCTTTTCATTTGTAAAAAGCTCATGATGAATATAGTCTTATGATTTATCTGAGGAGGTTGAAGTCATTTTTCTTGGCCTAGATTCTATATTTATTTTTCATCATCATACATAGATCTCAACACGAAAGTTGCTTCAAAGAAGAAAACCAAATTAAATGCAGATTTTTGTTTTGTTTTGTTTTGTTTTGTTTTGTTTTGTTTTGTTTTGTTTTGTTTTGTTTTGTTCTGAGATAGGGTTTCTCTGGGTAGCCATGGCTCCCCTGGTACTCACATTGTAGACCAAGCTGGTCTCCCTCTCAATTGCTAGGATTAAAGGAAGGTACTACCACCCAAGAAATTAAATGCAGTATTCAACTTCTTCATGTTTACCAGATGTTTTTAAATAACCAAAATTTTCAGGCACTGTCTTTGATGCAATTCATTGCAATGTCAATCAGTTTCACATCAGGAAAACAAACTAGGATATATTGATCTTTTTAAATGAGTGTTTCATCTCTCCTCTGGAAGTGTCCTCTACCTGGCAGTAGCTCTCTACACCAGAGATTATGGAAATGGAATCAAAGTTATTGTACTTAAAATATATCCATTTATCATTTAGTAAGTAAAATAAATTACAAGTTATGCTTCCTTAAGCTTAATACGGAAAATGGCTATTTAACGATTTAAATTTGCCATGACCATTTTTTTTGTGATGCAAGCTAATCAGTTTCTCTGACTCCTTTTTCCATAAACCCAATTGTATTAGCCTGTAATTACAGGGTGATATTGCATTAGCACGAGCCAATGCTATTGTAACAGCTAGAAGCCCTATCTTCTAAGTAGTTCTAATCTCTTTACTACTCCAGTTTGAAAAGAAAGATATGGATTGACTCTAATAAACCAAACTATGTGTCTTAGTATTTCTTATATACACTTTTCATTTTGCCTTGGTTCTTAAATATGGATTGTTTTTTAGTATATTTTTTAAAAGAAAAGCAGTATAATTATAGTGCATTATGAAACTAAGAAAATGTTCAAGTATCATTTTACTCAAACAATAGAATAGACACAGAACCAATTGTTACTTTATTTCATAAACCAAATCAGTAATTGTTTAGAATCCAAGATTAAACTTGCCACTACTTTTCATGATCTGAATTCTGTTTTGCATAACATATATTCAGAAATATTTCTATGTGTCTTGGCATCATTCTGTTGTATTATTCTCATATTTTTATCAACAGTATGTGTTTTATTGTCTTAAGCACATGACATAATTAGTTGGTATGTTACCATACTTAACTAAGGAATGCTATTAGAAAATGGCCCTTATATTATTATAAATTGAATGAAATTTGTTACAAAGAATTTTTTCAGATACTACTTGTTAGTGTATACTAAACAGCTACCATGCTAGTTATGGTTTTCAAAAATTATAAATAAGTTTACACATAAGTTTTAAATATATTCAAACTGAGTGAGCATGAGTGAATGATTCAGAGTTCATATACAACTATTTCATTTTGTCATAATTCTTAGTAATAAGAGATTATAGCTACTCATTGCATCTACAATTCCTATGTATTACTCATATCTATAAAAGACTGCAGATAAACATTTATTTGTCAGTTTGCATATCAGATATTTGAACTTAAGCATAACTTCAATCTATGTAAATATTACAGTAATTCAGTGTTGGTCATTAAATATTTCACTTTTAACCTCCTAGAAATAAGAGAATATGGAGGTATTTTAATCCAGCAAGATGCCTACTCTGGAAAGGAATAACCTTCAAAGACATACATCTGTTTGAATTGCTAGAGTGCAGACATACTACAAACGTTTAATCCCTCTGGCTTTAATACAGACAGACCTTTAGTATACACCTTTAAGCCCAAAGAATGATGTCAAATCAGTTCAGTCACTGCACTTGGTGCTGTGCAGTTGCATTCTGTTGCACTTGGTGCTGTGCAGTTGCATTCTGTTGCGTTTGTTCATGAATTCCTATGTTCATGCAGTTAGTTCAGTGCAGGTCAGCAGAGGCAGCTGAAGCCAGAGAATAAGAAGAAGCCAGAAGATTAAAAAAAAAAAAATGTTGGAGTTAGTGTGAGGCCAAGCAGAGCAATTCAGTGATAAGCCTCGATAAGCCAGTTTGAATATGTCAGCATGCAGAGGAGAATTGACCCAGAAGAGCTGAGCTGAACCAGTCAGCCACAGTTCAAAAAAACTAGAAAAGGTGAGCTTATTTAGTAGTCTCAAAAGCTGAAACATTGTAGGCCTCCGTTAGATTATAGGAAGCCATAGGTTTCCACACCATGGCCTTGGGTTGGTTAGAGCAGAAAGGGAAATTACCTGGGCACAGCCAAAGCCACATATGTGCACATCTTGGTGTGGCTCTCATCACATTCCTTCATCTGAGGAAATAAAAGTAACTCTTACAAGGGAGAATGATGTTGCTCTTTGAGAGGACTGATTTCTAATGATAACTCCTGCATATACTATGTAATTCAATTTAATCTTTAATATTTACTTGATTCAAATTGGAAAATAAAAATAAAATAAGCCCAGGTTTTAAAATCTTCAATAGAAAAAATTGTTGAAAATGAGTATAGATATAATTTTGTTTTGTAGCATTATGCTAAATTAATTCTGGCATTTAGCTCATGACATTATGACAATTGCAAAGCAAATTACTTAGATACATTTTTCTTTTACAATGTGTTTCAGCTTTAATTGATGGTGTCATTTAACTTACTGCTCATAATTTTCTTAAGGTGCTTTTTGTATCTTTTGGTAAACCACCAATTGCCATGACCTACATCTAGATTTGTTTTAATACCTGAAAGTATTGATTTTTGCTGAAAATACAGTGAGCAAAAAAGAAGCACTCAGCAAACTAAAATTATTTTCAGCTAATAATGCTCTTTTACAGGTACTGATTGATAGACATAAATATTGTTTTGACTGACATATCTTTGTTTAAAATAAATTCAAATGATTGTTTTAACATCTTAGGATATTTCATTCTGTAAACAGAATAAAAACTGTGAATGAACTGTTGCTGACGAAAATGCAAATCCAGGTTTCCTTGACCCACAGGAGACACAGTGATTTATTGAATCCTATTTGACTTTCAACTGAATGAGCAATGCTGTTTTTTTAGGCTTCCATTAGGCTGCCTCTGTAAAATTCACATTGATAAAATAGAACCCACACAACCTGAAGTCTTTTTACAATACACGTCCTCCTAGTCACGTGGAGGAGTTCACAGCCATCCCTAACTGTCCAAGTGGGATTAGGAAAAGGTGTGCCCCTTCCAGAATTATCACTAAAAGAAACAGATATGTTGGTAGAGATTTTAAAATGTAAAAGTGTATTAAAAATCTCCATAAAGGAGTTTGATGATGCCCTAAATTACATTTTGATAAAAAGGTAAATTAATTATGGATACTTTTCAGAAGGAACCCCAAATGCTGCTTGACTATAATGTCATTCCAGTAAGAAATAATGAACTATATTCAAATACATGTATAATTTCAATTAATATTTGAATAATCAGTTTGATTTTTGAGGTGTGAAACATTAAACATTAAAATGAGAACTTTTCCCCAACTGCCCCTTGTCATAGATGTTTGTGAATCACTGGAGTAGCCAGAGGGTCATTTATGTGATTTTTTTTTCTCTCAAGTACAGCAAAAAATGTTAGAATTGCTTGCTGATGCCTAATCCTCAGTTAACATCATAAATCAGCACTTGTCAGATCAGGGAAGCATATTAACTAGAGTTATTATATTTCAAAACAGGAGTGTTTCTTATTCTGACAGCTTCCAAGAGTGGGGCCTGTGAGAGGAGCATCCACAAATAATTCATATCGTTGAGGACGATACGCATTTCCAGTTGTTAAGAGCAGCCTTTCTGAGCATGTCATAATTCTCACCTCAGCCCTCCATTTTAATTCCTGTCATACCAAAATGTTATTTACTCCTCTTACTGAGGTAACATCTGCCAGCCATGTACAATTCAATAGAATTATAGAAATTTAGAGACAGGAAAATAAAACATAGGAGGTATTATGTCAGAATCCCCATTTCTCTATTGTAGATATTGATGTCTGTTTATTACTGAAGATGTAACTAAATTCCTTCCAGAAATATTTTACCTCACTTTCTCGGTTGACAAAATGGTGTGATTGTCTACCATCGCCTTCCTTCTCCTTCTTTGCCTTTCCAAATGTACAGTTACTTAAATACATACACTTACCTGTGAATACTGGAAGAACATTAGAAGTAGCTAAGGCAGAATAGGTTGTTGGAAAGCTGTGAATTCAATTAGTTTTAACAAAGGAGATAGAATATCCTGTAGATTTGTGAACTTAACCTTGCCTCAAGAAAATCCCCAGTGTTTTCTGGTAAAGTTTCTCTTACACAAATTGTTTGAGATAAGGATCTTTCTGGTATACACATATGCATATATATACTTTTTTTCTGGGAGAGGATTGTGAAACCTTGTGCATACAAAAGAGAGAGCTTGAATATGGGATCAAAACCTGAACAGCATTTGTTTAAATGTGTTTTATGTGCACAGCCTGAAGGTGAGTTTATATAATATTTTCTTGTGTATGATTTCATTCAGTTCTGTCACATAAATTTAAATGTGGAATATTTGACCTGTATCATTGAAATATTCAAATGTTTTAAGATTTTTTTCTTGGAAGATCTGGAATTTTTCAAGTTAGTGATTATCAAGTTTATGTTTTACTATACATGAGTTAATGAAGTGGAAAACAAAAATGGTGTGGCAATTAAGAATTAAAAATACTACATATTTTGGGTATTAGCTCTCTGTCATATGTAGGATTAGTGAAGATCTTCGCCCAATCTGTCAGCTGTCATTTATTTATTTATTTATTTTTGCTAATGATCATGTCATTTGATTTATAGAAGCTTTTAAGTTTTATGAAATACCATCTATTGACTTTAGGGCCTGAGCCCTGGGTATTCTGTTAGGAAAGTTGTCTCCTGTATGGATGAGTTCAAAGATATTCCCCACTTTCTGTTCTATTAGATTTACTGTACCTGGTTTTGTGTTGAGCTCTTTGATCAAATTGGACACGAGTTTTGGGCAGAGTGATACATATGGATCTATTTCATTCTTCTATATTTAGATATCCAGTTAAACCAGCACCATGTATTAAAGATGCTCTTCTTTTTCCATTGTATGATTTTGGCTTATTTGTTAAAACCTCAAGGATCCATAGGTGTGTGAGCTTATTTCTGGGTCTTACATTCAATTTCTTTGATCCACCTGTTTGTGTGTTTCTATACCAGTGCAATGCAGTTTTTATTACTATTGCTCTGTAGTGCAGCTCAAAGTCAGTGATAGTGATACCTCCAGAAGTTCTTTTATTGTTCAGGATTAGTTTAGCTATCTGGGTTTGTTGTTTTTCCACATGAAATTGAGAATTTTTCTCTCAATATTTGCGAAGAATCATGTTGGAATATTAATGGGAAATGCATTTAATATGCATAGATTGCCTATGTTAATTCTTCCTATCCATCAGCAAAGGAGATTTTTACATATTCTGAGGTCTTTTTTTCCTTTTTTTTTTTTTTTTTTTTTTTTTTTTGTTTAGAAATGTCACCAATAAATTAGTCTTGTGACAGGACAAAATCCCAGGAAATGATTTTAAGCAATAACACATAAACAAAGGCATGGGCTTATTAGTTAATTATGATTATGAATACAAAGTTACAATGTAGTTAGAGATCATCAGTCAAATTTTATATCACTGTTTAACACTCCTCCATTGCTGGTGAGACTGCAACCTGTACAACCACTCTGGAAACCAATCCGGAGTTTTCTCATAAAATTGGAAATAGATCTACCTGAAGACCCAGCTATAACACTCTTAAGCATATAACCAAAGATGCCCCACCATGCCACAGAGGCACACAATCTACTATGTTCTTTGCAGCCTTATTCGTGATAGCCAGAAGCTGAAAACAACCCAGGTGTCCCATAACAGAGTGATACAGAAAATGTGGTTCATTTCCACAATAGACTACCAGTCAGCTATTAAGACCAAGGACATCCTTATTTTTTTTAGGCAAATAAATGGGACTAGAAAATATTATCCTGAGTGATGTAACTCAGACTCAAAATGACATGCATGGTATGAACTCACTAACAAGTCCTTATTTGCCAAAAAGTACAGAATTTCCGGGATACAATCCATCAAACTCAAGAAGGCTAACAAGCCGAAGGGTCCAAGTGAGGATGCCTCAATCCCACTTGGGAGGAAGTAGAAAACAATCACATAGAGGGGTAGGGAGTAAGAGTCCTGGGTGGGAAAGGCAATAGGGAGGGGAAACATGATCAGGTATTTTTCCTGAACAGGGAGAGAACAAGACTGAAACCCTGAGGGCCAGCAGAAAGCCTGGAAACAGGCAATCTCAGGAGGTAGAAGGTGGGGGGACTCTTTCAAATGTACTTACCTGGGTTGTGAGACATTCTCAGGACTCAAAGGGAAAGACATTGGATGAAATGCCCTACAGTGGGGAGAGAGAATTGGTAGAGTCCACCTCCAGTAGAAAGATAGGGCATCAGGAAGGATGGGGTTGCAATCCCAGCATCAAAAACTCTGACCTAGAATTGTTCCTGAAAAACTGCAGGATCAAAAACAAAAGAAGAAAAGAAGAGCCTGAAGAAAGGGGGGTCCAGTGACAGGCCCAAGGTCAGATGCGGCTCAGGGAGAGGCCCCAAGGCCTGACACTACTACTGAGGCTATGGAGTGCTCACAAAAAGGGCCCTATCATGATTTCTCTGTGAAAGGCTCACCTGCAATTGACAGAAGCTGGTGACCCCTGTGGTTGAATTAGGGAAAAGCTGGAAGAAGCTGAGGAGAAGGGTGTCCCTATAGGAATGCCAGTAGTCTCAACTAACCTGGACTCCTGGGATCACTCAGACACTGATCCACCAACAAGACAGCATACACCAGCTGATATGAAGCTCCCAACACATATACAGCAGAGGACTTCCTGGTCTGGACTCAGAGAAGACGCTTCTAACCCTAGAGAGACCTGAATCCTCAGAGAGTGGGGAGGTCTGGTGAGGTGGGAGTGGTGGGGTGGGCACATCCTTTTGGAGACAGGAGGAGGTATGAGATATGGAACAATCGGAGAGTGGACCTGAAGGGGGATAAAGTCTAGACTGTAAGAAAAAAATTAAAGAATTTTTAAAAAGAAAAGAAAAATATCTCTTCTGCTTATGTTCTTGTGTTACAAGAAATTAATGAGGGGGTAATACCAACTTTATTACATCATGATGTAAATTTAAATGTCTGAAGAACTAAAGATTCTTCTTAAATTGTTGCCATTCAAATTTGCCTGTAATAAAGTAGAGCAGTTGTCAAGACGAAGTTGCCAACTCTAAACAAGGTATGAATTGTTATCTTCTGGCCCAGATGCCTGAGTTCAATACTAGGGATCTGCATCATGGAAGATGACAATGTACTCCTGTAATCTGTTCTCTCTAATGGCCATAATGTGATTTGCCTCATGAATGATTATGCCAATTAAATTATTAAATATTTACATTGTTGATATCTAGTATCTATACCATGTAGAATTAATGATGACAGAGCATGAATCAATGATTCTTTACCTAGATGTGCTACTTCCTCTAAATGGAACAGTGACTACACACACTCATGCCGTTAAAGCACCAAACAGTACCCAGAATCTGCCACTTATACACTCTGCATCACACCAAAATGGCATGAGTTTCAGTGCCATAAGGACCACAGCCCTCCATGACAGCTTAGACAATGCCGGTCCTCATTCTTCCATATTTAAAGCTTGTGTGTGCCAAGTGGATGCCAGAGTTAAAATATGTTGGTTTTACCACTTATTATTAACAAGATTAATGTAATTTAATAAGAATTGACAATGCCTTAAATTTATGACTCACAGGATAAGCACTAAGATTCTTCAAAATGCTATTTTGTTTTTTTTTATAGGTCCAAACAGTTGAGGTTCAAATCCCATTGTGTAAGCACATATGTATATGTGTGTATGTGTATATGTATATATACATGCATACATTATATATATATATATATATATATATATATATATATATATATATATATATAATTTTCTAAAAGAACGCCCTTATTTTGCTTTCATTTTTCAAGACAGGGACTCACTAAGAAGTACTAACTGTCATGGAACTCACTACGTAGACCAGACTGGACTTAAACTCACAAAGATGACCCTCCTTTGCCTCTGAATTCTGGTATTAAAGTCCTGCAACACTACTTCTGTACTTTATTTACCCTTGTGATTGACACTTGCTGTCAATCTCTGGATCTAGGTCTAGGTTTATAAACATTTCAGTTTCACTGCTTGGCTCATGATTTATCCAGCACCCAAAACCAAATTTTGTAGCTTTTCTCTCAGTTACATTTTTTATACATACTGCTATTAGAGAAAACCATATTTATAATTTCTTTTCTGCATAAACAGTTATATATGGTAGAGAGATGCATTGGTGATTAAGAATAAATACCGTTCTGGGAAAGAATCCAAAGCATGTGCGTGTACAGATTAACACAGGTTTGCGGTGATGGAGAAAGAGAGAGACATTTTAAACAAACAGTTTTTGAAGGGCATAAGCCTTTCAAAAAATACTAAGTTCTTATTATACTTACACAAAGGAGCCAGCTGGAGGAAATGAATTATAGCCAAATACTAAGTGTTTAGTTTGTCAGAATGAGGCATTTCTCTTTAGGTGACATTCTTTATTTCCTATTTTTCCATTTCCTGGTGAGCCTCCTCTTCTGTGTAGCAAACGCTAATGACCTTATGTTTTTGCTACTAGAATATATGACAGCCTCCTCAGCACACCTGAATAGACCCACCTTGGACTTAAAGGAACGTTGTGGAAGATCTTCTACTCCTTTGAGTGTGCTAAGCAATATAGTATTATTTGAAATTATTTTGTCAGATACGTTTTAAGAAAAAAATGTATGTCTGTATACATCAAGAAGTTTCTATTTTTACTGACATAAATATTTAAGACAATGCTTGCAATCCTTTAATAATATGTTTGAGTTTGGGTTAAGACATATTTATAAACAGCTACTATTTGCAAACCAGGAAATTTGATTGTAAAAATAAATACTAGTTTTGCTAATGGGTAGTCATTTAGGTTTTAAGTGTTCATTAGCAGGAGGGGGCTGATGAGCAGATGTTTAATGAGCAATAAAAGGTAATAGGATTTTATATTTTGATTCTATTTTATTTTTACTGATTGAAGGTATCCAATATTCTTATTAAACAATAAAATATTCAGCCTGTTGATTATTGAGTGGAACTATGTAGTCAATATTCAAGAAAACAATACAATTTTAGATAAATTTAAGTTACTACACAAAGAGTAGTAATATTTGAAATTGTAGAATTAAACTATCATTCTCATCAATATATTTACATTTTTATCACTATTATTTCAGTGTATCGCTAATACTTTTCCTACTACTCATTCAGAAGTATAGTATATAATAAGAAGTTTTCTTTTCTGTTGGGGTTTTCCCCAAATGTATTTATTAAGTAATTCTGCCATACTGGTATAGAAAATACTGATATTAGATTTTAGGTAAACTATATATCCCACTGAAAATATTTTAAGACCATACAGCATGGCATCAGCCATCAATTCCGCTGCTGAGCACATAGAGGCAGGCAGACATCTGTGTGTTCAACTAGCCCCATCTATATAGTGAGTTCTAGGTCAGCCAGGGATAAGAAGTATGGTACCTATCAGAAAGATATGGACGGATGGATATATGGACAGCTGGATAGATAGATAGATAGATAGATAGATAGATAGATAGATAGATAGATAGATAGATAGATTAGATAGATAGATACATTAGATAGATGATAGATAGATAGATAGATATATTAGATAGATGATAGATAGATAGATAGATAGATAGATAGATAGATAGATAGATACTTACATAGATACATAGATAAATAAGATACATTGGTAATACAATAAAATATTTTTACATTTTTACTATATTTTTACATACTTTACTGTAATCTTACATATTTTACTATACTCTATATGTTGTCATAAATTATTTGTAAAGTTTTGATAAATGAGTTTGCATGCTTGGAATTTCATCTTCTGTCTCTTCTTCTTCGCTTTTATTTAAAACAATCCTTTAGGTACAAAAAACTAGATTTCTGCCTATTCTTTCATCTTCCTCTCCACTAATTAAAACAAATATTCAAGTATAGAACAGAAGATTTTTGCCTTTTCCATCATAATTTCCAATGAAGAAAATCAGTAGGTATTTCTTTCATGATACACATTGCATATCCATATGTGCACACAGCCTTTGTATGAGTCTCAAGTACTGCCATGTTTAAATGACCTGGTTCACTATGCTCTGCTATTCTATAGTTATTCATCCAAGAACAATTCTGAGATTTTGTACAAATTTTACCTCATGTTTGATGATGGATTAAAATAATTTCTTTTCCAATTTGTTATTGGTTATTTTATTTGTTCAAATAAATTGTTCTCACCCTTCCTGGATTTGCCTCCACAACCCCCCTATCCCATCCTTCCTCACCTTTCTTCTATCAGGGGGCTACCTCACCCACCCATTCCCACCTGCTCACCCTGGTATTCACCTACACTGGAGCATCAAACCTCCACAGGCCAAAGCCTTCTCCTCCCATTGATGCCCATCAAGGCCATCCTCTGCTACATATGCAACTGGAGCCATGGATCCCTCCATGTGTACTCTTTGGTTGGTGGTTTAGTCCCTGGGAACTCCAGGTGTCTGTTTGTTTGATATTCTTGTTTTTTCTATGTTGTTGCAAATCCCTTCAGCTCCTTCAGTCCTTCCTATAACTCCTCCATGGTTGCCTGCAGGCAACTGCATTCGTACTGATCAGGTTCTAGCAGAGCCTCTCAGGGGACAGCAATACCAGGCTCCTGTCAGCAAGTGCTTCTTGGCATCAACAATAGTGTCTGGGTTTTGTGGCTGCATATGGAATGGATCTCCAGGTGGAGCAGTCTTTGGAAGACCTTTCCTTCAGTCTCTGCTCCACTTTAACAGTTTCTTGTCCATTCAATATATGGGATAGTTGGGCACTGTTTGAATTAAATTCAGCACTATTCCATAATTCCTTTTCACATTTGGTAAAACATCTTTATAATATTAGAATTTCCTACTTATTTCAATGAGTAATATGTAGATACATACCTTTATACAGAGTAAATAACCCACAATGATCAATGTTAATGTAAATTATCATGTCCCTACAAACGTTCCTATATTAATTTTCTAATTGCTTGTTTGCTTCCTTCTAAGAAGCTCAAAATTGATGATATAGACTCTCTTGAATTGCCTAACCAAAGGCTATGCAAATTAGATGTGGCTGATGGTTACTTCAGTCACTACTTGTTACTCTAAGTCTTTAAAAATGTCTGAGGTTTCTGTATATCATGGTTGTCAGTGTCCCCTATGATCCCATATATCAATGATGCTTGAAATGTCAGTAGAGTGTGCATTGAAATGTAATGAGCCGAAGCACATAAAGACAATCTGATTTATTTCCCTGATTGATTTCTCTCAGGTAAAAGGTTTTCTCACACTGGCTCAGATCAAGAGACTGATCATAGTGTTCTTCCAGGTGACTAAGGGGACTGTGCTGTGCTTGTATTTGAGCTAGTTCACACCGTTAGTCAAAACAAAGCAGATTTTTAAATGAGTTTAAATTAATGTAGCCTAATTAAGCATCTTTATTTTTTAGGGTTTCACTTTTATTAGCTTCAAATCACATATTCTCTAAGTTCTATAGATATAAAACTGGAGCCTTGATTTAATGAGTATCTCTTAATGTACACAGAAAGGTATTTACTCTTGTCATTTCTAATGTTATGTGAGTGTGTTTTTGTGTTGTTTTTTTTGTTTTGTTTTGTTTTTTGTGGAGTTTTTGTTTTGTTTGACAAGTAACTGAGTCACTGTTGAAGTCTTTCTGGGTAATCTGGTGGGCCATTCAAAACATGTACCCTAGACTTAACAGATTGCATGCCAGAGGCTTACTTCCAGAGTTTTCATCATGTTGTGCCAAACAAAGGGCAACTGCAACCGGATACAATCAGTTTGGACATTTATTGTCTTCCACTTTTTCAAAAATACCTTATGGTTTAAGTGTTGATTCCCTCACTTTAAAATGAGCTCCTCCAGTTCACATAAAACCTCCTCTAGTTCAAACAATATCTGATCTTGCATGGGAGGCCTCAGGTGGGTTTTGCTGCTCATGACTGTGGCTTTTCTTTATCTGTTTCTTCATGAGCAAGGTTATGAGTGTTCTAAGCCCTCTGTTGACTGAACGTTTATATTTTGGTTGATATAAGCAGAGGGCACTGATCTAAGCTACACCCCCATATAGTCTCTAATCCACGCATTTTCTACCTTTTCTCTCACTTTCCAACACCTATGCTCCTTCTCTTTACACATGTTCATCACAAAAATATGTGTAAGGAAGTCTTGCCCATGTTAGGGGCTGTTTTCAGGAACTGTGTCTGAAATATACAGCACTGTAATTTCATATAAGAAGTGCTTCAGAAACACGCATCAAATTGTGCTACAATACAAAACATAAAGATCTGTATTTTCTAAACTATTTACAATTCAGTTTTCCTTGGCTCCATTAGGTTTAGAAAAGTGTTGGGGATGGCATGTGTTTTGGCTCACCCAGGATTACGCTGTAGCTGTTTTCCTTCGAGAAATCAGAGCAAATCTAAGGGTGTGTTGCTGAGAACTGGGAACTGTTGCTAGTTGACAATTTCTGAAGATCACTTGTGAAAGCTTAGATTCTCCTAAAAGCATGGGACCCATATGACATTTGCTGGAAGACAACTGTAAGTGCTCGCTTTTGTTGCTTTCTGTGTTTAAGGTGTCTTTTGTGCTACCATCAGTAGCTCCAAACAGCAGTCTGTACCATGATATTCTTCTTCCTTCTTCCAGTGAGCTCTTTCACAGAGAAAGATGCTCATCATGCCTTTTATTTTTCAATGCTTTGCAGTGATTACTTTTGTTTGTTTGTTTGTTTGTTTGTTTCACGTTCCATTTCAGGTGTAACTTGTGCTCTTTTTCTGTGTAGCATTCACTGAAGTCTTTTAAGGGCTTGCGTTAGACAGATATCTAAAAGATTGTCCAGAATACAGCACATTCTACATCAACAAGTTCTCAGGCTCATCCTCGTAGGAATAAATTCTTTCCCTGGAAACATATCAGCCCTCAGGTTAATAGACCTCTAGTGACCTGCTTCATAACCTTGCCAACCAGACAAGTTCAGACAGATTAGAAAACTCTGTAATGAACGCAATTTGTTCCATATGGGGTTTTCAGTATAATTAGAAAATAAATTATTGTGTAGTATCCTGTTTACTTGTCTCATAGAAACCAAAAAGAAAAAAAAAGATAGTATATGAAATTAGGAAATCATTGCTTATTAAGGAATCTGAACTGAATAAGGCTTCATGGGTCATTGATATTCTATGTTAAAGGCTTATTTTATTTGTACTGTGATTTGCGTCAGCCTTGGCCTTATTATCTTACCATATCTTACCGGTGATGCTTTATTTAATGTTTTCCATACATAATGTCTTTGCTTAGTCATTTCCTTTAGTAATTTCAAAAAAATTAAGATTTTGTGTAAGTGTCTTATTGTAGAGGCTTTATTGCTCAAAAATTACAGATTGGGTAAACATGCTACAATTATTTTTTTCTGAGTCAATATATATGTGGTGATTATGCAATTAAAATTTAAAGAACAATTTTGTCATCATTTTGTTGTTTCACTTCTAGTATTAATTTATGGAGGAACTGGCTTTTAATTTATTAAACTCAAATATGTCTGTTTCATTCTGTATTTTAAAATTTACAATAGAATTAAGATTATAATTTCCATTGCTTTGAAACACAATCTCATGTAGTCTAGGTTGACTTTATATAATATGCGGCTCCAGTTGGTTATCATACATCATTCCCATGTGTCCATGTGTCCCTACAAAGTACTGGGTTTACAAGTGTGCCCAAGGTTACCTAACTAGAAATCTACTGTAATTCATGTTTGAACAAACTTTACCTCTGAAACTCACAACCTTTTAAACACTTACTTTCCAATTTTTTCTCTGTTATGTATTTATTCATTCACTCATTCATTTATTTATTATATTTTATTGGGTCTGGAGAATAGACCCAGACCTCACACATACTAAGCACATAGTGTTCTACAGAAATATAACCTCAGTTAATTTAAAGTTTTCTTTGTGTCTAACCTAATATGGTTTTGAACCCTGAATTCAACTTTCCATATTATTCAATGTTTAAATTATTCAATTGTTTATTTTCTAACACAAGTATTTTAAACTTTAGTTAAATGTTATAGGATTATTATTTTTTAAGATGCATGCCTGCCCCATTTACATTTGTATTCTTTGATATTTTTCAAATTAGTATTATGATTTGAATATTTAAATCAATATTACTGCATTTATAGTTTTACTCATTTCTCTTATCTTATTATGTGCCCTCAGACTCTCTAATGTCTAATGCCTTTGCCTCCTGAGTAATGGAATAACAGGTGCACCTAATTACTTTATACTCTGATGATTTTGTTCTAACTCACACATACACACAGACACAAACACATACACACATACACACACATGTGTGCACACACAAGGAAGGACACACACGTTCACATACACCAATTATCTCACATCAAAACAGAAAGAACCAACTTTACTGGTCAGTTTTAAGAACTGGAAGCTCTCATTCTGAAGAAATAAATAAGCAGTCGAACCTGAAGGCCATTCTTGTTCGTGACTAGACATTACTGAGGATAGTACTTTCTGCCTTTGGAGTAATCTGAATTGCAAAGTTTTCCAATAATATAGCATATTAAGGACCTACACAGAAGCCTGCCAGTGGTGCCACGCGCCTTTAATCCCAGCACTTGGGAGGCAGAGGCGGGTGGATTTCTGAGTTTGAGGCCAGCCTGGTCTACAGAGTGAGTTCCAGGACAATCAGGACTACACAGAGAAACCCTGTCTCAAAAAAAAAAAAATGGACCTAGACAGAAATAATATTGAAATCTTGAGAGAATTTATCCAGTGTCACCTTACTATACAAAATATCAAATATTTAAATGTGGTTTATTTATAAAAATCCACTTTTGACTTTTAGCTGAATTTGTACATTTATTACTGATATAATCCCCATACATCCCTAAAAGATATTAAGACTGCAATTATTTAACATATGCAAATATATGTATGTACAGCACTACATAAAGCTAAAAATGAAACTAAACATCATAGTTCATAATCATAGGTCAAAAATATTTATAGAGACATTCTATTATACCAACTAATTACGTCATACATACCATATACAATCAACTGTCATTATCCTGTTTCTAAAATAATCAACTTCATTATATTTAATAATTAGATATATATAAATGTTCCTCTTCTAAGTATATATATAAGTAGGAACAAAAGATGCATCTTTCTTATTTATTTATTTTGGTTTTTCAAGACAGGGTTTCTCGGTGTAGCCCTGGCTGTCCTGGAACTCACTCGTTAGGCCAGACTCGCCTCTAACTCAGAAATCCGCCTGCCTCTGCCTCCCTAGTGCTGAAGATGCATCTTTCATATTGTGTTTCATAATCTGAGAGGAATGTCTGTTTGTTGCATTTTAAATGCTAACTACCACCCTGTGGTTCAAGATGCAAGAGCGGGTTGGAAAAAAAAAAAACATAGGCACAAGATTTATCTTAAATTTTTATAATAGAAATGGATTAAACATTTTACTTAAAGGTTGTAGTTTTGTTAAAATTAATCAACTGAGCCTATTTAATTCACATTTTTAACATTTGTCCTTAGAGAAATATGCTTGTGGAAAAACATTGGACAGAAACAAAGAAACAAGAATTAATTGGATGCTAAAGGCAAAGGCAAGAACAAACTGATACATATTTTTAATATTGTTATTCTTTTTTCTTATCCCTGAAGAAATAACTTAATGTTACTTCTACTTCATAAATCTTTACAATCAAACATTTTTTGAGAATAATACAATTGTAAATTCGATAAATAACTTACTGCTTAAGACTCTAAAATGAGAGGATTTTCTTCTTTTCAAGATGCAGAGAAAGTGAAATATGTTTCACAACCCCTACCTTCCAACTGAAAATAAAACAAAAAGCATAAATATATAAATATGAGTCTCTGTCTCTATTTCTCTCTGCCTCTTTCTTCTTTTTCTTCTCTCCCTAACCCTTTAATCATTTTCCACCTTATATCTGATATAAAACTCAAGATATCATGTATGCTTCTTAAGTCTTCTGCAAGGAGCTACATTTCTTAGCATGAATATTATCCCCTAATATGCCCTAATTTTGAAAAACACATCTGTTGAAGTATTAAATAGTGTTACTTCTTCACTGTCTGAATGATTCTTGGATGAATTGAGTAATGAGAGAGGGGGTCAAAACCGAAAATGTTACACTCAGCTAAATTATTTAAACAATATACTCATATGTTGAATGCATGACCATCATCAATAACCATTCAAAAAATTTTGGAAAGACACAGACAGAGACACAGAGACAGGGCAAGGCAGAGAAGGCAGGGAAGAGAGAAAAATGTTGCATCTACTGGGCACTCAGAAGAAAGAAGTGTAAAATTGTTTTATTATTTATTATGGTTCAGCAAAATCTCATACTGAAGATAACACACAGATATCTTTGAATTTTTTCTTGCTAAAATAAAGATAAGATACTCATATGTAGCTTGTAATGATGGGGAAGATGAAGGTTGTAGGAAATTCTGCTTGAGAACTATCTTCTAGGTTCACATATTAATTTGTTTGATGTGTAGTGAGGTCTACAGAGTCAGACAGTTCCTTATTTATAGCATAAGAACAAAAGCATTTCTCACCACAATGGAGTGAACTGGAGGAAGCAGGGTCTGGGGTTGGCATTAGGAAAGAGCTCAGTGATCCCACATGTGGTTTGTGAATAGATTACCTCATCACTGAGTAGCTGTTATCTGCACTCCCGAAACTTTTCTATCTTCATTGTAAAATCACTATGATAAGATGCCTAACTCATGGATACAATGTGGGAACTATATGAAAAATAATCTATGAAAACAAAATGCTGCCAGAGCCCGTGCTCCATAATTAGTGTCCTGTAGCACCATTACTGGGGCATTTATATATCCTTAAATGCATATTACACATTCTATGGGAATGGAAATCCATTAGGACGAATAAAAAAAATAAAATAGTACACCTACTCTGAAAGCAGCTCATTTTAGTAATATCTTTATTGCTAATAAACTCTCTCCTCTCTGGGGAGAGAAGCTCTGTCTTAAACGTTTTTTATTTTCACTAAGTTAACTGTTATCATTACAGTTAGGAACAGTGCAATTAGAAAACAAAAGTTTGTGTGCATATACTACTTATATGTTAAATTTTTTTATGGAGTAATTGACATGCTTCATTTTAAGAACAAAATAAAACATGGAGTCAGGAAGTCATATTTATTCATGAAACCTTGATGAGTATAAGCTTGGTCAGCAGCATCTGCTAACAGCAATTGTGAGGGAAGAGAGTACTGTGCAAATCCAATTGGAATTAATGAGTAAGTATATTGTGTTTTATTTTGTTTCTCTGTAGGAAAGGTATAATTTTACTTTATATTTTAGGATTATGTTTCTTCATTCATTTGGCACATTTGTGAAGTTGTTAAAATTCCCCCAGAGATGCTGTAAAATAAGTGGATAATTGCCAGTATTGACCAAGTGACAGAGTCATTTGTTGTCTTGCTCACAAAGCAGCCATTGTGGCTAGAAAAGGGAAATATGAGGGTGGCCCTGACTCACAAGTCAGAAAAGGATTTTACAAATGTGGTGGTTCAAACACTGCTTGCCCATAAAATTAAAGAATAGAAGTTTTGCCATTTATAGAAAGCCATGGTAAAGATTTTATTTGACCATTTAAAAACTTTGCAGAAACATGCAGAAACTGATCAGAGCAGCAAACATGAGGTGGATATTGAATGCTGCCCTTCCATGATTACAACTGGAGTCCTGAAACAGTGGAGGACCTTAACTGAACTCTGCATTTTTTTTTGTTTAGCTCTGATGTTATATGCCTCCTTTAACAATAATAAATATTTGGTTTTGATGACTGCTGACCATTCATTTGCTTACTTTTTCAGTTTGTGTATATTGTCCTTTCATAAACTGTCAAATTGTCAAACTCACTGTGGTGGTTGAATTAAAACCCAGGGGCACCTAGTATCAGCTTTAAATACCTTGTTCTCAAAGAGGTTGAAACATTGTTTATAAACACTGAAAACTACATATTGTTAACATTGCTTAAAATAGTATTGAAATTGGTTAATAGCAGCTACGCACACATACAAATGTTTACTGGGATGTGAGATAGTTCAAGCAGTGCAAAGCAGCTATTGACAGAAAATTAATATATTTAACTATCTGATAGTAGAGAAACAAACCATAGATTTGGCTATTTGGCTTTCAAACCTTGAGAATATTTTATAATTTAAATGGTCTGTATAATGACAATCCCATCCTTAATATCTCAAATACATCCCAAGTTTGGTGTTTCAGAGGACCTATCTTAGTATAAAGTATCTTGCCTGAACAGGCACATCACATAAATACAGGTGATGGGTACTCTCCAAATTTTTAAGGTCATTTAACTGAATCTAAATTTAAGAAGGAAGGAAAACGGTTCAGGCTGAGGCAAGGTGTACACACCCACACACCATACACATACACACACACACACACACACACACACACACACACTACCTTTGTAGATAGATATGAGAAAAATTTTGTGTGAGTGCAAGAGAAATCAAGATCCAAACCTGAAACTATCCTTTAAGTATGTCACTAGATCCAGGAAAGATCTTTTAACTTGTCTTTGAACCCATGTAATGCAGAGATGTGTTGATAAGGATGAGGTATAATAAGTTAAAATTACCTCAGAGATTAGTGCTTCAGAACTTCAGATGGTGTCACTTAGAACAATTTAAATTAAGTTTGTTTTGTTTTCTAGACTTTATGGATGTTTTCCATGCCTTAATTGACTTATAGCTATAAATAATGGAGTAAAACAATCATTCTATTTTGGAGGCTGAAAGTTTCTCATACAGTAGCTGTTTTCTTTGGCAATACGTGTGCTCAGATATGGGAATACTTAATTTGCTATTTAGTGTTACAATTTATTATCCTAAACCCCTTATTCCTAGATCAGAAGAAATGTGATAAGAAAGAAAATTCTATCTTTATATATTGAACATAAAATGTAATTATGTGCTCTTGCAGCTACCCTTATAAAAATTTATCCAACAAAGTCTAACAAATCAAAATTATTACATACATTTCCATTTTAAAAGCTATATTGTAACATATATCAGTGTTAAGTATTGCTAAAATAAGAGAATGCCGATACCATCTGTGAATACTATTTAATTCCAATTTAAAAATTCAAAAATATGTAAATACATTGTTAGATATATATAGGTAATTTGTGAATTCATGTCTCTGTATTTTTTTTGTTCTGAATGCAGATTTTGAGAGATTTTACAATAGTATTCAATACAGAAACTATAATTTATTTTTATATTTTAATTTTCAATCCAGTATTTCTAAATTTGATGACTGAAAGACACCTTTAAGTATCAAAATATTTTCAGAAAAAAAAAGTTTAATACATATAGTAACAATGTAGTTCTGAATCTGAATTAAAAATGATACATTTAGCTAATGTATCTGTTGTTTACTTAGTAGTTATGTGGGTACAAAAATTGATATGATTTATTCATTACACCAAATATTGTGTGTAATACTGTAATGTGATACAGAGTAGTAGAAACTAGTGTTGCTTTGCTTCAAATACCCTGTCTGTCTGTCTGTCTGTCTGTCTGTCTGTCTGTCTGTCTCTCTCTCTCTCTCTCTCTCTCTCTCTGTGTGTGTGTGTGTGTATGTGTGTGTGTGTGTGTGTAATAAACAAGGATGGAGGTTAAGCATGCAAATAACGGAGCTGGAGAGATGGCACAGAAGAGTTATGTGGATGCCCACATAACTAGTAAATAAACAACACATACATTAGCTAAATGTATCATTTTTAATTCTGATTCAGTACTACATTGTTACTATATGTATTAAACTATTTGTTTCTGAAAATATTTTGATACCTAAAGGCATCTATCAGTCATCAAATTTAGAAACACTGGATTGAAAATTAAAATTTAAAAAAAATTATAGTTTCTGTATCGAGCACTGACTGCTCTTCCAGAGGTCCTGAGTTCAATTTCCAGTAATTACATGTTGGCTCACGACCATCTATAATGGGATCTGATGCCCTCTTCTGGTGTGTCTGAAGACACCTACAATATACTCATCATATATATTAAAAAATTAAGTAAAGAATGCAAATAAGGACCAGTAGTTGATGAAGAATGCTCATGATCCACATGCCAAACGTATGACATGAATTTTGGACAAGAGGCAGGCAACTGAGTATCTAAAAATATGGAAATATTTCAAAGGAATTAGGGACTCTGTTAAGTTACATACATAGGAAATTCATAAAAAATATATTTTCATTCTGATTTATGAAGTTGTCATTTGAGAGGTAGCCAAGTCCAGCAACAAGAGTATTTGGGGCTGCTTCAAAAACGGAAGTCAACAAAAGACATGGAAGGAGAGCTGTTCATCACAATAGTACCAGCTATCACGGGAGTTCAGTTCTGAATAAAGTTAGGCACCATATTAGTAGAAAATAAAAATTATAAAATACATTATTTTGTTGTAATTTCCAGGTATTGTTGGGGTTGATTTTGTTTGTTAAACAGAATAATCATATATATATGATTGTGTATGTGTGTGTGTCGGTTAGGATTGTTTTGTTCTTCTCCCCTTAAAATCAAAGACTGAAACCACGTACATGTATTTTATATTAGTACCATTAACATTTATGATCCTTTTCTTGTCTGTGTTTCAATCTGAAGAGCAAAACAAAAAAATCTCATGATCAATATAACACACAACTGTGACTATTATTGCGTTATTTCGTGCATATATGTATACAAACTGTGTGTGTGTGTGTTTGTGTGCAAGTGTGTATGTGCATCTCCATACACATTAATATATGTGTTTGAGTGTATTTGGTGCATGTGCCTGTGTCTGTATGTGTTTATGAATTTGATTATATGTGGAGGTAAGAGTATAACATTTGATGTCATTACTCAATCTATCACTTTCTTTTGAAGATAAGATCTTTCACTGGCCTGATCTTGCCATGTAGCTTAGGCAAGCTAGCCAGTAAATTCCAATGATCTGTTTATTTGTCTTGTCTCTTCTCTTCATGGCTTACAGGCATGTGGATGCATGCTTGGGTTTTAATGTTTAAATGAATATAAATTTATGCTTATGTGTTATGTATTTTATCTACTATTCCTTTCCACTGTCTCCACATTATCTTTCCCTACAGTTGAAAAGGCATTGGAAGGCAGGCATATAAGTAGTCTAGAATATAAAATACACATTCTTATGCATCTTTTATGTAGATATTGTCCATATACTAATGTAAACATGAAGCAAACTGTGCTTATGCTATCCTTGGGAAGTTTAGTATAATTGTTTTAAACCTTTGATTTTCAGAGAAGACTGCTTTGCTTTATGTGAGAAAAATGTCTAGAAGTAAAGAGCACAGATATATTGCATGCCATAATACATACTTGAATATATTCAGAAGGTTCATTAAACACTCGTTAGTCACAAATCTATGACCTTGGGATAAAAAAATAAAAGTGAACATGTCTGTGCTACAGATGGATATTTGGATCTGATATTCAAATGAAGTGTTTACAAACAAATGTATTTTTGTAATCGCTGGGTAGAAGGATAAGCCATAGTTATAATGAAGGCCATACTATAGTCATTGGGTTTTAACACCTGTATAAATATATAAAAAATATAAATAACTGCATAAATATATTAAAAATAAATATATTTACTTATTTTTAAAACACACTCAAATATTATACATGCATTTTCCTTGATGATTTTTTGTGTTATTATGATGTCTTCCAATAAGAAAAACCTTATTTGATCCCAGAGAATACATTATTTTTATTTACCATATTCATATGATACACAGGGACAATTATTGTGATTTGATCTTGAGCTAGCTTCTATACAGGAATAATTAAGTTGAAATTGGAATATCAAGGTGGTTCCTAAATGATATAACCATGGCTCTTGTTAAAAAAAAAAAGTCAGGCATTCTAAAGGATAGAACCAAATTCAAACTAGTGTAGATAATCCTTTCATGGTAGTCCGAAGACAGCACGTATGCTGCAGTGGAATTTCCTATGGTGGCCTCCAGAAGAGCTAAAAATTATATCACGTAAGGAGCTTAGATTTATAATAGTCTCTAATAGTAAAGAACATTATTTATTCTACACAGCTTATGGATATGTAGGTTTATGAGACTTGTAAAATAACACACCAATTATAGTGAATACTTAGAAAAGATATATTGTCTGTTATGAATTTGATACTAATAAAGAGGCCTAGAACCTCTTAGTTATGAAAGCTATCAATCATATAACTTAATGATTCCCAAACAAACTGGATTAATTTATCAATTTTTTAAAAAATGTGACAAATGAGAAAATTATCATATGTAATAAACACATACAGTAAATACAATATTTGTTACAGATTCTTAGAATGGGAATCACTTATAAATATCTCAGCTCCAAGAATTTGCTATACATTATGTCACAACAAAATGTAACTGAGGAGTATCCCTAAACAAGAATGTAGAAAAGATAAAGAATCAACTCTTTCATGACTTTCTCTTAAGATCAAAGTCTAGTAGAATTTTTTGATTTCTTCTACCTACTTCTGGTAAAACCAGTATTATAGTACATGTAAGTAATCTTAGTGAATTGGTATTCAATGGTTCACTTACCAATACTGTCTGAATAATATCTGCTTCTATAAACTTGCTGCCAAGTGAAGTCATGATGTAGTAACTTAAGACACTTGAACAGACCAAAAGACACGTTGTATAAATATCTATAGTGGTTTATAATTTTATTCATAGCTTACTTGTTCACATTTCTAAGTTTTTATGATTAAATGCTAAGAATAAAGTTTTAATATCCGTCAAATTTCTGATTTGGTTAGGAATGGAAAATAATTTCAAACTTAAATATATTTTTGTAGTGGCCCGGAGTATCTCTAAATTTATAGTGTGAGCCAGTATGAGGGAAATTGTGTTTGTACATCTGAAAAAGGGCATGTCTGAGACCAGAAATATGATATCAGACTTTTGGACAGCTCTTAGCAGACTTATAAATTGGAATACTTTGATATGTGTGACCACCAAGTGTTGTCAGATTTTGATGTGGGTTGGAACCAATATTAAGTCCCAGTGGGTAAAGATATTGAAGATAGAGTTTTTGATGACGGAAAAACCAAAAGAAAAAAGATTTGACTAGTGTTTAAGAACATGTTAAGAACTTAGATTTTTTAATGTTCTGATTATTGCAAATTAATGATGTAACAAAATGAAGACCAAATATTATGGTCTTGGAGAATTTTTAGTATTTATTCAGAGTATTCTGAAAATGGCTAATACTTTTATCAAATGTACTTTGTAGAAACTTTCCTAGATAATTTTTTCCCAATTTTTCTCACCTCAGCCATTATTTTGCCCTATTGTGGCCTTGATACAAACCCTGTTAAAGATTTTTTTGTTATTTTTTTTATCTTCACTAAAATCACCTTGAATGCCATTTAATAGCACTTTCTGCATAGCCAGTCCTTCTGAATGCTGTTGGAAGACCAATTGCCTACATGACCCTTTAGACTCATCACTTTCTGATAAATGCAGATTTTCTCTTAACCTTCTTCTGTTACTAGAAATTCACATGCATGTTACTAGTAATAAAATTCCATGCAATGCTATATAAAAATGAGAATCATGATTAATATCAATGTTCATGTAATAATTATTAGTAGAAATGTAGTTCATGGTTATTTTATATCAAGTCAATAAATGTAGATTGAAGATTGCTTAATTATATTGTAATGACTTCTTTACAAAAGTCAAGAGTCTTATTACCTAACACTTGAAAGTTATTAGTTATAGACTAATGATGCTTTTGAAAACCTAAAATTATGTAGTCATATTTGTTTCTTATTTACTCTTTATCAAAAACACACCATCGTCTAAAAACATATACTTCTATTTCTATCTTATCAGTGGATTATAATATTCTAAAACAACAACAAAGATGCAATGAACTTTAAGCTATGAGACACTTCCTGAACATATGGTATTCTCACTTTTGCCTACATGAATTTACTATCCAATGTTTCTATTCATCTAAATATGTCTTGTTGTTATAAATTACTGTTTCAAAGGTCATTTCTATAATCAATATTCAGTAAGGTTTCTAACAACCCAAATCATTGAGGATATCTATTATTAGACCATTACATATTCATAATTAAAACCTGTTGAGTTCTAGTTACTTTTCAAGGTTACAAAAGTACTTACTTATTATATTACTCTATACTACAATTAAATCATTACTTTGTAGCCACATAAAATAGTTCATATCTAATAGTTAATGTCAGTAAATTTGAGCAAATTAGACAAAGGAGTGTTCTATTTCAATTCAAAGACCATTTTAATCCACCAACTCTTTGCAGGATTAATGGTCCTACTAAAAATTAAACACTCCCCAGTGGATGGCATGTGCATCAAATGACCTCATTAAGTAAGTATATGGTGAACAGATGCCTCTGTGACCTGTCCCCAGATTTACTGAGTGGGGAGTGTACTTGTTTATTTTCCCTTTGATAAGCAAATGAATTTCAAGGTAGAGACTCAAGGACAGTGTTTTTTCATAGATATTGTCTATGCAATCTGCATATTTCTAGTGGACTTCTCTGTGTAGTTTGGCCATAAATAAAATGGTTGAACTAAGTTATAATTTGCTGAAGAAAGTATTATTTACTAATAAAATATATCTTTATTGATATTCATAAAAAATATAAAATATATTTTAAGTCTGTAAGTTTTTGACTTGATGACTTGCTTTTAGAATTTATATATAATTTACTATTACCATATCTTTTCTAGGAAAGGAAAATTGGTATTTATGTTAAATTTTGTAAGTACAGACACATTTAAAATCATACCTTGTTTGAATTGTGACATGTAGTGAATATGATTACAAAATGAACTGTTTTATGTGAATACATGGATTTGTTATTTACTTTAAGGCATCTAAGGAAGTTATAAGTTTTATCTGTGATTATATTAAGTCTTTCTTATACTATTATTGACATCCTAGGATGCAGTCAGCTGATGACACTGTAGCCTGTAGCTGTTAACCTAGTGCTCGGGTTTTTCTTTGCTTTTGTTTAATGTCTCTCTGATTAATAAAATCGCAGACATACATAAAACACATTTATAAAATTAATGTTTAATGCAATACTGTTGCTTATTGCTTTTTCTATTCTGTATTTCTCTTTGAAATCTCATTCTATCTTAAGCAAAGTATTGGTTTTATAGAGTCAATTCTATTTTCTTCATAAAAAAAGAAAATATGGAAAATGTTTCTATGTTTCATGCTATAACACATTCATAAACTATACTCCAAATTATGGAAAGAAGTATTTCATGATCTCACAGCTTTACATAGTGTTACTCTGGCAAATTTACTTAATGTATCTGTGGAAATTAGTAATCTCTTGGTTATTGATTTGAGTGCTTATTTGATGTTAACATTTTGAGAGAACCACAATATATACAATAAAACACATTAGTGGTACTTACATGTTGAGTATATTTCCTTAAAATTTTCCTAATGTAAGGTTGCTATTGAAAAATCTTTAAAATTGACCATCCATATAAATAACTTCATATGCATATTGGTATGAATAATGAAAAATAATGCATGTGTACCCACAATTTATACATTTTAAAATAATATATGTTGTAAACCAAAATTATTTAAAGGTAGTATACTTTTTCTAATCTGTACATTTAAAATATAATTAAATTATAAAATGTCATTATCTTTAAATCTGGCATGGAAGGAATAATAATATATGAATAAGAGTGTGACTGAAAATAGACTTCTAGATGAGAAGACAAGCTCTTAATAATCATGTTATACATAGAAGTATGAAAAAACTTGCACATAAACAGTGGAAAAATGGTGATTAAAATATTCCAAGTAACAATTCTATCAAATATTCTTTGCATATTCATAAAGAAGAACTGTGTCTTAAAGTGGATGTTTCTGGGGCTTGGAAATAACTCAATAAAATGTTTGCCTTACAAAATGACGTGAATCCAGTATCTTTGACCAATATAAACTGAAGACGAGGTAATACTTTGCTGTAATCTTAAGGTTTGGCATGTGGACATGGGTGGATCCCCAGGCTTGGCTAGCTGCACTTCAGCTGACTCAGTGAACTCCAAACGTGGTGAGATATTGTATCTACAAACAAAATAAGGGGTGACTGAGGAAGATACTTTGTACATAGTCTCTGAGGATACATACAGCTCTAATACAGTTAAGTAAAATCAGATGATTCAAGTTTTAACTTTTAACTGTAATTGGTCACTTTTCTAAGTTACTTTCTAGTTCCATGTATTTGTTAATTTATTATTACTTATTAGTGTGTGTGTGTGTGTGTGTGTGTGTGTGTGTGTGTGTGTGCACTAGTCTGTGAATATGCCTATAGAAGGCAGGGGTTGACATCAACCCCTATTTCTGCTCTTATTTTTTAGACATAGTGAATCAGTGAAACTATAGCTTGCTCTTTTCAGCTACCCTGGCTAGTCAGACATCTGCATGAGCCATCTTCTCTCTCAAGGTCATTCATGCTACAGGCAGAGTCAACCTCTATGTGAGTGATAGATATCTGAACTCAGGGCCACAGGCTCACTCAGGATGTGAGTTCCCTTATTTTTTATTTTCTATATATTAATTTAAACCCAATGATAGCAGCAATAACCTGTTATGATTTAGTAACAGAAAAAAAAAAACAAGAAAAGACAATACAGAATAGTGAAAGAGCTGGGAATATAATGTGGAAATAATTATGGTAGACTTCAATGTATAGACTCTGTCTGTATATTGTTTATTCTATCACTTTGTTATTTCACAGTTTACCTTGTGATGTGTATAAAGTGGCAAAGATAAATTTTCATCACAATAAACTATAGTGGACTATACATAGGTCAAAGCTATGGCAGGACTGATTCTGTAATTTTTCTCATTGATTTATGTCTATCAAACTTTTTTATGTAAGTAAAATAATATATGATTTTTCTGTATATATTAATCTGCCTTGTGAAGAAGCTTCATAAATTTTTGTAAAATTTTATATTGCACTCTTATAAATATTTTCATCACTTCTTTGACACTGTAGAATACGATAAAATACAGAAGTATAGTAATGTTTGCCTGATCAAATGCCACCACAAAATGACAGCTATATTTCTACTTTTTCATTCCAAAACCTATTGAATTATATTGTGCTAAGAATACTGATTGTATGACTTGTTCTTAATAAATAGTATTTACTGTGACTAAGAGTTGCATTTAATGTTGAAAATATTAGAAACTCGACAAAATTATATTAAATTTGTTTGTTATCTACTTAAATAAATATTACTATCTAAAACTAATAGAATCCACTAAGTAAAAGAAAATCTCTGTGACTTATTAAGAATTAATTGATATTGATGTGCCCTTATTATGTGCAATGGTTTATCGTTCTGTAGAAACAGAAAATATAAATTATGTATAATGAGATATTCATCCATCCTTGTATATACAAAGACATTTAGGTTTGAAGTACCTTAGTTATCAATGTCATCTCCTTCTCAGTTTAAATATTAACTCTGAATAATAATGACTAGCCAGAGTTGTCCTATAAGAAGAGAACACTTCATTAGAGATGTGTATAATGTCACTTTCCACTTTGCTGCAATTCAAATCCATCATTTGGTGGAAGTGCTCCAACTTTGGAGCCTAGGACTTGGATCTGACTCTCTGAGATCTAATTTATGGTAGGTGCTTTGTAAGGATAATTTAATATAATTATTTACTAAACTTCAAATGACTAAGAAAATCTAAGAAGTTTCTGATATTTAATCATTTTTTAAATAAGGTTTCAGTAATATATATATATATTACTGAATATATATATATTATATATATATGAAAAGCAGTCCACTAGTAGCAAACCACTTTTTAAAGAGAACATTTTGAATTTTCTTTAAAATTCATTAGCATTTAATTTTATTAGATTTTATATTTTATTAGATTTTAATTATTTTTCATTCTAAAGAGTATTTTGGATATATACATATACATATGTGCATATATATATATTATATATATATACACACACACACACACATGTGCAACACATGTGCAACACATGTGCAACACATGTGCAACACATGTGCCTGGTGTCACTGAGGTCAGAGCAGGGTGCGCATCCACTAGAACTGGAGTTATAAAGGGATACCCTGAGGGTGCTCTGTGCAGAAATATCTTCCTCTGCAAGGACCGCAAGGGTTCTCAATGACTCTGCAAGCTCCTGAACTCCTTAACAGTAATATTCTAAGCACATGAATTAGAATTTACATGTGGATTCCTGAATAGCAGGTTGTTGTTTACAAATGTAGTATCACAGTTCCCAGTACCTTTCCAAAGCAATGGCCAATTGCATTAAAGCTGTCATCATCTTCACAAAATAGATGGTAAATGAATTCGTATGAATAAATGAGGTCTTCAGAAGGAAAATGTGAGGTGTGAATAAATTAAGGGGCCCTACTCTGCTTTAGGCACTGCATGTTTATGAGAAAAAGTGCAACGCGTGGGATATGCACAGTCATGTTGGCTGTCATCAGAGATGATGATATGCACTGCTCAAATGTGGTGAATTGTTTTTGGTATTAATTAATTACTTTGTAACTAGGAATTTTTCCAAATGAAATTGATTTATATGGAAACAAATGCAGAAAAATTAATACCAGAGTGTAGATTTGAAAATGAGTAGGAAAATGCCATGATTATTTTGGAAAGAAAAGACATTTAACATTCAAAATTGTCATGCACTTAAAATAGAAGTTCCACAGAAACTGGTGTAATCTGTAATCTAGTTGTTGATTATGAAATAGCAAAATAAACTTGTAAGTGTACCAATGATTTTTAGATATTATTTATTTGAATAGACTAATGATTAGATGGGTAAACAAATGAATTTAATCATTATGCTAGATTGTAAACATATAGAAAACTGAATACATAGGTAATGACAAAAATTAGGTACAATTAAATATTATATTCAATATCAAAGGAGGAAAGCAACCTTGTCCATCATAATCTGTGAACATGTGACTGCAGGTCCAGATGAGAAACTGGCTGAATGGAATGTGGAAACAGAATGAGCTGAGGAGTGTGTCTGGGAGGTGGAGAAAGTGAAAACCCTAAACAGTCATTAAATTTCAATGAACTCAGATGAGCAATTGTTACTCCCATTCCCCTGTCTTTATCCATTCCCATCTTACTCCCCTCTTTCTCCCCTTCTCTCTACCCTTGTTCTGCTTTCCTCTCCTTCCTTTCTTATCCCTTTTGTCTGTTTTTCTTTCTGTCTGTTTGTCTGTCCCTATATATTTCCCCTCCTCTCTTTCACTACTAAGGTAGTGCTTGTATGTTCATGTGCTTAAGGGTAAGCTGTGTCTGTGTAGAGTTTCAGGCTGATGTCAAGTATCTGAATATCTTCCTTTATTGCTTTCCACTGTTTAACAAACATCTACTTATTTATTTATTATTTATTTGAATTGTTTGTTTTAAGTTATTTGAGAATTTCATATGTTCTCATAATACTCTTTCTTCTATCGCATCCAACATACAGTCACCTTTCTATACACATACCACTGAGTTACCATTTTAACCAATTAAGATATATGTGTATATATATAATGTGTATGTGTATATGTGTGTATACACATGTAGGTAAAGAGATAACTTAATAGAGACATATTGCCTAATGCCATGTTGGCTTGGAGGGAAGTAATTATACCTACTAAACCATCTAGCTACCCAATTCTATTTTTGAGATAGGATATCTCCATGTACCTTGGATTCATGTATACAGCTATACTGTCTGCCTATTTTCTTACCCATTGACCCATATATCCAGCCACTCTCTCTTTTCTCCATTTACATTTTGATACTATTAAAGAAATAAAAATATGAAAATTTTCTTAAATAAAATCAATACAGGGACAATGCCCTTTAATATTTTGTTTATGAATTTACATTGTATATAATTGAATAAGCCCTCTCCTCAATACTTGCTAGCTGAGACTTATTTTCTTACATGATTCATATCAGAGACAGTCTCTCACTCTGGTATGGAGTTTGATATACATTTAAGAGCTCGGTCTTACAATGCTATTTAAGAAGGAATAAAAACCTGAAATCAACACCTATGGGCACAATAGCTTATAATATCCAGTTTTCAGAAGTAGGCTAAAAGCCAAGAAGAAAAATCAGTAGCAACCATGTTAGCTGGACAATGTCAAAGCAAGCTCTACTGTAGATGCATCTGTGATAGCTACAATCAGCTTTGGATTTAAACCTTTGGATCTACTTGTTTGAGATATTTTTAATTGGATATTTTTTATTTACATTTCTAATGTTACTTCCTTCCCAGGTTTCCCTTCCCCCCTGAAAGCCCCTATTTCACCCCCCTACTCCTGCTTCTATGAGGTTGTTCTAACACGCACTCCTGCCTCCCTGCCCTGGCATTCCCCGATACTGGGAATTTGAGCCTTTACAGGACCAAGGGTCTCTTTTCTCACTGATGCCCGACCCACAAGGCCATCTTGTGCTACATATATGCAGGTGGAGCCATGGGTCTCTCCATGTGTACTTTTTGGGTAAAATTTTTTATTTTTTTATTTTGTATTGAAAATTGATTCTTCCTTTATATGATAGAACCTAACCACAGTTTCCCCTTCCTCTTCATCTGTTTACATGCCCCTCTCCCCAAGATCCACTCCCAGTCCATTTCCTTTTCAGAAATAAGCAAACATCCAAAAGATGACAGTGAAACAAGGCAAATCAAGGCACAGTAACACAAAGTGAAACCCCTCATGCTGAAGCAAGATAAGGCAACCAAATAGAAGCAAGAGTCTCAAGAACAGGCAAGAGTCAGAGATACAACAGCTCCTCCTGTTAGGAGGCCCACAATAACTCCAAGCTAACATTCATAGCATATAAGCAAAAGACCAATATAGGACCATTCATGCCCTATGCTTGCTCTTCAGTCTCGGTGAGCCCATGGGAGAGCTTAATTTTCAGGCAAGTTAGAGAAATTTGGGTGGATATACATGACAATATAAAATGTCCCGCATGAGACCACATACTTGTTCCAATCATACACTAAGATGACTATACAAGTATCAATTTAATATTAATTTGTTTTATTAAGATCTTTGATTATTAAATTGCACCTCAGTTTTGCCTTAATGAATCTTAGTTGTCATTAAAAGCATGCCATAGACTACAGGGCTTAGAAATCTGTGATTTAATTTTCATAGTGCTATAGATTTAGAAACCTGAGAGATCAGAAGCAAGGATGGAAAGGGTCTGTTGATGGTTCTTTAGTGGTTTGAAAGTTCCAAGATCATTTCCAAGTTTCCTTGTCAAGATCAGAGCCAAAAAGGGAACATTCTTGTTAGTTCTGAGGAGGCACAGATCTCAATCATGAATGCTCTGTGAGCCTGTACTATAATGAATGGATGCACCTCATATCAAACAGCATACAGACATAGAGAACTAGAAAATAAAACTCATCAATGTTTAAAATTAAAGCACATATAAGAAAAAACTTTAAAACATCTGAAACAATTATGAACTTTACTGTTTGTGATGATGAAGTTTAAAGCTATGATCATGACAATATCAGCATTTTTAAAAGTTGTTTGATGAAGTTATAATTAGTATTTCAAGGAAAATGAACTGAAAGCTTTCCTTTCCAGTATTTTTATGGGATTCTTTAAGCTGACAGTGCAGTTGGTGCAAAACATAATGAGACTTGGACCCTTATAATTTTACTAAAAAAACAAAGTTGCACAAAGAGAATGTTCTTAGTTTCTTTTCTCATGCTTTTGAATGCTTTGCAAAGTAATTATTTCAAGCTTTAACTTGCAAAAATTGTTAGAAAATTGAGCTATTTATTTACTTATTTTTTTACTGTTTTCTTTTGTGCATATTTTGCTTTGTCTTGCTTTCTTATTTCAGGTCTCTGTTGCTCTGTCAGTCAAATTTGCAACGTGCCATTTCATTCTCTTTTATTTCGGTAAATATTGTATGTTTAAAATCTGGGTCAGCTTATTTTGATATCATTTTCGTTACTTTATAAAGAATAGTGATTTCAAAACAAAGAAGCTTCTAACGTTAAATATTATACATACTTAAAAATCATAGTTTTTAAAATACCTTTAGAAATGTGTAAATATAGAAAACTGTCATAACTCCTAATACAGAAAGGTTTTATGCCCAGCAGAAATGATTGTTCTGCTTAAATTAGTATTTTTAAAATTTTAAATCAGCAAACTTGGCAGAATCCCAGGAGGCCTCTAGGATTGCAACTTCTTCCCATCCCCTCACAGTTAAGGCATGTTTCCAGGTAAAGGAGGACTCATATTTGCAGAATAAAAACATTGATGTTCAATGTAAGGTGGCTGCAACTTGGGCTAAATTGTTGAATGTGACTTTTTGTTCCATTATGAGAAATTGTTTAAGAGAAAAAGAAGGTATAAGAGTCCAGTGAAGTCAGAAAAGTGAAATGTTGAATCATTTTTACCATGAGAAGCTCTATGATCATTTCTAAGCTCTTCTTTTTGACTTGGGTTTTCAGCTAGGAAAAATTTGTTGTCTCTGTAGTAGTGTTACACAACATACTTTAAATAAAATACATTGTATATTTTTTTAAGACATGAAACTAATATAGTATTTGTGTGTTAAACCACTTTAACTATTAGTTTTATTCTTCCACATATGAGTCCCAGGGATTGAACTCAGGTTCCCAAGATTGGCATCAAGTGCCATGTCCCACTGAACATGTCATTGTCCCTATATACATTTTGACAATCATCATTCCCTCAAGCTAGTCTTTCAAAGTTGAAATTATGACTCTTCAGTTATGACATTGTGGACCTTAGTGCAATCTATTCATATGTGACTTGCTCTCATTTCCCACTCCAGCCATAGATTCTTAAGTTAACTTTCTTCATTTAACATGAGTCAGAAAACTTGAATGTCAATAATTTCATTAATATATTCTTGGTTGAGTTAAAAACTATTAAATTCATTCTTAGGAGGATTATTGTTCTTGGATTTACTATTACTGTTATTATAATTAACTACTATATACTAGTTCAGAATATTTCATTTGCAAGTAATAGAATGTTTCATAGTTTGATTTCACTCAGTAGTTTTTTTGAAGGGAAGAATTTCCTCAGGAACATAGGTAAAGGAAAAGAGTTTGGAATCTAACCACTCTCCAGATCAAGGATTACTTCCCCTGCACCTCTTCTGACTCTGAATTTATATATATATATATATAAAATGTTCGGTTTTCTTATCACCTGGTTAGGTCCTTAAGCTTCTGTATGCTCCTCAATTGACTTTTGCAGCCTTGACTAGTTTATAACCAGGTTTCTACCAATAGTATTCTGACGAGATCTTCTTGTCAAGTTTAATTAGCATTCTAGGTATCACTCCTGGGTACATTGTTTGGTATGATGTAGGATGCCAGCACATCCATTCTGTTAGACTGTGAATGACGATGATGTTGTGGAGATGTGGTACTAGTCATCTCTATAGTTCCCATATAATGAATAAGAATTAATTCTCAGGCATTAATGTAATTTTCTTGAAAGTTATATCACTTCAGCTACAGAACAAATCTATTAAATTTCAATTTGGGAACAAATCTATTATTCAGAACATGCATTTTATTATAGAAAATTACAGGAGAAAATTAATTTATTATGCTTTTATGGAAATTGCATAAGACCTTCAAATTTAATTGAATGTGCTTAGACTTATTTAACTGCAACTCTTAAGGGAAGTTTAATAGTTCATTTACAGAATAACCTTTTTCTAGGGATACAGGGAACTTTCTCCAATGACTTTAGTTTCATATGCAGGGACACACTCTTTAAGTTAGAGACAAATCATGTAGTCCATCATCACATTTACTGTAAATACGATTGAAGGCAAGAAACCATTATGGAATACAAAGTCGATCTGGAGTAGAATGGTGCTTACTAGAATCTTTGAGAAAAAGGAGGGAAAATGGTTATCAGTATGTACTAGGTTACAGTTATATGAGGCAATGAGATCCAGTGTCCTAACATGCCGCAATATAAATAGATAACAATTTTATACTTTATATTTCAACAAAATTGAAATTTCAGAAATATTTATCATGAATTACGTATTAGTTCCTGAAGACACATAGATGTGTACCGGGAAGCAGTACACAATTTATATGTTCATGGAAACATCGTATTATCCCATTCATTTGTATCATATTGTATTCATTTGTATTCATTTGTATCATATCAGTGGCATTTAATTATATAAATATGTTCTGAAGTGAGTAAAAGCAGGGAGGGTGATATGACTCATAGCAACACTGATTCTGAGCCCCTGGATTGCCTTATGTAACCATGACATATAAATAACAGTCTCAAAACAGAGTAGAAAAGGGTCTTGTGACCCAAAATTAAAATAATGACAGCTTGGAGAAAGGCTCTTTCAACCTTTGAATCAATAGCTCATTTTTTAGACATGGGTTCTATTTAAAACCCATTCCTATTGTAAGGGAGTATATAATTTCTAGAATTGCAGGCACATGATTGACAGCCCTAAAAATACATAGTGTATCTTATGTCGCCAGGCAGGTTCCTCCCCATTTACTACCCTTGTCCACTTGTGTTAACAGAATGTCTTTAATACACTTTCTGGTGATTTTGAGATGTGAAGGAAAATTAAATTTGCTTCATTGTGGTGAAATATAACATCAGAAACTATAATTAGATGTGTGAAAATAGGAAGGTGTCATCAGAAATTTTGATACAAATAATAGTGGTCATTGTGGTAATAACAAAATGTGACTCATAAAATAAATTAAATGTTAATTTAATCAGAAGATATGAGCAAGGAATACAGATTTGTACTGAAAGATATGCAATTTTGCTTCATGAATTTTCCAGTTTACATTTTCCATATATGAATAAATGTAATTTCCTACATCGTGTTTATATACATAGCTTTATTGAATGTCTTCATATCATCATAGCTATTTAATAATATTATAATAAAATTTGTTAACCTTTAATTCTAATAATCATTATAACTGTCATTTCCTGAACATGTCTAACACTATTACATAATTTCAAAGACAAGAAATAAGATGGTTTTTTGATGTTCTTGGCTAATATTTGTGGGTGAGATTTTTCTTAAACCTTTTCTGCATTGTACCTGGGTTTAGAAAGGACATATAAGTTTGTGAAAATAAAACTACAACTTCAATATTGTACTGAGAATAAACTCATCTAATATGCTCTCCTTTCTTTGGCTCCTGTCTTTATATGTGGGCCCTATTATTTTAGCAAGCTGGTTTGTTCAGTAAGATTTAAAATAATGACACTGAAGGCAAAAACGAAGTCTAAGAAAACGTGTTCATTTTTATTTTTGCTCTTTTTTGTTTTTGTTTTTGGTTTTGGTTTTGGTTTGTTTTGTAGCAGAGTTCAGCTGAATTTACACTCTTTCCTTATGACTTTCAATGTGATCTCCATCTAGTGGTTTTTTAGAACAAAGAGGAGGCACAGCCCTGGTGAAGGTCCCCTTTGTAAGTCCCATTCTTGATATCATGCATAAACCTTTGTAATTAATCCATTTGTAAATAAGGTGTTGTCTTAATTTGAGTCTGCCATCTGTTTCCTTTTGGGAACATGCAGAGTAGAGCATTCTGGGTCACATGCAGAACCAGGCATGCAATGAGATAAGAAATTTTTAGGATCATTACATAGCATAATAAGGATATATTCCATCTGGTCCACGGACTTGAAATTTAAAGTAGAATCCTTTGATATGGTTGACCTTGTTATGTGAAAGGTTGAAATGTTGACACTTCATTTAATATCACCCCTAAAAAATATGGTCTTGTGTATGATCAATAAAGTGTATGTCAAATAGGAAATTAATCTAACTGAACAACATGTGAAACCTAAGTCATGTTGTTTAATTTATTCATGATTTCTGAACAGAAGTATTTGAGTATCTGCAAGCACTCTAAATTTACTTTGAAATAGCAATTTTATAAGGATCTTTATATATAAATTCTGAATAAAGATTTAAACTATAACTATATGTGGCACTACACGGTGTCATATTAAATACAAGAATGCTTCTAATTGTGAATGAAATGAAAAGCTCTCAAACAGAAGTTAGTTAAAGAATCAGTCCACTGGTGAACAAAATTGACAAATATCCTTTTGATGAAATAATTTGCAAGCCAATATAATTGTCATGGAATTATAAATAAGTCAGTGTGTAGGAACCCACGGTTAGCAGTGATACATTCACCATTCCAAGATGGCGCGGGCATCCTGTCCTCCCACTAGTAAACAACTGACTGTGCAGGTGTAAAAGGCAAAAAGCGTGCCAAAGTCACTGCCCAACCCGGGGCGTATTATGGGTAATGAGTGAACAGCCAATCAGAAGTGAACACGTCACTCTAGGGTGTATATAAGCAGTGCCTTTTCCGGTCTTTCAGTCTTTTCCACTTGTGTGTATACAAGAAGTAAAGCCTCGTTGTAGTAACCACCCGAACATTGCCTCACGTGTCCTTTTTCGCGGGTGAAGGGGACATGGAGGGGCTCGGAACATCAGTGTAAAACCAACATATTAATATATTTTATGATTATAATTTATAATGTTATTGAATGCATTACTATATTAGTACAATAACTTACATATATATATATATATATGTAAGTTATTGTACTAATATAGTACAATATAATATATATATATATATATATATATATATATATATATATATATATATATAATTTGAATTTATGGGTTATAGGTGTACCATCATGTCAAAATTGATAAAAAAAATTCAATGTTTTATATCAAAAGTTTACATTAGGAGAAACTCCAATGTATGGATTCTATGTTAGTCAGGGTTACATTATATAGAGGAAGAGAATTTATCTATACATATGAAAATATCTATGTATGTTTTCACAGAGATATTTTGAATCCTTAATTTCCATTCTCTCATTTCTCTCTCTCTCTCTCTCTCTCTCTCTCTCTCTCTCTCTCTGATGGAACATTCTAAATATAATTGCACTTTAACCTGGATGCTTTATTTCCTTCATTTTAATGTGTTTATTTCACATCTTTGTCACTTGGATATTGAACACATAATGATAAATCAAACAAATATTTGTGCCACTACATGGTGTCATATTAAATACAAGAATGCTTCTAATTGTGAAAGAAATAAAAAGCTCTCAAAGTTTTAAAGTTTTTTGCTGTTATCAGATTTATCAACTCTTCTCATTAATATTGAAGAATAACTACTAAATCTTTCTCTGAAAATCTGTTTCAGTGTAAAAATCTTATATCCCAAGGACTCTGTCTGTAACTTGATATGAGCCTCAATATAACTGAAATCTACAAAAATGTCTCTCCTATCTGTTTCTTCATCTTTGTTTTGAATGTTCTATATTTTCTTCTTTACTTTTTAATGTGCGATTTACCTTTCTGTTCATGTATTTAAAATTACCTAACTCTATTTGAATGTCAAGATATGATCATTTTACTACTGAGTTTCTAAGCTTGTTCCACTTATGCATTGTATTATTTAGAAATCATTGCTTCTATTTCAAAAGTCAAGGAAAATTAGTACAGCAATGTACCACAAACATAAACCTCACATGGTTAATCAGGGAAGGACTGGGGGAGGGTTTACACTCCTCTGCCTTCCAGACCTTTCTATTCGAGTGCTGTCCTAGGATCTGCTACATCAGCAGCAACTGGAGGCTTATTGGAAATTCAGAATATCAGGTCTCACCTCAAATTCAATAATTGGCACATGTATTTAAATAGCTTGCAGATTTCTCTGTCTCTTGACCCACTTGTTAAAATAGGTGACTCAATAGAACACCTTGGAAATACGAATTTTGTGGGTAAAGTGATATCCACAGATAAGAAAATTTCCCTTTCACAGTTGCAGCAGATTAAAAAGTTAGTGAAGTAAGGCTTTGTTTTAATTTTTCTTTTGTCTCTTTATCTTCTGTTTTTAGGTCAGCTGTTTCTTTTAATTAATATACATGAAAGCTGGGGTTTTTGCTCAGTTGTAGAGTCTGCCCGAGATGCATGAAGTCTGATTTCAATCCTTCTTACCCAAAATACTAATTGAAGAAATCTATAGATTTTAAAAATATTCTGTCTGTCTGTCTGTCTGTCTGTCTATAGGATATCTCTGTGTGTGTGTGTGTGTGTGTGCGTGTGTGTGCATGTGTGCGTGCGTGTGTGTGTGTGTGTGTGTGTGTGTATGCATGTGCACACCTGCATGCCTGGGTGGGTCCCTGTGAGTGTGCACACATGGATGCTTGCGTATGGATGTGGAGCCCAGAGGATGCATGGGAGTGTTGGTAACCTTAGACTTTTTCAGAGGAAAGATTTATTGTTCACCACTTTATAGTTCATGCTTGCTGCCTCACAAGGCTCCGTGATTATCCAGTATCAGCCTCTCATGTTGCTATAGGTCACTTGGTTTTTCTGGTTCTGGCATTTTTTTCAAACATTTGCTACTGTTTAAATCAGAAATAAATTCCAATGCATTCAGTGCTTTCTGAATATTTCTCAAATGAGCAGATCTTATCTGTACGTCTGTCTATCATCTATCTATCTATCTATCTATCATCTATCTCTTTTCCTATTTCTTTTTCTTTGTTTCCTTGTCTTTTTCTTCCTTCTTTCTTTTTGTCTATTTCTGTCTATCTTCCTCCCTCCCTCCCTGCCTGCCTTCCTCCCTCCCTTCCTTCCTTTCTTTCTTTCTTCTTGCTGAAATACATATCCTGTCCCTCTGGAAACCTTACTTTCAGCTCACAGAAAGTACTCTGATGGTTCTCACTCATCCACGTACTCCACTTGTTTAATGCTGCCTTCCTTGATTAAAGATGTTAATCAGTAATCTTGCATTCAATTCCAACATCTGTATCATAGATTTTAATTCATAGAATTTGCACTTATAAAATGGCCACACTTTGGTTCATTCAATTTATCTTCTGCTATCATGACAATGGAATGTTAGATTTCTGAAAAGAGATCTTTGCATATATTTTGTTCAGTTTTACCTTCAAGTTGAATGTGATGTTTGCCAGGTACATAGTAGCTTCTTAATTTGAGATGATGGATTAAAGCATTATGTTTTGTTTTAAAAATCTGCATAATACTTACTCAGTTATTCAGACTGTCCTGTTTTACTTTAAAGGGAGTACTATTTATGAGGCTACAATTTTATGCAAGTGTGTAGTCTACCTGAAACTTAGTTATTACTCTTTAATTGTACAGACTTTCACATATGGTATATCCCTGCATATGATTTATGTATTGTAATGTATGAAAATTTTAGGTGCATATTACTTTACTCCCACACTGTGCCTAAACTATAATAATAATTAATAGGCATACATAAGTTTCTGGTTAATAAAACTTTTTTGCATAGTAAATATTAACCATTTATTATTAATCACATTTAAACTGCATGATTGAGGTGCAGTTCTCTTCTAATTTGTATGAGCAAAAGACAACTTAAAGTCTAACACCGTATTAAGAACTGCTACATCTATCCTATAAAAGCTTTTTTTTTTTTTACAGAATTTACATGATGAAACAGTAAGTTAATAAGAACAAAAAATAAAATTTATGTGTGTTCAGTTACCATTTTAAGAAAACTTTTGGATGGTATTAATTTCTTCAAATTTGCCAGTTATTCCAATCACTATTTAACACTAAATTTAACACTATTCACTCAATGATATGAATGAATATGATAAAATATTGACCATTTACCCTGTATTTAAAATTTTTTGAAATATCCCCAAGAAACTCTGCCTTTAACTCATTTAATATTTTTCTAAATGCTGTATAGATGTGAGTCATAGATTTGGGAGTTGTACTTTCTATTAGATAGAGTTTGATGTTTGATTCCAGTTACCTCTGACTATATTGTAGAGTATGTTATATGACATGGCATATTAAACAATAAATATTTGATAATACAGTAGTAAACAAATGATATGTGTATCTTTGTATGTAGTTTTCAATAATAGTTGAGAAAATGTGATGAGAATGTCCCGATGTTCTTAATATTGAATGAAATGAAGTAATTTATGAGATCTTTTGTCTATGGACCCTTAAAATACTCTCTCTGAAATATTAAATAATTTTTTGGGAAAAGGGTAGAAAATTCTAATTTATTTGAATTGCATTAATGGTTTGAGAAATGACAAGAAATTGGTTAAAACAATTTGTTTTGTCTTAATTTTTGAATATTATTTTGTTAACTCCTTTCAGAATTTTACTTATGTCTGTAATTAATTCTGGTCATATTAACTCCCATTCTGGTGAAATGTGCTCTTCACCCTCCAAATTCTTCCTCCTCTTTACAGCTTGCCTACCAACTTTTTCTGTCTAGATGCCCCAAAAATTCTGATTAGTGATTTCTGTATGTGTAGCTGTCATCCATGGAGCATATTTGGCCTTCCAAGAGAAAACAGCTGTATGAAAGTGATGCTTACTCTCCCAGTCTCTAACCCCTGTGAGCACACTAGATCCTCAGCTAATTCTGGGAACATTAGAGTTCCTCCTCCAGAATAACTGGCAGCTTCTCTTCAGGCCTGATGTAGGCAAACACTGCTGTGAATACATGAGTACAAAGGTCCTGCCATGTCCATACTCTTTCGCAGCAATTTTCCCCAGCTACCAACCTTACCCTTATTCTTCCCTTTCTTCTGAGATGTCCCCTGAGACTCCAGTAGTAAGTAAATATCAATCAATAAAGATAATAAATTAAATGAAGGCTTAACAGAGACTGATCTTTATCAATGACAGGAAGGAAAGCTGTGATCCTGCCATGCCAGCTGCTTCCTTGCTGGAGCTTTTCTATTTTTTCATTGACCTTCTTATGACTCATGAGGAGAGGAACTTGTTTCTAATTTAGAGGCTAGGGCATGGCCCCGTCTCCAGTTTATCTAGCTAGGATTAACAGTAACAATTATATGCTAGACTGTGATTAGTCGAAATAATTATGCGCCTTATGAACTCAGCTAATATTCTTAAAGACATTTTAAAATAACTGGTAGGGTAGAATCCAGATTATGGGCCACACTTCTTTTGTTGCTTATTTTTTTCTGTATCTATTTGTAAGTGACCTAGTTACCAGACCTATGGAGAGATTTAATGGAGATTGAATATCCCTTGTGGATTTATATCATTTTATTCCATAGAAGGAATTGTGTATTAGCCACCTAGATGGAAGACCCTGCACTGTTCATACTCATCTTCATTCTCTTTTGTGGTAATGTGGATATATAGGATAGTAATTCTTACCTAGAACATCATACATTTATTTATTCTCAACTATAGTTCTGACTAAAATGACCTTCGTGGAAGCATCAAGTTCAGCAAGTGTTTTCTGAAGCCGAGTATCATGAGGATGCAGTATGCACACCCTCAGTTTTAGGTACTAAAAGCAGAAAGTAACTAATGAAAGGGAGAATTTAAAGAAGACTTACAAGTGCTATATATTACCAAATGAATCTCTCTCTCTCTCTCTCTCTCTCTCTCTCTCTCTCTCTCTCTCTCTCTCTCTCACACACACACACACAGAAAGAGAGAGAGAGAGAGAGAGAGAGAGAGAGAGAGAGAGAGAGAGAAAGTGCAATTTGTTCATTTTGTTTATTTTCAAGTTCTCCAATACATTCAGATTACATCTTTACATCTGAAATGCCAGTAGCCTTTACACTTGTAAAGAGATGAATCTTGTAGCAGTATTTCTGGAAGGAGGTTGTTGCCAAGTTAAAGGGACCTCTTTATGACCAAATTTCTCCTCTAACAATTTTCAGACCATCAAGATATGTTGAGTCAATATCTTATACATGTCTTGCTTAATGTTAATCTGTAGTCTATCAAGCAATTGATTTACATTTTGGACATTGAGTTGTGCCACTCTCTTACAGTGTGATAAAGTAAAGAAAGTTATAGGACTGATGCTTCTGTATCATAGTGCATGGAGTCCACTCAGACAGCATTTTAAACCTCTATAAACCTGAGACCTTAGCTAATCATTTTTAATTTTCTCAGGAATACACCAAGGAAAATAAAACCTTTTGTGAATGTATATCATCTAGGATTACATTATTTCCTAAGTTCACTGTGCTTTCCTAGAAATTTCACACTTTTTGTTTGTGCTGAATAAGATTTTTTTTCTCAGTATCACACTCTAAAACTCTGGGTATAGACCTTATAAATGTCTCATATGCAATATTTCACATACTATTTTTGTTAATATAGCCACCGATGCATCCACTCTTCAAAACAATATCTTTATTTTATTTTTAGAATTAGCTATTCAAAAGTTACATAACTATAAAAATTTCAGAATATTCATGGCTTAGGGGCATGTCTCAAAATTTAAGAACATTCATTACTCTTGTAGAAGACTCAGAATGAGTATGTTGGTACACAATAATCTATAACTCCTTCCTGGTGCATTTGATGCCCTCTTCTGACATCTATGCTCAGAAGACATACATGTGGTACACATGACTACATGGTGGCAAAATGGCCTTATGCAGAATATTAGAATAACTAGGTATAAAAAAATAAGATGAAGAAATTACAAATTAATTTATTTTTGATTTTTAACTTTTTTATTGGATACTTTATTTATTTACATTTCATATGTCATCCCCTTTCCCCATTTCCCCTCCATAGAAACACTCTATCCCATCCCCCTCCTCCTTTTTGCTTTTAAACCATTTTAATTACATGCAAGTATTAAGGTCACTTCTAGGTTGAGGAACTAACAATACAATAGATGCAAATAGTCAAAGAACAAGCAAGACAATAAACCCAAATAGTCAAAGAACAAGCTCATGTTCTTTGACTATTTGTGTTTATTTAAGCTCATGGAACTTAAAGTTCCATGAATACTTCTGTAATCACTGTTTCTAAGGGCTCATCAAGATGACAAAAAAATCTGAGCTGACTTCCTTGTCCCATCCTAAGTCATTTTCATGTCTGAAGCCTACTTCCTTGTTCTATCCTAAGATTTAGATTCCTGCCTGAAATTACTTCTTTGCTCTAGCCTAATATTTAGATTCCTGCCTGAAATTAGATTTTTTTGTTCTAGTCTAATTTCAGCTTCCGGCCTGAAGCCCACTTCCTTGTCCTTGGTCAATGTTATATTCTTGCCAAGCAACCTCAAAAGCTCTCTGACTCTCCCCCTTTTGTATTTCATAAACAAGACTGAGCCTCTCTTAGGTCATTCTGCCAAGAATGCCTTTCTTACCTGTCATTTAATATGTATTATCAAAAGCAATTCACTTCTGTCTTAAGTTGATAAGGCTCTGTGCAGAACGTTAGCAGTCCTTGACTTGCCAACCTGTTAATTTAATAACTGTGTCTGGGGGGGTCCATTTCCAGTTTCAAGCCATGTACTTTGGCTGCCAACATGTTGTTGTTGTTGAAGAAACGCTTTAACAAGATGGGCAGGAATAAAATTATTCTCAGGAGGAAAAGGGCTAGTCTGATCAAGCCATATATGCCATTCTTGAAGCTTGACCAAAATAAAAATACTGACCTCAGGCCATGGGTAATTTTATCAGCAGTATCTGTGCATGAAAGCTCATCAGAACAGCATTCTTTAAATTCATAAGCTCACTATGCAAAGTTAAAACATCCAGAGAGGTGTTAAAATTATGCCAAATACATTGCAAGTGTCTTTAAACTTATCCCTAATTAAAATGACTACCACTGTAAATTTGACCAGTTATCAGTCTCAATCATTGACTGGTCTAGAAATCAATTCAATATTGGAAATAACAGTCTTCATTTGGAAGGCTGGTTCTGGACATTATCAGAGACATATTTGGAAGTTAACTACAGTTCTCTATGATGTTATGTTAGCAAGAGATAAAGCTGGGGCATATCTGGATTTCAAGCAAGTGTTAGTATATGTGTTAAGGCTCTTTTAATTGTCTAGTTATAATTACTTTTGTTGCTTCTACTGTATTTAATGTAAGTTGCATTGATTGTACACTTTCTAATTGTGTGTGTGTGTGTTGAAACCTGACACGTCTGTTACGAAGGTCTGTCAACCAGCTTTTGTTTTATTGCCCTTAGTATCACAGAAACTTGGTCTTCTGAAAAAAAGCTTACAAGTACTGGAAGAAATGAGTTATGCTTTAAGCAGAAGCAAAAGGGTAATGGGTTTGATTATTGCTGGTATAACAGTTTTAATTACATCAATTGCTAGCACCACTGCTTCTGCAATTGATTTGACAAAGAAGTTAAGACAGCTACTTTTGTTCATCATTTAGCAAAAAATGTTACTAATATGTTGAATATACAAGAGGATTTAGACAGGCATTTGGAAGAATGGTTTGGTGCTCTTTATCCGATTCAAATTATTTGAAGGAGGTTCAGAGTTTAAGAGTAAGTAGCCATCTTGAATGTCATGCCAAATACCATTGAATTCTTCGTGTTAGTTTTAAAATTAATTCATTTTAACTAGAGAAAACTCCTTAGTGATGATAATTACATACACAATACAATAAAGGATATGGTTGCATACTATTAGCATGAATCTAAAGTGTTTTAGGGTTCTTTGCTTTTTGTTTTTTGTTTTGTTTTTGTTGTTGTTGTTCATTTCAAATTCTTCATAGGTATATGTTTAGTTAGTGAGTGGTTACTTTGAGTATTCTTTCTTTCTATTTATTTGTTTATTTATTTACACTCCAGATTTTATTTCCCCCCATCCACCCTCCAACTGTTCCACATCTCATACCTTCAGACCACACCCTTTCTCCATGAGGCTGTCCCACCTCCTAGCCCCCAACCCACCTGACCACTAAACACCCTGAGGCCTCCATTCTATTGAGGGTTAGGTGCATCATCTCGAATTGAACGCAGACCCAGCAGTTTCCTGCTGTACATTTGTTGGGGGCCTCATATCTATGCTTCCTTTTTGGTGGCCCAGGATTTTAGAGTTCTCAGGGGTCATGTTAATTGAGACTTCTGGTCTTCCTTCAGGGTTGTGCTTCTCCTCAGCTTCTTTCAGCTTTTCCCTAATTCAACCACAGGGCTCAGCAGCTTGTGTTCATTGGGTGGGTGCAAATATCTTCATCTAACTCTTTCAGCTGCTTGTTGGGTCTTCTGGAGAGCAGTCATGATAGGTCCTTTTTTGAGAGCATTTCATAGCCTCAGTAATAGTGTCAGGCCTTAGGACCTCCCCTTGAGTTGGATCCCACTTGGGCCTATCACTGGACCTTCTTTTCCTCAAGCTCCTCTCCTTTTTCATCTCTGAATTTCTTTCAGACAGGAATAATTATGAGTCAGAGTTTTGACTGTGGGATGGCAACCTCCTCACTCACTTGATGCCCTGTCTTTGTGGTGGAGGTGGGCTCTATAAGTTCTCCCTCCCCAGTTGGGCATTTCATCCAAGGTCTCTTTCTGGTGCATTCTGGAGGGTCCCCCAACCTTCCACCTCCTGAGGTTGCCTGTTTCCATTCTTTCAACTGGTCCTCAGGGCTTCAGTCCCTTTCATTCACCAATACCAGATCAGGTTCCTCTATTCACTCCAAACCCTGCTCCTTCCAATTTCCCTTTCTGGCCCCTTTCTTCTTCCCCACTTGTGCTTGCTTTCTTCTCCGTCCCAAGTGGGACTGTGGTGTCCTTACTTGGGCACTTCAGTTTATTTAACTTTTTGAGTTCTGTGGACTGTATTTTTTCCTCGTTAATATCTACTTATTAGTGAGTACATACAATGCATATCCTTTTGGGTCTGCATTACCTCTTTCTGGATTATATTTTCTAGTTCCATCCATTTGCCTGAAAAAGTTAGGATGTCCTTGTTCTTAATATCTGAGTAGTATTCCATTGTGTAAATGAACTACATTTTCTATATCCATTCTTCTGTCATGTGACATCTAGATTTTTTTTTCCAGCCACTATGAAAATAGTAGAACATGTGCCCCTGTTGCATATAGGGGCATCTTTTGGTTATATTCCCAAGAGTGGTATAGCTGGGTCTTCAGGTAGATCTTTTCCAGTTTTCTGAGGAACCTCCAGATTAATTTCCAGAATGGTTGTTCCAGCTTGCAATCCTACCCGCAATGGAGGCGTGTTCCTCTTTCTCCATATCCTCACCAAGATTTGTTGTCACCTGAGGTTTTGATCTTAGCCATTCTAATTAGTGTAAGGTGGAACCTCAGGGTCTTTTGATTTGCATTTCTCACATCACTAAGGACTTTGCACATTTCTTTAGGTGCTTCTCAGCCATTTGAGATTCCTCTATCGTGAATTCTCGGTTTAGTTCTATACCCCATTTTTTGATTAGGTTGTTTGGGTTTTTTGTTTTGTTTTGGTTTGGTTTTTTTTTTTTTTTTTTTTGGTTAGGTTATTGAGTTCTTCATATATTATTGATATTAGCCCTCTATCAGATGTGGGGTTAGTGTAGATATTTTTTCTAATCTGTAGGTTGCTGATTTGTTTTATTGACTATGTCCTTTGCCTTACAGAAGCTTTCCAGTTTCATGAGGTTCTATTTATCATTTCTTGATCTTAGAACATGAGCCATTTAAATTCTGTTTAGGAAATTTCCCCCTGTGCTAATAAGTTCAAGTCTCTTTCCCACTTTCTCTTCTTGAAATAACTTTTGAAGTATAAACTCAATTCTTGGCTGCCTTGTGTTTTACATACTGAAGTGTGTATAGGTTATAAAATAGTCCACTATTTATTATAAAATAATCTAAATAATGAATCAATTCACATAGTATGACTTATACCTGAGTTTAATTTTCATATTTGAGGTTCAATTATCAATACCTATCACTGAAGTTATATTAATTTCAGCAAAAATATGTTTTATTAAAAATATAGTTGATAGAGCATCTGCGATGCTAGTATAATTAACTCTGAAGAGTGCCATATTTAAAACCTGTTGAACTAACATCTTGACCTTTCATTCTTATATCTTCACAGCTATCCACTTTTTGTTTTTTTGAAGACAGAAAATTTACCCAATTAAAAAAAAGCAGCTTAGTATGTTCCAAAATGTTCAAAGAATGAAGATTTTGAATATCTCTAAAAATAACTGAATACATTGTCATTTAGCTATTATTAATGAAATCTCACATCATGAAATAAAATTTTATTGTCATCAATAATACATTAACAGTATAGGCCCACAACTGGCAGTTCAGCTTGTAGTGTTGCTTAACATTTTTTGAAGTTATATTTATAATCTAACTTATATATCTAATATAGCATAAAACCTCACAATCTGGGGATGTGAAGAAAAGTTAAATATTATATTTTTCTATTAGAACTCAACAGATGTACCATTTATAATAAATTAAAAGAGAGAGATTAGAGAGAGGAGAGACTAATGAGGCAGATATACGTCAAAGGCTGTAAGCTCAGAGCATCTGTTTATGTGAATGAGAAAATTCCTTCATTATAGAAAATGGATTACCCAATGAGAGGTTTTTTTCACCTTGAACAGAAAAGATTAGTATTACTGTTAATTTTAGCATACCTATGAACGGCACACATTCTTTAATTTGTATCTGTTATCATATCTAAAAATATGTATTTTATTTATTTAAATGTATTTAAATGTTTGGATTCCCCTTCTCTTAATACCTATGGGCTTAAAATTAATTTCTCTTTCCCCCTTTTAAAAACTCCATTTTTTTTTTTTCTGATTCCACTATCCAATTATGATCCGGTATAATGCATATGGAGGGTCTTCAGTTGCACCACAGTGGAGGCTGGTAAGAATGACTAAACAAGTTGAGATCTTACATTTTCAAAATTCTATCAAAATTTAAAATTTCTTTATTCATACTTGCACACAAAAGAAATGATAGTGAAGTATCATTTGTATTCAATAAACTGAGCATTAAAATGTTTTTTTTGAAATCTTGTTATAAAGAATAATTTGAAAAATATTTTACATCTCCTTATAGACTATGACTACTATACTGGGAACAAGTATTTTTTTCATATACTGTGTGCAGTTGGTTGTAAGTTCTTCCTAAATTTGTATCACCTTCCAACATACTACTCTCTCTTTCTCAGCAGTGTGATAATTGACAAGGGTCCCATGAATAGTGTTATATATTTTTATATTAGCTTATTTTGTGTCCTATGAAGAACACAATGTTTTGTTTTCCCCAATATGATGATGTTGAATTTTAATTAGCTTTCTTGCTCTTATCAAAGCCTGTCAATTCCCTGTGGTGACAATATCTCTTTGTAGTGTTTCTATCCCATATATCTACATACCCTTTTATGTTCTTTATTCCCTTTTATATCAAGAGACATAATGACATAAACAATTTTAACAATTAAGAAGATAATTAAATTTTAAATATACTAAAGACCTAATGTAGCAAAGCAAGATTACCTCATATTTACTGTAAAAAAAAAAAAAAAAAGATTATTTATTTATTTATTTACAAGACTCATGAAAACCAACTCTTCACCTCTTTGACTTTTGCACAACCTGTCTCTGAAATAGTAGAAGAGTTAGAGAAAGTTTTACACCCCAGCAAGATGGCATAGATATTAGTGGCCTAAGGCTGTGAAGACTGTAAACAAGAGACTAGAAGAGAATGTTTGCAGAGAGCTAAACACCTTTTTATGTTGACTACGCCATTGCAGTTATATACAGAAGATGCTTCATTTTGCTTGTTTATTTAGCAGTGAACACACAGGAGGCCACAAGGATTCTATGAGGTGAATCTACACCCCATGATTTCTATGACTGGTCTCAGTCCTTCAGTTTTATAATAAGTTCACCTCAAATCAGAAAAGGCATCTCTTATATCCTATAGACCCAGCCAGGTATGTTCTGCATAGTACAGGGAATCATGTAAGACAGCCATGCTTTGGTTTAGAATGAATGGCTTTATTAGGTTGAGAGCAAAGTAAATAAAAGAATAAATAGCAAGTAGCTGGTAGAAAGGAGCAGCAGATAGAACATCATCAATCAGGCACTCACAGCAGTCCCCACAGACCACCGGAATAACCCAATTGAGAGAGTGAATCAAGGGAAGGTCATCAAATTGGTAGCTCACAAACATCCAGCAGAAATCAACCCTGGGCAGGAGGTGTTTATTGAGGCAGGTTGCTGGCATTCACAGATCTATAGATCCTGACAGAACATTTTAAAACATTTTGTCCACCAATATGCTCTGCCTTCTCTTTCCTGCTCTATACACTTTTTTAATATCATGAGATAAACAGTAGGATATTTATAATATATCTCTTTTGAAAATAGTTTAATTTCTAGTTGTTCTTAAGGAGACAGTTTTCATACTACTGGGCTGTGTTGTTGTTTTACTGTTCTTCTGTTACAGAGGAGGGTAGGAGTAGGGTTGGGGTGGGGATCCTAATATCAGAAACTAGGCTTTGGAGACTACTTTAAATAAATATGATAGAGTCTGGGATGGAAATTCCCTCCATTTTCATAAAATACTCTCAATAAAACCATAATCAAATCATCAAATTATCAGTTTTTCAATAAAATAGTTAGGGCAATTTGAAATGGGACTTGTTCACATTAAGGTTAAGAGTGAAATATTTTGGGTTTACCTAACAGAGAAAAGCATATATGTTTTTGGTTATAATCACATACTGTAATTCAATTATTGACATATAATTGTTAAAAATAAAATAATTATTCACATTTTTTTTCATTTTCATTAGGCTTTAGAAACATGGTTACAAAATCTTTTAAGTGGTACCTGGGTGTTTTAAGTTAGTTAGTTCTGCTCTTTTCTATGTAGTTTTTGAGATTATAATACAGTTATCTCAGTTATTTTCCCCTTGCCCATTATTCCAATTCTTCTTGTGTATCTCCCCTTGCTGTTTTGCAAATCCATAGGCTCCTTTTCTTAATTGTGTATTACTAAATACATAAATGTCAACTGCTCTGTCCATATTATGCTACTTATAAATATGCTTTCAGTTGTGGATTTAGCTCAGTGGTAGAGCACTTGCCTATCAAGCACAAGGCCCTGGGTTCAGTCCTCAGCTCTGAAAAAAAAAAAAAAAAAAAGACAAAATAAATAAGTTTTCAAGGCTGAGCATTTGTTATTGGAAAAGCAACTGATTAGTTCTTCTACTGGGAAAACTACTTCTTCTGCTTCCAGCTCTCCTTAGCTTCTTTGTCTCAGTTTGAGATCTTCTGGGATTTTCTTGCTGTTCTTGTTTAGTTTAGGCAGTTGTGCTGATGAGATTTGAAGGGTACAACTTCTGTCACTTCTAGGAGACAATCAAATGTCTTGACTAAAATCTCAACCTCTCTATTTAGGGAATGAATGACATTAGTCCTGATATTTTACCACCACATCCCTCAGTTTTCTTATCTGCCAATGGAAAAGTAGTGGTTTTAATTAACTTGTAAATAAATGTCCTACATTTAGATGATTTCCTGATGGTTAATTGAACAGTTTGTTCTTTATAAAATGTGTAAGTAGGTAAATGTTCTAGTCATGTTCTTGTCTCAAAGAATTATTTTATTTCTTTTGATGAAAAAGTCTAATTTTATTTGTGCTTTCCAGACATATTACCACATAATTGAGTTGGGTTACATTTACTTTGCATCAGCCTAATAAAAAAGCATGTTTTCCAAGTATGCACACAGGGAAAACAATAAAAGGTTTAACATACAACTTGGTTTCATCACCAAGTAGTTTGTAGTTCATCACAGATTCAGTTAATGAATATTTCTTGTTCATTTTCCTTTTACATGAGGATGGTTTTTGTCACTGTATGTTCCTCTTTGGTTGTGTGTACACATGCACATGACTACATTTTCAGGATTATTCTATGATATTTAAAAAGTGACAGTTTTGACTGTGGTTAAAACAAATGAACACATTTCTCAGTCAAATATAGCTCTAACAATTATATGATTTCTTATCAAATGTAGCATTGGAAAGCATTGTAATGTGGGTAAATTGTATGTAACTCATAAGTGAAAATTTTACATCTGATTCAAATTTAATTGAAGTATATACTTGAAATTTACAATTCCTTTGTTAAATAAGTGATGGATAGTCTACACGTTATCATATGCAATAGAAAAATATTTCACATATAATTTTGAAATATATATTAATATATAATAATTTAAATTATAGTAGGGTTACCTAGACCTCTGTTGATAAGATTCACTAATTTCTCTTTTCTTTTAGTAATTCTCCATTATCTAAGTATTTTTGAGAAAAAAACTCCTAAACATATGAGATATAATTTTGCATTTCTTTAGCATAATTAATGGGCTGCATATCAATCAATGTGCTTCTTTCTGCCATTCAACAGTGTATGTTCTTTCTATAACTTCCAAAAACAATTTAGCATCACTTTGTCAATGTATTAAGTTTCAACGCATGACTACATTATTTTAAATCTTAATATTTTGTCAATCTTATGTCTTGTAATATAATAATAACTATTGATATTATGGTTTATCTTATCAGTTTTTCACTGTGGTTAATGAGAGCACAAATTTAAGGTTTTAATAGTTTGTATAGTTATTAATGTTAACCTATTAAATCAACCCTTATTTATTTTATCTCTCATTCCACAGCCATTTGTTTAGTTATATAATAGGATATTACTCATCTAGACGTTTCCTGCTGTCTTATTGTGCATTATAAATTTACTTTCAATGCATTATGAAAGTCAAAACTTCAGGATGTTGCAGTAGGTTTGCAAAGCATGAACTTTCTGCCTAAATTCAAGCTGGTGATGATTAGTCAAATTGTCTTTTACAAAATTTGCATATATGTCACTACCTAACTATGATTCCACAAAATAAATCTGCAGGGGATATTAATTTTAATCATTATTTTTGTTCCTCTTCAATTGTTCACTTTGTATCATATTCTATGGTTTAAAAGTTATTCAAATGCCTAATATTATTATTTAAAAAATCTAATTTTTAAAGTTGATTTTCATTAGTTAGTATAACTAAAACTTTCAAACAGATTTGATCTTAATATAGCTTGAATCAGTAAGTTAAAATAACCAAGGAACACAGAAAGTAGTATTACAAACATATTAGTTTCTACATGAAACCAAGATCTTTTACATAATTTATTATTTGTTTATTTTAACTCTTTATAACATAGAAATTGAGTCTTGTTATGGATTTACCTATAAGAGGTGATTACACTGTTGATCTCAGGACAATGTTTTGGTGAACCATGCAGTGGGTTCTTCAAGTAAGAGGAGAGTGTAGTACCTTCAACACATCTTAAAATCTGATTTCATTATAGTTATGAATTATGTAAGGCATCTGCATCCACCAGGAATGTGGTACTATGACAAGTACAGTTAATTTTTATTTAATTTTGATATTTTTTAATATGTGTGTTTCTTAGCTTATACACCTTGAGACAGTTGAGGCCAAAAGCTAACATCACTTTATCTTTAGTTTATAATAGAATTTATAATATCTCCTGTTAGTCACTTTTATTTATTTGTGCTAATTATGTGAGAAAAGAACAAAAAGTGGTAGGATAGATATTTTACTCATCCTTTTGAAAGAGATTTGTTGTCCAAATTTAGGTGTCCAGTTTTTATGGGCCTGGTGAGGCATAGTGTTTTAAATAAATAAACCTCTGCAGTTTTCCTTCACATTATGATGAAAGAAAATGGAATCGTGGGAATCTGTCTATGTAGTATCACTTTCAGGATGCATTATGATATAAATACAAATATAGGCTAGATATAAAATATTTACAACTTTATAACCACATCACATTGCTTCTCTATTGATAAAACTTCTAACCACTTTTTATTGATTAAAATTGTCTCACCTTGTAACATTATAATGAAATTGTGTTTCCACATGGTTAGAAAATTAGATATACTATTTTTACTCACCCTTATTATTACATATAAAACAACATAAAAATTATATATAACAGAATGGTTTTATTGTTTTTTAATGAATTTCTGTATGCCAGAATCAGACTGGAGATTTTAAACTTGTCAAACTCAGTCATTATGTAAGCTCATTAAAGATAAATTTTTATACTTATTTTTCAACAGAATGTTTCAGTGTAAGAATTTCATTTAATTTCAGAGATGGTATTTTTATTCACCTTAAGTCTGACCTATGTTCTTCATATATTTCTTTATCTTCAACTGTATCACACAAGGCTGTCTCACCTGTATTGCACAGAGATGTAAATATGAACAGTAACAAGACATAAGCACTTGTATACATTTGTGTCAAAATTAAAGCTGTTACAAAACATTCTGAACCCTAAACTATCATAGCAGAAAATGCATTTAAGTAGACATTTGCCATTGGTTAAGGTGATGTTTCTGGCCTGAAATGGATAAACCAACATTGTCAGCAGCACTTATGAATATAAAGATTCAAGCTGGGGAAACAAATTCCACAGGATGTAAACATTTGAGTGTTGTTTTACTCATATGTTGCAGATAACTTATTGATTTGTACAGTGTGTCAACCATTTTGTTCAGCACATAATTAAAACTTAAAAGGAATGAAACAAGTATCAAGTCAATCCTGAGGACAAATGAAACCTTAGTCCTGAACAGTGCGTGTGCATGCACGCACATATATGTGCATGTGTGTGTGTGTGTGTGTGTGTGTGATGTAGTGAGAGAGTGAGAGACCAAGCTCATGTATTAATATTTGTACATGTATATGTATATATATATATATATATATATGTGTGTATGTGTATATAACTTTATATATGGGCATTGTGAGATCTGAATATGTACATAATTTTATGCATATAGGTAATATAATAATATTTAATATAATATATATACTATATACTACTCACAATCAACTGAACTCCAACGATTTACTGCTCTAAATGTACAAAGATCCTTAATGTGATGTACTATAAGACACAGGTGAAGATGATTGCCACCCATGAAAATTTCAACTGCTGGAACGATTGGTGGCTTGGCCCTATTCCTTTATTTGCCTTATGTTCCTAAACTAGAGCTTCCTGGCTATTATACCAGCTCACCTCAGCTGCTCTGCTTCCCTGTTTTCCCCACATGGCTAATCATAACTCAGTAATATAGGTTCACTTGCTCTTATTTTGCTGTTTTCTTCTTTCTCTCTGCCAAAGAGCCAAGATCGCTCTTTGAACTATTTAAATATTCATACTTTTAATTTCTTTCCTTCTGAAATGTAATTCTATCCTTCCTGTTCTTCATTTTTTATTAACATGGCTTCTTGACATTTTATCCTTCATGTTGCATAACTGAGAAACTACCAAGTTGGTTGTTTCAGAATAGGGCTTTTACACCCAAGTGTCATAAATGAATAAATAAATAAATAAATAAATAAATAAATAAATAATGCAATGGAATAATTCAAGTGTAAAACTGTTAGATTTTAATTTTTAATGAAAAATATTAAGTATTTGTCTGAAACAAATTTTTTTATTATAGAGGAATATATTTGTAGAGGAAATTGTGTGTTTGATGTTTTGTTTACAAATGAGACAATCTGTAGAAATCTTTGCCTATGTTTATAATAGGCGCTAAAGATTGCAGGGTGAAATAGCTCTATGAGCTAGGTATGTCAGTAGACAAATGCCCCACACCAATGACTTAGAAAGCCTACCTCATGAGTACTCACTTTAGAAGACCCAGCTACTCACTGCTACACCAAAGAGCAGTATGCCATGTAATTTTAATCACAAAGAATGGCAAATTCTCCTATTGTTTAAATATAAAAACTTACAATGTCTTGGTTTAACCATCTTTGTTCTTGTTGATAGTAAGTATATGTAAATATATTAACATTTCTCTCATTTAAGGGCAGTTCATTTAAGAATGAACTACAATGTACTTATGCTTTGGATTTGCTTGTACTGACCTCTTTTCCATTTGACATTGGGTTCTCTGGACTAATGTTTCCCTACTAAGAGAGGATCTTCTCTCCCTTATATGGGCATGCATAATGTCTACATCCTTGAAATTTTAGTTTGGTCAGCTTTCTTATATGTCCTATGTGTCATAAAGTAACTATCACATAAGTTCCCTATAATTTTTATAATGTCCTAGATTAAAACTATTTTGATCTTTTAGATAATATGTATGGAAGCATATCTACAACAGACACATATCAAATATCACAAGCCCTCTGTTCATGACAGAACATATAATATAACCTACACACTATATTTATTTAATAAATTGTATTTTCTCATTTTTGATTCAGCAAGGATAGAAAATGAAAGGAAAGAAAATGCATTTAATTCTCTTGCATGCACAGAAAAATAAGCCTAAAAAAATGAAATAACGTGTAACCATAGCTTTCCTGATGCTGTCCCTGCTTCAGTTTACAACTTCTAGTTTCACGCTAAGCAACAGAAGTTCCCTAACATTTCAAGCATTTACTGTTTGAGAGTGTGTGATAAGACTGTATTTACTTTGTTCGAAATTAGCCATGACATATAATAAGCTTCAAAAAAAATTGACAATAACAACACTGGGTTCTGTGAATGGCTCCAGGTCTTTCCACTTCTTTAAGTGGCTGTAGATACTTGCTCTGAGTCACTGTGGAGACAGCGCCCCCTGCTGAGATGTCTTATGAAAGAACAGAAGGGCAAAACCAAATAGATTTTATATTCAAATATGATCCTTTTAAGAATGCAAGAAAACTTAAATTACCCTGTCACAATTTTGGACTTTGAAATTGTGTGTGTGTGTGTGTGTGTGTGTGTGTGTGTGTGTGTGTGTGTGTGTAAAGGAGTATGCGTAACCTGCCATTAGAAACAAAACCTTAAATACTCAAATATAAGGTTCTTGAGAACTTCACATTTTTAGACTTTATCAAAATATAGTGGGTTTTTTTTTTTGAGAAATCAGTCACAAGTGGTTTAGCTTTCTATTAAGCTTCAATGATCATTTTCAAAACTTTCAGCATAAAATATGTAGGGAGATGAATTGGGAAGTTAATTAGATCTTTGTATTTAACTGGTTAATAGACTATAGAGCGAAATCAAAACATTTACAATGATAGTAAAGGAAATTTTATTTTTCTTGTGAAATTACGAATGCAATTTTTGATGGGTGAAAATAAAAGTGCTTGATATGATGTTCATTTAAGATGGTATTCCAACCTGATGCTCTGTTATACAAGACCCAGTGGGCAATGTTGTTGATGTATTGTTAAATGGTTGGCAGAGAAGAGGGCTTTCTGTGAATCACACTGTGTTTGGGTTTGGAATGAATGAATTAATCCATTAATAATAAAGAGAAGCCAGCAAGAAAAAAAAAACAAAGAAATAAAGAAAACCAGAGAATTGATGTGCATATCATCATTTTTTTCACATGGCTTTAAGAGGAGTTAAAATCTTAACTCTTAATATCATATCATTACATGTCTGCATACAGTTTGCCATAAAAAGTTTTAAGTTCCATCACCGAGTGCACATATTCCTGTCTAGTCTTTTTTATCAAAGGAGTCATTCTTGTGGATCAACAAGGCTTAGGCACAGACTGAGGAGTGCTTTCATCGTTTTTAAGAAAGTGACGTAGCTTTACTGTCTCCTAGGAAACTCAGAAACTCAGCAGCTGTAGAAAGTCCAAGTTTTACAAAACAGCTATTATTGGGGGTAAATCTTCCAAGAAACTAGTCCCTGAAATATTAACTTATTTTTGAAATTTAGTCTAAGGCTACTCTCACAGTATTCTTGGTACTTATTTGTTACAGGCCAAAAATAAATAAATCAATCTGTGAACTAAAGCCAGAATTGGATGTTTTCCATTTCTAGATCTGTGTGAAACAGGAATTAAACTCAGGAGACTTGACAAAAGGCTGATTCTCTGAAGAAAACGACGATCAAACAAACCCTGACAGGACACAATTCTCCGAAGTACAAACAGAATAATGAATGTACCAGAACTGTACTAGTAAATTATAAGAAATGTCCATGTATTTCGGAGTAAAATATGTAGTAAAATATACATACAATATGCATATATGTAGTAACGATGCATACAATAATTGATTTCTATCTGTGAAACTAATGTTTCCAGTAACTAATACTTGGTATTGTTTTCAAGAGATAAAAATATATATTCACATACTTTAATTAATATTATATAAGAGACCATATCTTTAAAAGTCATCTATTGGTTAGTGTATATCTATGCAAGAAACAGATATACTAGGCAGGCATAGTTTTACACACCTGACATCTCAGGACTGGAAATAGAAGGCTGGAGCCAGCCTGGATTCTATAAAAGGTTGAAAAGCTATCAGAGCCACAATATGAGACTTAAAAATTAAGATGATGATGATGATAATGATGATGGTAAATACGGCAGTTAGAATAAAAATGGTAAGCCTAGCACATAATACATTAAAATCATATTTAGAAAAATTGGCTGAAAAATTTAGGAACAGACCTATGCATTAGAATTTATTAGCAAAAAACGAAAATTAACTTCAGGTTCAAGCTGCTAGAAACACTATGACACTCTCTTGGTTACTGTTTTAATTTTAAATTAATTTAAGTATTTATCTATCTATTATCTTTCTATTTATTTATTGGTTGATAGATAGATAGATAGATAGATAGATAGATAGATAAATAGATTAATTGACTTAAATCCCATGCTGAGGGAGGAACTGTTGAGCAGACTATAGTGTCATGTTCTATTTAAGGAATAAGGGGAAACCTTGGTGAGGTTTGAGTTAATCCTCAGCAAATTAGTCTATATAGTTCAAACCCCTTCAAACAGCTTGTGTAAGACTTCATTAGGACCAGGATGTAGGGCTGCTTAGTAGAGTTCTTTGTGATATTTCAATCCTTGTATTGGGAAAGAATGTTTTGAAGTAGCAAATTTAATTATATTTTAGTGGTGGATATTGAAAATTTATGTTGTATTTTTATTATTTTTCCAGCTGTGAACTGGAATTTTTGAGAATGTTTAAAGATAAAATGAGAAAGCAGAAAACTAAAATTAGAAAGTAGAAAAACTGTAGATATTTATTCTTATACTTATCATTAGGCTTAATTATTGATTGTAATTAAGCATAAAGAAACAACAGCAGCTAAGACACTGAGGAAAACAGTATTTGATACATTTACAGATTTCCTAGACATATCAAATCTTATGGTTGCTAAGTCAACAGAAGGTACGCACAGTTGGTTTATTAATTGGAGAAATAGCCTATTTACTCTCTTTCAACCTTACAATTTGCTTAGATAAAAATAATTCCTTACAATTTTTCTTTTCATTGAATTTTAGACACCCAGATTTCAAGATTGTAAAGATAAGACATTTTATTTTTTTCAATTCAGTCTAACTGTTAGGGGTACTGTTAGAAAGATTAAAAAAATATTTTCTAGAAAAAATATCTTTGCCTTGCATGTTTATACAATACTAATGTATCATGTGGACAGGAATTTGAAACCTGGCAGTAGTAGTCATTATTGTAGCATGTTATATCTGCAGCCTTATTTGAATCTCATGAGCATTGTTTCATTCCATCCTTATCATAGCATGAAACAGTTTTTTATTCATAGAAGAGGAAAGGAAACGGAAGTTTCTTGAGTTAGGTGACCATTTCTGTTTTACAGGAGAGCAAGAAAAGCAGCAAGAACGAGAAATACTAACTCTGGGACTCACAACACATTCAAGCAACACAGACATTTCCTATATAGAGTGTGTAGGCTCATTCACAGAGATCCTCAAATGTCTTATTGGGCATCATTATTGATTGAATGAGAAAAATAAATTTTTAAAAATGTTTTATACTATTCGCGTTTCTCAGCCTCCATTACTCATGCTCAATATCTTCTCCTCAACTTTTGATTTGAATATAATAGTGTTATCAAGACCACTTATAACAAACTTTTGAGAATTTCTACTATATTTATTGTTGATACAGATTTGAAACAACATAGTATTCCTTAGGTACCTCCCTATGGTAACTCAGAAGATGAGGTGTTTCATAAAAGAGTATTGAACAAAGGATGGAGTAGCTTGTAATCATTCATATTTACAATGACAGTATCAGATGACTATTTGATACCTTCAATAAATGGCATGTGAATGAATTTCATCTTTCATTTCACTGTTAAAATTTAAAATACATTTATTTGATGGGTTGTAGTAATATATTTTATATCCTGGCTACATCATCAAATTATTCATATTGTTTCACCTGGATACATTTTCTATTATATTGTAATTTTGCATTAAAATTTATAAGCTCTAAATAATGTATTAAATACTTGAATGTCATAGTATTCAAGGTGAGGATTTGATAGCCTAGGTCACAGGTCATAAGGTGGAATGCTTTTGTATAAAACACTGATAATAACTATAGTATATATATGCAACATATCAATGTGAATAATGATATAATTTCTAAAGCCTATAACATTAATTAGTTCATTTTATGTGTAATAAGAATGAAATATATGATCATTTTACAAAATCACATTTCCTCAATAATTATCATAGTAGACATATAATCTGGTTTGTTGAGTCTTGATAATTGTAAAACTAAACTCAACCATATTCCCTAAGAGCCAAGCCTTGTCTGCTCTAAAATGATGGTGGAATGATGCTTTCATTTCATGGAACTGAATTTGAAACTGAATTTTGTTAAAAAAAAATGTGATTTCTGTTGTAAAATTTGATAAATAGCAATCTGTAATAAAGTTGGCCATAAGCCACACAAATGTTGATAACAGCATTGATGCTGAGATACTCCCAGACAACCAGCTGTCATGAGTGACTGTGCTAAAGTGCTAAATGAAGCATCTGGTGTTGAAATCAAGTGTTGCATCATGCCTAGATAAGGACTTCCTTAAAAGACGGATTTGAAGGTGAACTGAGTTATCGAATTGTAAATCAATGTAAAAATTTTAAATGTTATTGCAGCAGATGCATCTTTGAACTACTAATTTGTTATAAATAACAATTTTCAGGAGAATAGTTTGCTTCTTCTTCATTTTCCACCTTTTGGTATTTGAAATAAAGGTGGTTTTCCTTAGAAAACCAATAAAATATTTCTAAGACAGTGCTTTCAATTCTCTAGTGTAAACAGCATTTTAATTCACTGAATGCTTTAAGGGGAAAATTATAAATGAATATAGTGTGTGTTGGTTACAAATAAATAAAAAGAAGTATAGCATAAAGCGATACCATTATTGAAGCATATCAGAAAATGTGAATTTGCTGAAAACTATTTAAAGGAAACAAAGGTAATCCTTTACAGAAAATAACTCGAGACAAAAGATTATTTTCCAAACAAAAATTATGCTCACTTTTTTTGTTTTTTAATTGTAGTGGCATGTGTTATTCAACATAGAATTGGCTTTCATTAGGATGATGTAATATATGAGATATTTTTAGCACCTTAATTCCTGCTTTTTTTCCTTCCTCTCATTTATTTGTTCTCTTTCTTTTTCTTCTGATTTGCATATTGCATGTACACACACACACACACACACACTCACACTCACACCTTCAAGTAGATGGTTTTATGTATCCCTTTAAAGAGTGTTTCCAAATTAGAAAAATATTTTTACTTTTTTTTTCACTGTTTGTCCTACTTAGCACGATGATCTCTGATTTTATCTATATTCCAATACATGACATCATTACTTTCTTCATGGTTGAATAACATTACACTGTATGTAATCCATGATTTATGTATTAATTATAGATGAACTCCTAGTCATTTGATTTTATAAAGTGACAGTTATAAACAGCACCTCCAAAAAAGAATACCCCAAAAGCAAAATTTGTCCAAGTATCTGTGTGGTTGTCCACTTAAAATCCTCCACACTGGAGCTCAGGAACTAGGTCATGTGGTCACTCTCTGTTTAGTTCTTATTATTGTTTAAACTGCTGGCTTTTTTCTTTTCTAAGCAACCTCCTTAATGATTTTTGTAATGCCCAACTAGTTTATATTCACACCAGTCACGTGTAAATGGTATGTTGTTCCACACCCTAGGCAGCATGTGTTCTTGCATGTTCTCTTGCTAATAGAAATTTCTGGCCTAAGATGGAATTCACAGATTGTTGTTTTTATGCATTTTGTGGCACTTCCAATAGAGTATATTTTGCTCAGAATTTTTTTAAAATTTATTCAAGTTACCCTGTGCTTCTGCAATAATTAGAGGATTTTTCCCAGTAACATTAGAACCCTGAGTTAATTACATTAGAAATAGTTTTTGTAATATAGCTATTTTCAAAACATTAATTCTTGACTATGGGGCAAACTCTTATTTTGGAGCACATTCTTCAGCCTCTCTAATATGTTTACATCTTTATTTTTAAAAGTATTTTACTCCCTTTTTATATCTAATGCTAGGCATATTATTTTTATGTTATTCTGAATGATATATCTACTGGTACACCATTGGAATATAGGTAAGCTCCAGAATGTTGTAAGTTGCATTGTATCCTGATACTTAGCTGGTCTTTTATTTTTAAGATTTTTTTCTGGAATAGCCTCTAGGGTCTTGATGCTTCTGTGGAGACTTAGACATTTTTCTTGCTAGCATTCCTTTTATTTCTATAATTTGTGATATTCCTGTAGCTAAATGTTCAAGAACTGTATGTCTTACATTTTCTCTATTTAGTATAATGTTGGATATAATCTTATCATATATGATATATTGAGCTATGTTCATTTTATGTATAATTTATGTATAATGTATGTATAATTTATTCATGAATTTGATCATGAAGAGTTGTGAGATTTAGCCAATCTAAATTTTGCCTCTGTTGAGATGAGCATTAATATCTATGAATGAAGCAATTGATGCGGTAGATTGAATAGTTTGACTTGCATATGGTGAAACATATCTACACCTTTGAATGAACAGTAATTGATAATCGTCAATGATCTTTTTAATCTGTCATTCTTTGTGGCCTGCAATTAATAATAGACAATTACTCACCCATCCATGTCCATCAGGTTCATTGCTCAATAACTTTTTGTTCTGTGCTCTTATATATGGATCTATTCTGTATCTTAGTGGTATTTATTAAAATAAACACTGAATCTTATCATATGTGGGTATATATTGTGTATGGCATGTGTGATTTATAATTTTGGTATGTATTGATGAGATATTTAATTAATGCATCTCTTATGTCTGCAATCAAAATCAGTGTTAATATTAGCTTGTACAATATCACTGTTTTATTATTAATTTGTTTATAATTTTATATCAAACACAAATTGAGTTGTCTTCTTTTTTATTTCTTCTATTGAATGTATAAATATATAGTCATTCACTTTTTTCATTTTACTGTGCAACACACTTCATTTATTTCCACTTCTCTGATTTTTCCAGTTATGCTTCAATATATATATTTTTTAGTTACAGTCAGTTTCTCATTTTAAAACATGATTTGTAACAAACAGAATAATACCTAGAAAAAAGTCACTATTTTTCAAAAGATGTGGCCTCATTTTAACACTTACTTTCTTGTTTCTATTAAGGCTTTTATCAACAGTGTTGATTTCTTATTTCAAATAAACTTGAATCATATCTGGTGGCCTTGGCATCTTATAAGTGTACCTCAGAATGAACTGAAAGATCTCTGTTCCTTCTATTTTTTTCAAAGGCTGTAGTCAGTGCTTTCTCGGAGTTATTTTATGACACAGTGATTGCCAGATGGTATCTGCTCTGATAACTGCACTTAAGAATTGTATGAAGAGAAAGCTTTTATCAGTCTGTCACCCTTGGACCTTATCACCTACAAGCAAGTGGTCAGGCTAAAAGAGCAATGTTGACCATAGAACATGTTCTCATGGGAGATTGACCAGTAAGATAGGACAAGCTGGAGGGGATTCAGGTCCTTTTACTCCTGAATCAATAGTGTGTATTAGTAAAGATAGATTTTTGATGCCACGTTGAGCTTCTCTTGCTTAGAATGGGCTTCATGGGATTAGAAATAGCAGTGAGCTTGTACCTTGTTCCTTTCATGCTCCTGATCTGTACAAAGGGTTGCACAACTGCCTTTCATCAACTGAGTGTTGTTCCCTTGCTCTGCACCCTTCCTGTGTCATTATGTTACCATTTTATTAGAATTTAAGGTATACTCCTGGGTTTCTGAAAGTAAATATAATACTTCTCCAGACTCATGAAAAAAAAAAAAAAAAGAACCACTTTAGAGTAGATCTGTAGAGTTAAAACTGAACAAAATAAAATCCTAAATGATTTTTTTTATAATATTACTAACACTGTAATTGGAGGGTTTCAGTATCTTGACCTTTGAATTGCGAGTAAGAAAGTGACATCCTTAGAAATTGCCCTTTAGGAAGCACAGAGCTAAGTTATGTGTCCCAAAACTTAAATATACAAAGTTTTAAATTTAATTGGACAGAATTCAGAACATATATACACCCTTTCAGCTGAAAACAAAGATAAAATAATGATCTTGGGGAGGAGGCAAGTGTGTGAAGTTATGGCTGTGAGCCACAATATCATTTTATTTTTCTAAAAATATGGATCATTATTCTCACCAAGTAAATGACTGACAGAATATGAGTAGACTTAGTAACCTTATTTCCAAAATTCATGAAATAGGTTTGCAACTGCAAAAAAAATAGTGCCCTCACTTGTTGTTATCTATAAAATCAGTCAGTGTATTATAAAATATTGCTTGTTGTATATGTTGGTAATATATTTTATACTTTAACTCTCTAACATTTCAGGGAATAAATGATCTGCTTCTTCTTCATTTGCCTAATGATAACTTAAGTATCAGTGAAACTTCTTACTATAGATGGTAGTTCTTGGGTAGTCTTTGTTTGAATTTTGATATCATCAACTACATAATATATCCTGTATTCTAGCCAATATTTAATTTTAGAGATTGTGCCACATTTTTCTGACTTATCAGAGATTTGTAATAAGCCCTGTGAGTTAATTTTATTGTAGGCTATTAGTTTTCTCTTTGCCTCTTCTAATTGTCTCTCTACCATAGATTCTTAATAGTCTCCTTTCTTGTATTTTACTCATTTTAAATGTCAGGAAAATTGAGTATACCTCTCTAGATGCTTTTGCTCTGTCCTTGTTTTGGGAGAAACTTCTAAAGAGATTGACCAGATATGAGCATGCTTGAATCTATCTTAAATTCCCTAATAATTCATGATAGTTGTCTTAAAAATCAATTGTTCTAAGACAATACCACTTTAAATGAGAATTGTGGATTGTTACAAATAATATTTCATTTTCTACAATCTATTATAATACTTTTTAAAAGCTGATAGTGTTTTATCATGGTTATATTTATAACAATGGTTACGACAGGGATAATTATGTAATTATGTACTAATGGATATCTCAGGAATAATCCCAATTTTGAAAGGGTCAACACTAATTCTTGTTATAGGAACAAATTTGTAACAAGAGCAGGGTCATCATCTGTGCCAGAAGTTTTATCTAGTTTGAATCATGTGAAATAGAGTACACCTTTGGCCATTAAGACACTGGAGCAGGGTCCTCTTGGACTGAGATGAGAACTGTTAAGGGCAGATTCAAAGTGCAGCGTTTACCAGGGCTTCTGCTCTCCACTTTGAATCACTCTGCTCACAGCCCTTCCCCTGTTTATTTTTGTTGTTGTTGTTTGTTTGTTTGTTTTACTTTTGTTTTTTGTTTGTTTTGTTTGTTTTTGTTGTTGTTTGGTTATTTGGTTGATTGGTTGGTTGGTTGGTTGGTTGGTTGGTAGATTTTCTGTTTTGATTAATTTTTTTTCTTCCTCTTGACATGGGCAAAATGGATTTGGTTGAGGCTTCCTTTGATGTGAGGAAGATACAAGAAAATCTAGGAAATAGACAGAACCACTAATATGATCAATGCAGTATTATTATAGTATTCTGATATTTAATACAGTCACACAATCTAAATTTTATTTTCTACATTTTTATATTACTTGAGTTGAGTACAAGTGCATAGGTGTAAGTGTGCATGTATGTTTGTGTATGAGGGTGTTTGAGTAGAGTGTGTGTGTGTGTGTGTGTGTGTGTGTGTAAATGCCTGTGCATAAAGGACAGAGGACAGTTTGAGTGAGCCAGGTATCTTCTTCCTGCATGTGAATTCTGTGGATCTAGCCCAGTTTACAAGCATGGTTGCCCATAACTTTACCTGTTAAGCCATTTTATCAGGTCTCTTTAACAGTTTTACATTTAATTTGACCACATCCACTGCTAGTTTTCTCAAACTCCTTTGAAAAAGAGACCATCTCAAGAATTCTAAACTACTCCAGCTTTTTCTAAATGTTTGTAACCACTTAAAGATTGATTAGAGACTCCTTACTTGGAGTAGTTCTCCTTATTCACTGTCAGTTCGGTTTAAGAAAATGCTGTCACCTCTGCTAATGGTCTTTAGTACCATGATTCTCATTTTAATTCAGCACATGCTGAAGCACTCACTTTCACAGATCGATTCATAATTAACAAAAAATCAGATTGTCTTAAAACTATAATCATATTTCAGTATAAAAAGTCAGTGATGTACTTTTAATTTTAAATATCCCAGGTTTCAAATGCTGTGCATATTCAATAAATAAATGATGTTTTGATATGTGTGTTTCATGACAACTATAACTGACATGAGAACACATGTGTCTCTAAAAAAGATATGATATATTCCTAAAATGTATCTGCATAAATGCATCATTTTAAAAATAACAGTTTAGACATTTCGAAGAGTATACAGTGTCTTGTACAGAGTATCCAAATGACCTGTTCTCTGTAGCAGTTTCTGCTTGTGTACTTTTATTTCAACACACACCTTAGAAACAATTTACATACACGAATGGTTAAATTATGGTATAGAAATACAGAAACAATAATTTACAATCTTGCTGCTTGCAATAATGTGGGTCAACCTGGAAGATACTGTGCTTTAGAAATATACCATCCTTGCTCTAGAAATACATTTGTTATACATTTGTTCTACAATTATTATTTCTTATAGGTTGTTGAATAGTTTTCTTGGTTAAATGATGTGTCTTTATTAGAGCATAAATTACAGTTAGTGATTTAACATTTTGATGGGTGGGTTTGTTTTTATTAATGTTATGCTTATTTATTTGATCTCAAATCAGATGTGGTCAGTGATTATGGTTCATTTGATCACTAAGTTAGACAAGTACCTATCTCGTTACTAAGAGATACTAAAACAGTTCTAGTTCAATTACTGATTGCACTAATGGATGAGTAGTTTAGAAGAAGGTTTCTTCTGTTTTATTAGTATTATTTTGTTGTGGTTCTAACAATACTAGAGAATAAATTTAGGGGTTCTTTTTATATTTAGTCATCAAAATTGAATACAATTGGATAGAAATGGCCTTGATGGTCACATATCAGAAGTTTGGGAGAGGTTCAGGGAGAAGAGTTAGTCGTTACTAAGGATTTCCTTCCATCAAACCATCTATTACGTGTCACCATTTCACAAGTTATAGAACAGAAAATTATGAGTATATTTCAAAATAAGCCAATTGAAATTGCCAGTCTCAAGGATTGACAAGATCCCCTTGACATTCTGGAAGATAAGCTACATATCTATGAATATTTACCATTTTAGAAACGTGACTGTGAATGGTGTTCTAACTGAAAATGAGGGATGACAGATACCCTACATTCAATGACTATGTTTATCAGCTGCCAAGCATAGTAGACTTACACTGAAATGAAGGCTGTTTCTTATTTTTTTCTTCTCTATGTTTTATCTTGTTACCTCTCCTTTGATTTTATTTCATTCTCTTTTATTTTCTCCATACGATTCTTCATCTCACCTGCATTCCTGACAAACCTCATCGTCCACACAAATGTTTTAAGAGGTTCAGTCTGGGCACTTCCATTACCCTCTATAGGCTTAATTGATTTCTTAGATGTTACTCCAACCACCCACAGTTTTCTGTGCTATTAGCTGTCAAAAATAACAAAATATGTTTAATATCAAGTCTCTCACTTATATATCTATAGCTACATTTTCAGTAGAGAATACCAATATAAAAGTATCTGTTTTCTTTCTAATCACTCTCCCTTTGTTCATACCATCTGTTTTTATCTATGTCACATTTTATTTTGGGCGGATTGTGCATTAAAAAAAAAGCTAAGCTCTGTGTTTTCACTGAGTGATCATGATATTACACTTGAACTTCAGAGTCTAGATAATTGGGCATTTTCTTTCAGATCCAATTCTCTTTTATATGTTCTCCTTAGCATAATGATTACTTCAGAGTAATACTATATTCCTTTTCTCACTTTAATTAATGTCACATCTCAATTTTAAGTGCTTGTTTTCAGCCCCAGGGTACTAATTTCATATCTTGTTTCTTAAATTAGCAAACTATAAGCTCAGATTTCTGGTGGTTATGATAGTCATACAGCGACTTTGTGTCTCCATCAATAAGAAGAAATTGGGGTTTTAATGAAGGACATTTTTGCTATTCCATTAAGTATTTGACTTTAAAAGAAGTGTTGTATTGTTCATGAGCCTAAGTTGCTTATTAAGGAAATAAGTGCTTGGCAGCTAATATGTTTGGGGAATAGCTAGAGTTGTTGCTAGTTTATAAAATGGCAAAAATGTATGAAACTACTCATATATTTTTCCAAATAGTTATTTTATTATTTCCCACTTTAATAAACCAATATAGAAAATACTGCAACATTTTAAGTCTTAAATGTGAACCCAATATTTTTTCATAGACAAAAATTATCTAGGAACAAAAGAAAACTTAATTCTCTAGAGATTTGTTAACACTGTATCTGAACTTTAGATGTAAATGAGTATTATATGATTTGTACATAAAAAGTAAATACTTTTACACTGTTTTTTTTAACTGACTGTCAGCATAAATAAGTGGCAAGCTCTAATCTAGTGTTTCTTTTCAAGTATAAGGACTCTTTAAAGCAATTGTGGGGTTTTTTTTTTTTTTTTTGGTTTTTTTTTTTTGTATTGTTTTCAAAATCCCATTAGGATTTTAAGCCTTTTGTCCCTGAGCAACTCAGTGTTTGACTTGTTGCCCAGTTATTGTGAGTGCAGTAAGAGATCCCTCATTGTTTGATAATTGCTTTTAGTCTGTGGCTTTGTTTTGAAAGCAAGTGATCTCAGTTTTATTTACTTCTTATATGCCTTCGTGGATAAAAAAAAGAACACTCGCTTGAGTTTCACTACCTTTCAAGACACTGTGTTGACAAATGTCTTGAGTTTACTATGATGTGTTGATCCTACCACCATCACCAAGCAGTTGAAAGAGTAATATCATTTGGTAGTTCAATGATAACCGTAATTTTACTCAAAGCATAAAATTGAAAACATGAAGATCGTTGACTACTCAGAGTCATTGTACTGTGACTAAAATAAGAGTCATTTTTTTAATGAAAAATGAAACAATATTGTGTCACGTTAGTACGCATGCTGTTCAGAGGGACGGTGTTCTAGTGTATTTTGTCCTACGGTTTTGATTTTACACATCTGACAGATGCTTGGGATAAACTTGTTTCTGGGAGATGGATTATTAGTTGTAGATGCTGCTTATGAGGAGCCCTTGCCATAAAATAAATATTATGTAATTCAACATATATAATAAAAATTGTGATTTATTTAAAGAAAATGATAATTTAAAAAAATGATGTTCATCACTGTTTGGAAACTTGTATAGCTTCCTCTGTTTTTCTTTTTGATTGATTTCTCTGTAGCTCAATATTTCATATGACCGCTTTATTAACTTTTAATATTGTGATTTTTCAAATTCTTAAAGCTTTCCCTATATAAAGAATGATTTACAAACTCTGACTTTGTCAATGATGATTCTTACTTAGTACAAAAAAATCACTAATATGAGTTTTTTATTCCTCCCTTTCTTCTTTTTTGTATAAAGCTTTTTTCTAGTAATAATGATTGAAATTTTATTTATGATAGTGATGTAATTTGACTGGTGTTAGGAAAAGGCAGGTAAAATCAATAGTTCTGCTTTACAATATGTTATAAACTAAAAAAATATTAAGTATTCTTTTTGTCATAATGTTCCCTTTATATATTACAGTGATTGCTTGAATAAATTTAATTAAAGCTGGAAAGGTATCAAATTTGATTCATTTTCCATTTATATTAGAGAATTAATATGTGTCAAGACATGATTAAGTATACAAAGTATAACTACTTATTTATTATGTTCAGGGTTAATCAAGGACACGAAAAGCCCCCTTTTAGTCAATTTCAGTAGGCAGGGATCGATCATGGATTATATCTAGCTCACTGACAAGTTTAAAGTGTGATGGAGAAGGCTATATATAGGCTGAGCCTGCAGGAATTCTTGCCAGGCTCATGCTGTTCAAGTGGCCTATGAACAGATCTGCCGCCTGCTTCATGATCACCCAATGTGATGAAGAGAACCTAATGCCACAGTGTCAGACTCCTGATCAGACCTCCTTCAGAAGTGCTGAGGCAGGTTGAAGTGAAAGGAATCATTCATTGAGCTCAGTCCAGAAGGGATTTCTACAAGGTTTCAAGAACAGCTAACGGTGTGAGAGGATGAACTCAGGAAGGGAAATAGAGGGTCATGAAGAGGATTTGGTTCACATGATTTGAGAGTAAATGAATGTCTGTTAATGTTATTAATCGAGGAGGTTAGATAATGCATAGAAACAATATGAATAACCCAGGCTAGAAACTAAGCCAGAAGAATTTTCTTCTGGGATTATCCATGCATAATTTAATAATTTCATAACTCAATGCATAATGCTATATTATGTTAGTCATTGATTTAACTTCTTAATACGATCTGATAAGGTGATTACATTAAATTACTCATGGTCACTATGATGAACAGCCCCCAGAACACTACATAGCATATTCAGCCTCAGTCAGAATGAGTCAACTAAGAACCATAATTTTAGTAATAAGGCAGAGTAAATATAGCTGTGTGTACCTTTCTTCACAATGAATTATTTATCTTTGTAGTAGAAATGTATCACCACAATAATTCTGGGTAATAAGCTATCCTAATAATTATTGGCATAAAAGAACAGCTACTTATTTTTATTTCTATGTCTGTAAGACATCTGTGTGGTTCTTGGCCCAGATTGCCTTCTGCCAGCAGTGCCTGCCCAGACATCAACAGTCTCTCATCAGCTTGACTGAAAGCTGGCTGCTGATAGCTCAGTATATTCACTTGTTTCATTAAAATTTTTTTTCTAATTTTTTTTCATTAAAATTTAGCTTACACTCTTAATATATATGTCTATTTCCTTTCCTCCCCCTATCAGGGAGAGGCTATATGATGATTGTTTGCCTCTTCTTAACATGACATCAAATCTGGCACCGTAGTGGCAGGAGTTTAAGAGGTTTTGAGGCATTCTGGGTAAAAAGTCCTAACATCAGAACTGGCAAAAGAAAATCATATACACTAGAATTGAGAGACAATGAAATAAGCTCCACTTAGAGAGTAGACTGCAAATCTGAATTGTTCCCCACCTACTACAATCTCTTGCATACAAATGATTTTCCTTAATACTACAGTAGCTTAGTGGCTATTGTTCTCACCAATAAAACTATGCCATGGTGGTTAAATGTAAGATTTCCAGAGCATATTCTATTAGAAAGTTCCACAGTGTGCAGGAAACACTGAGAAAAGAAAAATGACATCTACAAATGTTCTTAACATACATTTTGTTCTCTTTTCTTTTTAAAAGTCTCTATCATGGTCTAGAATGATCACATATTGTTTAAATACATTAAACTTTATGTTGCTCTAAGATATCATTAATATATGATAAAACTTTATCTTTATTGCTGCTGGTGTTGTAGTTCAGTTCCGGAATACACAGAGTGTGCTCGAGGCTTTGGAGCAATCTTTAGTGTGATATATATATATAGATAGATAGATAGATAGATAGATAGATAGAGATAGAGATAGATAGATATTCAACTATATATATATCACACACACTGTATATATAGCTATATATAGTGATGTTTTATATATATAAAACATCTACATATATACACATATATGTATATATGTGTATATATATATATATATATATATATATATATATATATGCTTGCCTAATAATGTACATATCTACAGACTTTGACATTAAGACTAATAATTTTTCTTGGAAATTTTCTAATGTATTTTGATGTGAGAAGGGAAATAAGATTTTAATTTGTGACAGGTGTTGATGTTAATAAAAAATTACTCTAAAATAGGTGATATAGCAGTGATAACCCCTTCACTTTACACTGAGGAATTTGAGATAAATTAGTACTTTTTCCAAAAGTATTGCTTAGACCCTGACTATGTGAATGGAAAATGCATTCTTACACTGCAATGACAATTTTCGCCTCAAAGATAAATCTTGTAGTTTCATCATACATAGTATATTATCATGTGTTATTGGGATTGATTTTTTTCAAAACCTCTATATTGACAGCTCTGCATGAGAATAATACTGCATTTAAATAAATATAAAAGATTGAAGATTGAAAATATTTCAGACAATGCAAAGATGTATACTCACTTCATTTTGAACAAAAATGAATTCATTAAGAATTGTTTTGAAGAAAATGATGAACTGTAACAAAATCAACATAAAACAGTCATCTCTAAGTTGAAACTTAGTGAACTTTATTCATCATTCATTTCTTCACCACTGTATAAAATTTACACAACAAAATTATTAGTAACTGCTTCAGTCAATGTTTAAACTGTATAGACCAGATTATTCATAATATGGTTGATATATCTAACATCCTATTCAAACTTACATATACATTTTTATTTATAGCTCATTATTTTCTTTTATGAAGCTTACATTCCACTATAAAATAGTTAAATTATTATCCATGATGATTCAGTATGGTGATGTTTTACTGGATAGAAACACTGTGAGTTAGATATAGCGTTGTTCAATTTCTGAAAGTCTCTGAGTACATTTACATAATATATAAAATTATTGTGACTTCTAAAATATGAATTAAGACAATTCATAGAGACGGACAAAATTCAAACTTTAACATTTTATAAGAACACAAATTAAAACCTAGATTTTTTTCGGACTAGATGAGAGATGAGAATAGGTATGTACACACTGATATTTTCCCCAGTCATTGATTTTTTTATACTGGATGAAATTTAAACTACACATATATAATATATGCTTAAAATACAAATGGTAGTGTAATTGTTCAGACAAGATTATAAATATTTGTGTTGCATATAATGATATGAGTTATGTTATATTAATATACTTGTCATTTTTTCAGTGATCACCATTATCGAATTATCTAACATATCAAATAATGCTTTAACTGAAATAGGACAAGTTCAATGTGAAAATAATAAATTTGAATAGCTAGATTTTTATTGGCTTTTAAATTTTACAAGTTATGTATTTGTATTATTCCATGTGGACTTTTCGAATCATAAAATATTTATCCAAATTTCTCTCTTCAGAAAATATTTTAATCTCTATTAGCAGGCTTTAATGGTATCAAATATGTAGCATAGTTATGAGTGTCGATTATAGAATACTTGACTGACATACAAATTTGTGGATTATTATAACCATTCTTATCAATGACTGGATTCCATAAGGCAAAAAAATATATTAGTCTTTTTTATTCTATAATTTGACTCACAAATTTTTCAAATAAAAATGTATCTTAGGGCCGGAGACAGCTTAGTCAGTGAAATCAGTCATAAAGACTAACAATCAAGAGAACCTGAGTCTGATTTCCAACACCAATTTTAAAAACTAGGTGAGAATTTTCTCATTCATTAATTTATGCAATTGTCATATCGGTATCATCGCCCCTTCTCTCAGCCCCCTCGTCACAATTTCTTCCCCCATTCAACCCAACCCTTCTCCTCTAATAATGGGAAGACCCCCAACACACACACACACAGCTGTGTCAGCCACTGCTTGGATATGAAGTCACTTCAGGACTAGTGCATCCTGTGAGACAAGAGACCCAGCTCAGTCAGGGGAATCAGGTCCATATGCAGGTAATTCAGAGACAGTACCTGCTCAAGTGGTTGAGGACCTGCATGAAGACCAAGTGGCCTATTTGCTACAAATGTGCAGGGGCTTAAGTCCAGAGTATGTTCATTTTTTGGTTGTTGGTTCAGTATATGGGAGCTGCCAAGGGTCCAGGTTGGTGACTCTGTTGGTCTTCCTGTGGAGTCTCTATCATCTTCAGGTCCTTTAATCTTTTCAACTCTTTCACAAGAGTCCCTGAGCTCTGTCTAAGTTTGGCTGTGGGTGAATGCATCTGTTTCTGTTAGCTGTTGAGTGGAGCCTCTCAGAGGAGAGTTACCCTGTCTGCAAGCATAACATTTTCATTCGTAGTGTCAGGGATTGGTTCTTGCTCATGGACTGGGTCTCAATCACAAAGCTAGAAAAGGTGGGAAAGAGCATTCCCTTGGGTTCACTGGTCAGTCAACCTAGATTTCTTTGTAAGCCCCAGGTCTTAGTGAGAGTTACTGATTCATATAAGTTGGTGGTTCCTAAAGAATGACATTGAGATTAACTTCTGTGCTCTGCATATATGCATATAAACTCATATATGTACTTGTACCTAACAGATATAAACAACACATCCACACATATATACACGTTCACACATGTTTAAACAAATAAGTATATGCTTCAGATGGATAATATTGATCATACGATGCCTGCCAGTGCAGATTGACCAAGGGCATCTCATGTGGGACTCTGATACTACCATATAGTGCTGGGCTTCCTCTGCACTCTCTGACCAAATATGTAATGAATCTCTTGTCCTCAAAGCCAGTATGATGTGGAAGACTCATACATATCACCAAATTTGGCTGCCAGTCTATGATATAGCCTTGACTTCTCTTAACCATACATATATATATATATATATATATATATATATATATATATATACACACACACATATACATATATGTGTGTGTGTAATGTGTATGTGTGTATATGTATATATGCATATATACATATTCATATATATAAATACACATATATATATTCTTATATATACATAAATGAATATATACATAAATATTTAATATCTAGTACATTTTCATAATCATGTGTATTTTATATATATTAATATATTTTTATAATCATATACATAGACACACATACATATTTACATCCTGATCTCTATTTCCTCTCCGTCCTCTTCCATTCCCTCTCCTGTCTCCTCCCCTCTTCTAACCCAGCCCATCCACTCTTCCACTTCTCTTCAGAAAAAAGTCTTCCGTGGATATCAAGCAGACATGACATATCAAGTTACAGTAAACAAGGTGCCTTCTCTTCTATTAAGTCTAAATGTGGCAACCCAGTAATAGGTAAGAGTCTAAAATGCAGGCAGTAGAGTCTGAGACAGTCCCTGTTAGCGCTGAATGGAGTTCCACAGGAAAAGGCTGAATTGATTGTCTTTTGTAACCAAGCAAAGCTTTCAATAATGGGACTGAGACACCAATCCAGCCACAAAACGTTTGGTCTACAATTTGTCCCATGTGCAAAATATGCTACGATAAAGGTGGCACATAATTTGGATGAGTGGCCAACCAATGACTGGTCCAGCCTGCGATCCATGCCATGAGAGGGAACCTACTCCTGACACTGCCTGGAGGGCAAGGGTCCATGGGCTAGATAGTACAGAGAACTGGAATAGAAAAACTATTCCTCATGATATTCCACTATACTAATAGATTGGTCCCTATACTGATTTTCTTCAGAGAGGCTTCACCAAGCAATCATGGGGAAACAGATCTAGAGACTCACAATCAAAGATAAGTCAGAGATTGAGAAATTCTACAGGAGAGGGGTAAGAAACATTATTGGAGCCAGAGGAGTCAAGGACACCAGAACGAAACCTGGGTGCACAAAGCTTCACAGAGACTGAACCAGGGACCCTCCATGAGACTGATATAGGCTCACTGCACATATGTTACAGTTGTGTAGTTTGGTCTAGTCTTTTCTTAATCACAGAGATTTTTCAGCCTCAGAAAACCAGTATCTGTTGTCCCTGTAAATCACAGAAATCACAGAAGAATCTATTTTTACAGATAACTTTTTTTTTTTTTTTGGTTTTTTTGAGACAGGGTTTCTCTGTATAACCCTGGCTGTCCTGGAACTCACTCTGTAGACCAGGCTAGCCCCAAACACAGAAATCTGCCTGCCTCTGCCTCCCAAGTGTTGGGATTAAAGTCATGCGCCACCACTGCCCAGCTACAGATTTCTTATTAAAAATATCACAAAACATTTACAATTGTGTCTTTGTCTTCCTCTTAAACTTTACAAACCAGGTGTCCAACTGTTTTTTACTTCTTTCAAAATTCTCAGCTTAAAGGCTCCCAGAAAATAGCCTAATTATATCTTAGTACTCAATCAGTTTTCCAACCCAAAATTCAGAATGCATCTACAACCCTCTCCAAAGCAGCAAGCTTCATCACAGGTAAGCTCCCAATCTCAGTACTGATTTCTTTGGTTTGTTTCTTGTTGATGTGCTAAACATAAAGAACAGAAACTTGCAGAGGAAAATTTCTACAATTTTGCAGGTTACAGTTCATCACCGAGAGGATGTAAAGCAAGAACTTAAAACAGAAACTTTGAGTAGAGGCCAAAGCAGATGCTATGCAGCCACATCGCTACATTGCTCACCTGCTTACTCATTTTATCCACCAGCCTAGAGAGGACAAAGCACATAGTGGGTTGGCCCCTTCACTGCACAAGCAGTTCTTCAGCTGACATTCCTTCTTCCCAGGTAAATCTAGACTGGTGTCAGATTGGCAGCTGGATTTAACTGTGACACTTTGAATTTCAGCTGAAAACCTCTTAATTTAGTAGCAACTTAATCTATGAGAAAAAAAATCACACTTTTTAACAAGTTGCAGAACAACTCTCTCCACCTGTGTTACTTTTCCTGAGGTCTTATTAAATTGTGTTTAATTATTTATATCCACATATTCAGTAGGAGAAAAAATGATGCCTTAATTTTACATTTTAGCATAATTCCCAAACATATTAAAATGAGTTACAATTAAATGTAATAAACCTTTGTAAAGACTTTACATTTCTTTGTACTATATGTGCAAATTTGTTTTTGTGTTATTAGTACACATGAATCTCAATATGCATTTATGAATATAGTTTTATTATGGCATATAAAATAAACAGGGTCAAGTACATGAGCATAAATATGTAACACAGCCAATCTTGAAATATTCATATGGACTCTGCAGATACCACATAACCAAGAATAGTACCCTTCCAGTATTTCATATTTTTAAAATATCCTTCCCAAAGTAAAAGCCATTATTCACAACCACTGCCCGAACTTTTGGTAATTGCTTTCTCAACAATTTAACCACTTACATATATAGCCTTAAAAATGTTAAACAAAAAGGAAGGCCCAAGTGAAGATTCTTTAATCCCCAGTAGCCGGGGGGAACAAATAATCATGAGAGAGAGGGAGGGAGGGATCTGGGTAGGAAAGGGAAGGGAGAAGGGAAAGGTGGGGGCAGTCTCAGGTGTAGGGGTAAACAGGAGAGAATCCCAGAGGGCGAGGAGAATGAAAGAAAATATGCAGCTGCTGCAGGTGGAACATTGGGAGACCCTCTAGAAAGTCCCAGAGACTTCGGATTGGGGAGGCTCCCAGGATACAATGAGGGCCGAAACGCCCAAAAGAGATAATTTGGAACCTGAGATATCAGCTCCAGAAGTTAGACAAAGACACCAGTGGAGAGAAGTATATACCAACCCACTTTCAAAAATTTTGACCCAAATTTATTCCTATCTAAAAGAAATGTAGGGACAAAAATGGAGCAGAGATTGAATGAATGACCAGTGACTGATCAAACCTGGAATTCATCCCATGCCTAGGCACCAAACCCTGGCACTATTACTAATGAAATGTGCTTGCAGACAGGAAACTAGCCTTGCTATCCCCTGAAAGCATCTTCTAGAAACTGACTGAGACAGATACAGATACTCACAAACAGGCATTGGACTGGGGTCAAGGACCTCTATGGAAGAGTCATGGGAAGGACTGAGAGAACTGAAGGGGATGGTGACCCCATAAGAAGACCAACAATAACTTATACCCCTGGGAGCTTCCAATGACTAAGCATAGTGGGGTTGGTGGGAGGCCGCAGGCACATATGTAGCAGAGGACTGTCTTGTCTGGCCTCAGTGAGAGAAGATGTACCTAATCCTGTAGAGATTTGATTCCCCAGGGAGGAGGAATGCCCAAGGGTGGGTACCCTCTCAGAGGTGAAGAGGAGAGAGTACAGGAAGAACTCTGCAAGGGAGGACTGTGAGGTGGGCAAGATTTGGGATATAACTAAATAAAATAATTAATAATAATAAAAATTATGGGATCTTACAAAGCAGTCAGATCTACATTCACAAGGAGATCACATCAAACCTCATAGATCATAATTTCTATTTTACTTGCTCATAAAATATCCATTCATTTTTCAATATGTAACTGTTGTTTTGGAATTTTATTATTTTTTGTACATTTTGTCAATTTATATTACAGTAATTTACAGAGTAATGTTAAAATGTGAAAACTGAAATCACAATGACATTAAAAAAGAAACCATTCATATTTCCTTATGCTATCCTGTGGTAGTAAACGTCTCCAAATAATTATGGCTGGCTTTTCTATGTCATGAAATATTCATTATCTGTTCTTTAAACACGGACCTTCACCTGTCTGAAGCAGGAAGTCACAAATGGAATATTAACATTTGCCTGGCAACAACAGTGAATAAAGAATTTTATTATGATCTGTCTCTCAATGCCTGTACTCAGACAGGGATAGATTAGTTTTACTCTTAATTCATTAGCTGTGGTAATTTATATGCATGCCTATGACTAATCAAGGAGGTAGGGTAATATAATGCCAATTTGTACCTGGAAAGGAAAGATATGCAGTTAAGGCCTTATGAGTACCATGACTGCAGTGTTAATCATCAAATATTAAATTTCTTATGCCTTCTACCCCCAAAATACAATCACCTGTTTTAATGGAGTAAGTAGAAAAGAAGCTTTCCACAGGGCTAGTGAGATGGCTTAGCAGGTAAAGAAAAAGCAGCTTCTGCCAAATCTGATGATCTGAGGATATTATCTGAAGTCCATATGGTGGAAGTAAAACAGACCTACATAGGTTGAACCTCTCCCCCTCACACATGCAGCAGGTGGTAAGGCATGCACACACATACATACCACACCAGAACATCAATAGAAAAAAAAAAGTAGAACTTCAATAGGAAAGGAGCTATATTAAGATGCCACAAGAATATAAAAATTTTATCGTTATTGTGCAGTGCAGGGTTGCTACCTCAACCTGGATCTTCTAGTCTGGAAACTTATTAAACTAAAAATACATTATTTTATTACAGTTAATGGTATGGAAATACCAGGATAAATCCACTCTAATGCTTAACTAAAAATTAGACACAGGAGACACAGAAACATTCAAATATTTATTCCAGACTTCTATTTGGATGACTATCGTTGTCTTTCACTCTTATATTCTGGGTCTAAGAGCTTTAGATGATTTTTGTTATTAATTAGTTTATTTATTTATATTCCAGATGTTGTCCCCCCCCATTCTCCTCTCCCAGATTTTTTCATCCCATTCTCTCTCCCCTTTGCCTCTAAGAGGGTGCCCCTTTTTCCCTCCACCCGGACATCCCCTTTCTCTAGGGCATCAAATCTTTACAGGATTAGGCATATTTTCTCCAACTGAGGCTAGACAAGGCAGTCCTCTGCTACATATATGCTGCTGCCCTTGTGTAGGACTCAGATGGAAGAGTTAGGGGAAGAATTGAAGGAGCTAAAAGGATTGGGAACCCCATAGGAAGACCAACAGTGTCAACAAACACGGATCCCTGGGGGCTCTCAGAGGAGAAGCCACCAACAGAAGAGCCTTAGATTTTTTTCAACATTCAATTGTCTTCTTTTTCGGTCTGCTCTTTCAATGCGTCTGAGGAAGACTTTGTATACTTGCTGGTAGACATAATGGGATCCATTTTAGAATGAATTCTGTGCAGATTAGAAGTTCAAATAGTCAATGAAACCTTGAATATTCACATGATTTTTAGTGTTCAGGAAAGTTTTGTTTGCTAATATAGTTATTATAATGTAAACAGTATATGCTAATTTTATTTATTTAAAAAGCACCTTATATTTATATGACTATTATCCCTTAATATAATCATTTCCTTAGTTTTTGGCATGCAATTTTTCTTAGAGTTTAGCTATACTGAAACATTTGGATCTGTGACTGATTGAAATTCTTTATGTTGTGACAAATATTTGTGGATTACTTCTTACTATCCATTTTTCTTGTCATTGTGATCATCTGTTTTATTGACAAGTTGAAAAGAGTTATTTTTAAAAGTAATGCATTCCTTGAGTTACATGCGATGATGCTACCTTTACCAGATTTTTTTTAAATTTAAGATTTTAAAGGTATTCTAACTTACATGCTACTAATTTTATAAGTAATATGTGATGATAAAATATTTTGTGCTCTCATGACATTTTTAAAACATTAGTAGTGTTTATGAAAAATATTGATTTTATACAAATTTTGGGGGTTATTTGGGTATCAATTTAGGATGCTATATATTCTAGGTAAACTTTCTACTAACATCTCACTTACTATAGTGATGTCTTGTGCATTAAGCATTCAAAACGATTTTGTATTCTGGCACCACAGCTGTTCACATCTGTTTTTCTAGTTCTTAGTGTTATGTGTTCATAAGATATTTGAAGAGACATGGTGACATGAAAAATAGCATTTATGTTTCTATCTACCTTCCTCCTTGTATTTGCTAATATATGACATCTCCATTATGCTTTCATAGAGTACCTTCATTTCTCTTAGAGATATTGTTATAAAATACCTCAATAAAGCAACTTAATAGAGAATGGGTTTATTTGGCAAATAATCCCTGTGTGACAGTCCTCATGGACAAGTAGAGGATTTGCATTTTACATTGAAATTTAACTGTGATTGTCATTGTTCTCCAATTATGTCTAAATAGACATCAAGGATATTAGAATATATTACTAAATATATAAAGAAAGTATCAGAAAATTTAATTTAATAAATCCATTCCTATGAATGCAATTTAAAATCTATCTTACATAGCACCTGTGGAAATTACATGAAAATGTGGTTGCTTATGGCACAATGTCATATAAAACTTGTCATACTTCAAACCCTTTATTTGTAAAGTTTTAAAGAATTTTTATACATTGTGACATTGCATGATACGGAGCACTTTTAAGATGTCTGTAAATTAAAATGCTTACAAGGTATTTTAACTCAGGTAAGAGACTTTGTGGAACCCCATATGAATTGGAGATTTTCCCAAGTACAGAGTATAATCTTTAAGGCAGTTGACAGTAATTTTCTTCACCACAATATGCTTATCATAGCCAAGATGAATTCTTTTTTTATTAATTCTATTAGGGTGAGGTATTAGCAGGGTCATGAAAAGATGAATTATGCCCTTGTGTGTTTGTCAAGGAGGTCTGTAAAATAATTTCACTACATATTTTCTGAGGTATCACCTTACCATCTTCTTCTTGTATGAATCTCTAGAACTCAGAAACCACCATTTTAGGCTTTTGCCCCATTTACAAGCTCTACCTTACATTGTAGACTGTCTTATTCACTTTCTCTTGCTGTGAAGGGATTCCTTGACCATAGCAACTCTAACAAAAGAAAATATTTAATCGGTAGGCTTCCTTAAAGCTTCAGAGGTTCAGCCCATTATCATCATGACTGCCTGAATGCAGGCACTGGAACTGGAGCTGAGAGCCACTTCTTGATCCTTAGGCAGAGAAGGACAGAGTGAGAGATATTTGTTTTACCTAGGTTCCGTGATATTTTACAAATGAAGATGCCCAGACTTAAGTTTTTTATGTACTTCCTATGCTGGTAATTTTGATATTCTTCAAAGAGAATCGTAAGTACCAAATCATATTTTGGTTTTATAAGCTGGGCCCAGCACATGCATAGTGTTACCAGATAGTGTTCCACTTCCAAATGAAATCAGAAAACATAGCCAGAGAGACAGTAAACAAATTAATGATATAGGATAATTATGTAGAGAGTTATTTAAATAAATGATAGATGGATGGATGAGAGATATTTAATAGATATTTGATAGAGGATAGTTAGATAATAGGAATAGTTACTGGCATGCAGGAAGATATGTATAAGATAAATGATGAATGGTAGATAGATGATAGATGATAGATAATATAGATAGATAGATAGATAGATACATACATACATACATACATACATGACAAATATCATCAAAATGTTAAGTTTTTGAGGATTTTCTATTATCTGTTCATTTTACATGTTTTCCATTTGTCTTGGCAGGATGACTAATAGGCAGGCAAATGAAGTGTTATTTGTTGGTGTCCTGCCTTATGTACAGCATTTCAAGTCACATTGATCATCATTTTGTTCATGTAAAATTGAGCAATTGAAATGCAATATTTATTTATAATTTACTGAAATTTATATTAGTAATCACAGGGACGAGAATAGTCTCCCTGTGTTTTATTTTATCCATTATATTATGTAATGTTTCTTTTGAAGAATTAAATGCTAATGAAAATATTATCCACTCATGGCAAATGAATGTGCCATAAAGTGGGGTTTGTTTTTTTTTTTTTTAGGCAATTTAAGTTATAACCCATTGTTGTTCTGCAAAATCCTATTGTAGTTTAAACATTGTCGTGCTACAAACACCAATATGTAACAAAGTATAATCTGGTAAGAATTACTAGTAGACATCATAAATTTTCAATAGAACCAGTACAAAAGAATCTATGAATGAAATATTTATCCTGAATAACTTTAAAATCTCTGAGACTCATTGTATATTTGTTAGCCCAGGGACTTAACAGCCCTGTAAGAAAAATACACAGTGGCTCTAGTGCTGTTCTGTACATTTATCAAAAGGACTGTACTTAAGAAGCATGGTAAAATATTGATAAGGTTGAGTTAATTTGCCTGAGGGGAACAGAGAAGTCAGTGGGCCTACTCAGAGCTGAAATGTCAACAGACAAGACAGCAGCTTCATTAAACAGCAGTTCCCCTGGAAACTTGACAGAACTGACCCATACTCTCCTGTGCACTCCATAACTAATAATGAATAAGTTGAGAATATGAATCACTTACTTTTGCCACAAGCTACTACAAATATTTTTAAATTTATTATTTTAGAATACAAAATATTTTAAAGTACTCTAGCTCAAAAGTATACCTTGGGATTATAAACTATTTCTAAAGTTATAAAAATTTTAATTTAATACAGGCATTTAAACAAAGTAGAAGGTCCAGGAGTGGTTTACATTTGGAGCTCCAGCTTGTAAGGCATACTTTGAGAAGATATAAGCTATTGTCCTCTCATTTCTCTTATTACCATTAAACTGAATTCTGGTCAAACATACCAGAGGTCATATCCTTCATTAAACACCAGGCTCTCTGGCAAAACTGTGTGTGTGTGTGTGTGTGTGTGTGTGTGTGTGTGTGTGTAATTTCCATATTTAAATTTTTTTAGCATCTTCACAAGAAGAAAACAATCCCGAAATTGTTTCCTTTTCTGTGACTAGTATAGTAGCTGCTTTAAAATTGTCCTACATTACCTAACTTGTCATAGTTATTAGTTGTTCTGAGAATTTCCCCTGGACTTCCCATATGTTCATTTGATATACAAGTTTTTTTCTTTCATTTTTTTAAATTAATTTTTTAACAGTCCAGTCACTGGCCCTCTCCTAGTCAGCCCTCTCACAGTTCCTCATTCTATTCTTTCTCCCCCTCCTGTCTCCAAGAGGATGTCCCCACCTTCTCACCCCTACCCCACCAGACCTCCCTACTCCCTGGCACCTCAAGTCTCTTGAGGGTCAGATACATTTTCTCCCACTGAGGTCAGACTGGGCAGTCCTGTGCTGGACATGTGTCAGTGTCCTCAAACCAGCTAGTGTAATGCTGCCTAGTTGGTGGCTTAGTGTCTGAGAGCTCTCAGGGATCCAGGTTAGTTGAAATAGAAATCTTCCTATGGGGTTGACCTCCTACTCATCTTCTTCCAGGCTTATGAAATTTCATATTTTATTTTACATTCTGTAAACTACCCTTCACCAAAAATTGTTTTATTTAAAGCACTATTTTTCAGAGAGTATTAATTATACTTAAAGTATAACTGGTAAAAAAATTCACTATTTAGAAATATATATAAAGTTTCCAGCAACATTTAGTAAAGTTTGTCCATTTAGATTTAAGGATCATATGACCTTGTTCAAACAAAATGACCAAACATATGAGAAAAATATATTTTATTCTGCTTAAGTGTATTGTGAAGAATTTTATTAATGCCTGTATCTACATGTGTATTGCCATCTACTAGAATATATATCGATTCTTCATGCCTGAATCTATAAGGAAATGAAAATACCTTGCCCCAGACTCCTTCAATTGCCAGTACCTTTGTGTCTTCAGCTAGGATTATGACTTCCCAAATCTCCCATCTCTGCCACTAGTGCTGGGGTTTTTGGCTGCCTCGTTCTTGTTCATGTCTTGTGTATACAGGCTCATTTGCTGTGTCTGTCTTTTGCTGCTATTATGCCATGTCTGACAAATAACTTTTTTGCTACAGCAATCTATTCTCTAAACTCTGACAGTTTCACCTCCTGTTACATATAAAATGGTTGAGGATGGGAATCCTGTATTGAACAGTAAGGCAGGAAAAAGAGAATCAAGTTATAAATATGAATGGAAAAGAATATTCTAATTTCCAAATGGTCTGATTTTACATATAAAATTAATGCACAAAAATCAGATTATTTTTATATTGAAGAACTATCTATCCATACATGATTGAAAGTATTAGCAACAAATAATATTGGAAAAGTATTGATCACATCATTTCCACCCTTCCCTCTACAACATACATGCATATATATCACAAAGTCCATTTAGTTTTCCTCTGGTAAATATATGATTAAAGATGACCACTTTCAGTTTGATAACCTTTCAAGGGTCTGGTTCCTGGAGAAGAGATACATGTTCCCCCACTACCACCACTTAGCAGTCATTGGTTGCCTGTAATTTACCATCTAGTGATGAGGTCCCAGTGAGATAAGCTGTTGTCTTTTCAACAGATGCTGTCATTATGAAGGCATTATTGAGGTATTATTCAGGAATACATAGTGTTATAGTGTTGTAGGTACCTCTTGATTGTCATGAAGAAGGCCTCTGGCTCTTTCTCCTTCTTCTTCCCTAATGTTTGCTTAGCTTTTGGTTTAGGAATTTGTGTGTGTGTTTGTGCATGTGTGTGTGTGCGTGTGTATGTGTGCATGTGCGTGTATGTGTGTATGTGTGTTTATGTGTGTGTATGTGTGTGTGTTTGTGTGTGTTTATGTGTGTGTATGAATTGGAGTTGGACTCCCCATGGTTTATTGTTCTCTTTATTTTGATCAGTGTTGGAGCACTGTAACTATTTTCTATCTGAAAAAAATACAAAAAATAAACACAAAACAAACAAACAACAACAACAAAAACTTCTTTGGCGAGGGATGAGAACTATACTTAACTGTAGGAATAATGATAAAGTTTATAGAATGGGAATGGAATTATAATGGTTTAAGAAAATGCTGGAGAAAAAGGTTCTCCTTTATGCTCCATGATTTCATTGGCACATAAGAAGAACAACAATACCAGGCAGAACCGCAGAGCTCCCATGGATTAAACCACCAGCCAAAGAGTACACATGGAGGGACCCATGGCTCCAGCTGCATATGTAGCAGGTGATGGCCTTATCTGGTATCACTGAAAGGGGAGGCCTTGGTCCTGTGAAGGCTTTATGCCCTAGCATAGGGAGATTCTAGGGTGGTGAGACAAGAGTGGCTGGGTGGGTAGAGGAGCACCCTTGTAGAAGCAGGGGAGAGAGGGTATGGGAGAGGGGTTTGTGGAGGGGAAACCAGGAAGAGGGATAACATTTGTAAAGTAATAAAAAGCTAATTAAATTAAAATAATAGTGTATAATGAATCAGTTTTTACAGTCTAGATTTCATTCCTTTCCTGGTCTGCCACCCCCCCCCCCACCAACTACGTTCTATCCCATACCTACGTTCCTCTCCATTATCAAGAAGATGTTCCCACCCCCAACCCCACCCCATCAGGTCTCCCAACTCCCTAATTTATTTATGTCTGTGTTATAGATGAAAATACCTTGTATATTGAATGGTGTCCATGTGTGTTTATAAAGAACACATGATTAGTAAAATTATTAAAAATCTACAAATAGAATTAACATATGATACAGCTATACACTTCAGTATATATACTCAAAAAGAAAAGAAATCAGTACGGACAAGAGTCACCTTGACACACATGTTTTGCAACATTGCAACATTTGCAAGAACTAAATGATGGAATTAATCAACATCTTTAATCAAATATAACTGGATGAAAATTTTTGTGAATATTCATGAAAATATTATTAAGCAATGAATCAGTGAAAATTCATAATTCCAAGCATCATACATTATACGAAGCGACATCATGTAAAATGCAATGAATCTCTTAATGACATATACTACATTTTCTTCCAATTGAAATTAAATCATTGATGTCAGAAGAGAACAGCCTAATAATTTTACTGCATGTCAAGGACACAAATGATAGGAAGTAGAGAGGACTGTTAATTGGTACAGAAGTCAGTCTGATTAACACGACATTAAACTTTTATGCTAAAGTTTGTTAAGTAGGATAACAATGTTTGACCACAATTTATTAAATTTTTAAATAAGCTAGTAGAGGTTTGAATATTCATAAATGAAAAAAATCATGTGGTGCTAGATATGCCAGTCACCATGATACAATAATTGTACATGCTATTAATGTTTTGAAGCCAACTTCATATCATATAATTAAGTATACTTAGTGTGTATCAATTACAATTATAATATATTGTAAAGAAAACTATTCATCAATAATGACTATAATGTATTAGTGATTATTAGCTATCATTAATAGTGTAATTTATATATACTGTGTACTTATTTATTTTAATTCATTTGTTTTATTGATTTAGTGAAAACTCTTCAAATTGAATCTTAATGAGTATATTTTTACTTTTCCAGAAGGTTTTCTTTAAATTGTTCATGTACTAAATATCTTTTAAGTTTTCTGTCTTTTAGCCTTAAATCTTTAAGACTGAATAGTTTAAGATAGTTTAGTTATATTGCTACATATTGTGTGGCTTTCCAGTTAGTTGCTTTTCTATAATTTGGAAAGTTGTTTATTTCTAATTTATGGTAATGAGCTCCCTTTGCTAATACAGCCTTCTCTGACATATCATGGTTAGTATTTCCACAGCCTAATTTTTTCATTTAAATGACTTTCATATGTTTTAAAATATATTTTACTTATTCTTTGACAATGTCAGAGATGCACACAATGTATTTTGATTCTCTATATATCTTATATCCTCTCACATCTTTCTGCAGAAATTGCTAAATCACCTACCATCAAACTTCATGTAATTGTCCTCATACTACACAGAATCAAATCAATGCTTCCAGGGTAACAATTATCTTAAAATATGTGTTTCATATTTGTTCTGGTTTGTGTTATTTTGATGCAAACCTTCTATTGTTTATTGGTCTGTTCCATTATTCATAAGTTCATGTTTCTCTCCAAATCTCCTGAGATTTTCTACCATTTATTTTCAAAATGTGTCCTTTTCTTTGTGCTATTGTTTTTTGTGTTTAAATAAAATTTGGTGAGCTCTTTAAATCAAGGGGCTGTTTCTTACTAACTGTTTCGCTATGTATGTCTTCAAGTGTTTTGTTCTTTATTCTGGATAGTATAATTTCTTGTACATTGAGCTCATCACATTCACTAATTATTTACTTATATTATCTTTTCTTGGTTTTGTTTACTTACTTGCTTTTATTCTCCCTGTTTAAATTTGGATGTTTTTATTTTTATGCCTTTTGACTCGTTAGTTGATGTTTTTAAATCTCCCTGTTTTGGTTTGAATTTAGTAACTTGGCACCAATTAGTGTAATCTAGGAAAAGAGAAACTCAAATGAGGAAAAGCTTTTTATCAGATTTCTTGTAGGTGAATTTGTAAGACATTTCATTGAAAGAAATATTTTATTTTATTCTTTATGTTTAAGTGTTTTGCAAGCATGTAAGTTTGTTTACCAGTTGAGTGTCTGGTGACCATAAGGCTAGAAATGGACAGAAAATCTCCAGGATGATGGTTATGAACCAACACGAGTGCTGGCAATCTATCTGTGCCCTGTGGAAGAACAGCCAGTGCTCTTAATTGATAGCCATAACTTCTCCACCTCCTGTGGTCAGTTTATTAATTAATGATTGCAGTGCCTACAGGCAGATTGCCCTAAGAGTTAATCAGATCATTGAGGGAGCCATGGGAAGCAAATCCCAAAGCAGCATGATTCCACGATCTCTGCTTCAGTTTCTGCACCCAGATTCCTGCCCTGGCTAAATTCTCCTTTGCTCCCTTTTCTCAATGATGGACTGGGATCCTGATGAGTAAGACAAGTTAAACTCTTTCCTTCCAAATTTACAATTGTTAATGGTCTTTATCACAGAATACAAAGAAAGTGAGAACATCCCTTATGCATATTAAATGATTTTAAATATATAAACCTAAATATATAATTAACAAATTGGAATGTCAGTGTTGGTCTCTGTATGGATTGTTTCTTGTCTTTTTCCCTAAATCATATTTTTAATCAAATCATTTAACATTTGGGATAATTCTATTTTGTTCTTTCATATATGATTGTTTAAATAAATTTTTTTGTTGCTTCCAGATTACATAACTGTGGTATTTGGATATTCTATTATTTTCCTTGTAGTATGCTGGCAATTGCTTTCTATATTCAGTGTTTCAATTCTAATGTGGTCTTCCAAATTGTGTATTTTGTTGTGAAATAAACTTTTATTTCAGTATTAATTTGATGTCCCCTTTGAAAACAAGTCTATGTAGAATGGGGCACTCCAGACCAAGGTTAGAATCACATTAAAACCATCATTTCTGATGGATCAATATGGAGTTTACCAGTTACTCTGTTGAAAACCATTTTTGCTGAACAGAACTCAAAGATTCCTCATCCTGTGAGTCCTGTTAGTTGTTTGTGGGAGTATGTCTCATTCCGTAGTAATTCTTTCTTTTCTATGTGAGGCTAAGTAGTCAACTAAAAGGCCAAAGAAATTTGTATGTATCTCTCTTGAAAACTCTTCCCTTCTCCTGAAGCCTCTTCTCTCAGACACACACATACCCAGTCATTTGCTTCTGTAGCCTATCTTTCTGTGTAGAGTTTGTTGGATCCACTCTGGGATGATACTGTTCTGCACTTGGGTTTAGTTAATGACTTCAGACAGACCATTAGGATGGTCTTAGCTCTCATTCAATTTCCCCATTCCAAGGGGACCAGTGTTCTGTGTTGTATCTTTCCAGACGTAAAATACTTTTGTTTTGCTGAAAAAAGAAAAGATGATTCTTCTGATTTTCAGTTGTTAGATGAAAAATGCAGTCTGGAAACAACTTCATGATCTCTGTGATCTCATGATGAGCAGAGAAAACCCAACACTTTTTTTTTTTTTTTGTCTTTATAGAAATATTTTTCACTGGAAGGCACTAAATACTGTGTTTCTATAAGTTTTCAAACTATGCTGTCACTTTGCTTGATTCCTTCAGAAACAAAACAAAACAAAAACAAAAACAAAACACAACAAAACAAAACAAAAAAACCCCACAAACCAGTTCCGTTCTGTCCTGGAAGCCATCAGGGATCTGTGTGTCTAAACTGAGTACTCAGTGTCATTGTGTTCTGTGATTGTCTCAAGGACATCTCCTATAGTCAACCACACTCATTTTCTAACAAAATACTCTACCCATAACTGAATCATTTACAGAATAAATAGTAGATCTGCATAAAATAATAGGAAATTGTGCAGAAAATTTGAATAGCTAACATTGATTTTTAAGGAGAATAAAATTGTAAATATTGAAAGTTGTGAAAGAATGCATACTGACCTTTCCATAAGGCTTGGCTAAATTGGAATTCAATCTGGAAATTGAAAAATGGTGCTTATTATTTTTTGTTTTTATTATTTTTTTTACAGTCCAATCATTATCCCCCTCCAGGTCCACCCTCAAAGAGTTTCTCATCCCATTCTGCCTCCAAGAGGATATCCTCACCCCCTTATACCTTACCACACCTCCCCACACCCTGAGGTCTCAAGTCGCTTGTGGTTTAGGTACATTTTCTCTTACTGAAGCCAGACCAGGGAGTCATCTGCTGTATATGACCCAACTCCTCAACTCTTCCTCCTCAACTTCTTCCAGCCTTTTCCCTAATTCACCCATAGGAGTTCCCCGGGTTCTGTTGGTTGGGTGTAAGTATGTTTGTCTCAGTCAACTGTTTGTTGGTCCTCTCGGATGGCAGCCATGTTAGGCTCCTGTCTATAAGCACACAACATCGTCAGGGGTCAAGCCCTGGAGCCTCCCCTTGAGCTGGATCCCATTTGGGCCTGTCACTGGACCTCGCCTTCCTCAGTCTTCTCTCCACTCTTGTCCCTGCAGTTCCCTTAGACAGGGACAATTCTGAGTCAGATTTTCTAACTTTGGGATGGCAACCCCGTTTCTTTTAAATCAGAGCTTTGTACTTTCACAATGGGGAATTTGCCCCTCCAGCATCCACAATAGTCAGTGCTCTTAATTCCTTATGTATTCTGAAATGTAGTCTCCAGAATACCTCTATTAGGATAATTTGTTTACATAGGTCTTTCAATACAAGAACATAATGTGAACAATAAATCTGTTATGTATTTAGTCTAAAGGGTTTTTTTCCTTTAGTGTAAATTTTTTAACAGAGGCTGACTCTGATACCTGTGATGACTCAGCTGGGCATTCCAGGTTAAACTGGGTTTTAATTGTCAGGCTATTGAGGCTTGTTTACATGTTGTATTATATATGAACATCTTTACTGAAAAATATTAAATGAAGTACAGTATTATGTATACGTACTGTTTGACTTGAGATCACTATTGGTAGTCCTATACTGAAAACATGTTTTTATTTGGTTAAATTGTTTTGAAATAAGTTCAAGTGCTAATTCTGTGTTATTAAGATAAAACATTATTAAACTTGGAAATATTTTGGATGATTTTCCCTAAATATATTCATTGCATAAGAAACTTACTCAGATGCTAAGGAATGCTTTGGGGAAATCTCTATAAAACAGTTGAAAACCTATTTGTTAACCAGTGCAATCTTTTATATGTGGAAATGTCACCGTAATTCTTTCTGCCTGAAGAGATGATCATTTTAACTTTAGTTATGTCCTCAGTGGGAGACTGTTGCAGTCACCAATCTCTGCTTCTTGCCCTTGACTCAATATTCAAACTATTCTTAGATCATCCCAGCATATATTTGAGCTCCAACCATTCTCCCATGCAGAGGAGCAGGAGCAAAATAAATCTGCTCCTGTGGCATGTTCATTCTGTATAACTTCTGCCTCTGATTATAAACAAAACAATCCTTTTCCATTGTGTTTAACAGGAAAAGAAAACAAGCAAAATAAGGGAAATTCCAAATGATCAGTATGTGTATTTGCATTGAATCATTTCTTCTGAACATACCAAGGCACTATCAATTGTACAGTAATATATTCACTGAAACAACTTTATTTTGATATCAAATCTATTCATTATAAATATTCACCCTGTACAAGCTAGATACAAGGAGTATATGACAATGCAAGAGAAGAATGGCTAGACAAGCAAAAATGAATGTATTTGGAAAACCAATGTTAGTGATGTTTATTTTATTTCTGTCCATAAGACTGATATCAAGATGATGGTTAGATAAATACAGGTATTTACTATTAAATAGATACTTGTATTAGTTACATATCTTGCTGATACCAACGATGGTTAGATAAATACAGGTATTTACTATCAGAATGATACTTATATTAGTTACATGTCTTGCTGGTACCAAGAGCTACTTAAAGTAGAAAATTTTACTTTGGCTAACATGGCCTTGCTACAGGCCTTCCATTGAAGCATGGTGACAGCATAGGGAGACAGCTAGTCATGATGCTCCAGAAACAGAGGAAAATGGCTGCTGCTTTTCTGCTTTACATTTTCTTTTAGTTTTGTTAAAATATTTAGTCCAGGATCCCAACCCATCTATATTTAGAGTGGACCATTTCTCTTAAATGAATGTAATCTAGAAATATCTTACAAACAAGCCCCAATATTTGTTGGGATTGCTGCAATTCTAAATCCTTTCAAGCTATTGATCAAGCTTAAACATCACAGATATATTTTCTATTATTGAGTGTAAGATGTGCACACACATACTTATGCAAATAAAAAATTTGTAAGAGAAAATAACACTCCACATATATGCAGACCTGTGTATAATGTAGTGTTAACTGATTTCTTAACATAGACATTGAAGAACATCTCATCAATGCCTGCTGTAGATGATTTTGTACCTTCCAATAAAATATTGATGCCCCTCTATTGGTCCTCTTATTGTCTTGATTAATATGCATTCAATTTTATCAGTGTATTATTTTCAACTCCAACAATAGATTTTTAACTCACTAAAAATGAACAAGATATGGTCTTTAATATTCACTTTTAATGTTAAATTATGTGTACATGTAAAACTCTCTCTGTGTATCCCAAAATTATACAGGTGAATGTGAAGTCCAGAAGAGGGTGTCATTTTCTCTAATGTTGGTGTTGGAGGTAGTAACCCACAAGGGTTGGGTCCTGGGAACCCAACTCAATTTCTCTGGAAGAAGAGCAAATCCTCACAGTCTCTGAGCCCAAGAAGTCATATTCTTGTAGATTTAGTATTATTTGCCTCTCTCTAATAGACTCTGTGAGGTATCTGCCACAGGCTCCTTCTTCACACAGAATGGATTCACCATTCAACTCTAGACTATGGCTGTATCTTTCAATTACCTGATGTGTTACTCACTGCTGAATGAATATAAAGGAATTATATCCTGCTCTGTATTTTGGCAGGAAGAGTAATTCACTGCTGGAATCTCAGCTAAAATTAGACTCCACACTGGAGAGAATTATGAGCATCTCGTGATGTCCTACACAATGCTACTGAAAGTTTTTCTACACTGCTGTACTTTACATCCCTGTCTTACCACTGCTTTTCACACAGCCTTAGAGTTTTCAGGAGCTCCATGAATTGGGGAAAATTCAATTATTCACAAATCACGTTGGACACAAAATGGTGGGTGATCTCGAATAAGCCATCTATTATAGACCAATTTCGTATTAAAATTGTAGAAAATAATCCCTTATCAACACATTTGGATATTTTCAAGTAAATCTAAGGGATGCATGCATTGAATCACATATTATAGTCTTATCTATATTACAAAATCTCCAGACTGGCAACAACTTCTTTTAATGGAATCATCTGTTTTTTAAAAAGTATCTTCACAAAGTCTACAGAAAACAGCTGCCTGTGCTTGCAGCTGCTAGACAGACATATATTAGCATACAGTTTCTATTTGTACTAGGGCAGGTGAAACACAGAGAAGGAAATAGTAATATCTTTTAAATTTACCTTCAACCTCCTCCAAACCTTAACTCCATCATTACATTCCTGCCAGACCTGCCACAGCCCTTCCTCTTCCCTCACTTTGCACTTTCTCTCTCTCTCTCTCTCTCTCTCTCTCTCTCTCTCTCTCTCTCTCTCTGTTTCTCTGTCATCTCATCATCCCTCAGTCTCTCTGTGTGCTCCCTGTGTTCTGTTTCTCTTTCTTTTTCTCTCTTTCTTACTCTCTCTTTCCCCCCCAACCACTTTTTACTGCCTTTCTTCCCTCTTTTCCTCCCTCCCTCCCTCCCTCCCTCCCTCCTTCTTTCTGTCCTCACCTAGTTTCTCTCTGAAGCAGAGATTTTGGCATGAAACAATGTGGCTATGTAGGTCAGAAAACATTTATCTCCTTGATTATGTGGGTCTCAGTAACAGCTCAACAGCATTTACCTGATGACCTCAGTAATATACTTCTATGTTAAAAGATTTAATGGATATATTTAAATTACATATTTGAAATTCATTGTAATCACAGAAACAAATTCAACCAAATTAAATGTGTAGTGTCTATTTCCAGTATATGGTGGAAAAATATGAAGGGGTCTATTTTATGAGAAGAGGTATATGAAAGAAATAGAAATAGATGGCAATTCAGATATACTCCACTCCTGAGTTTAACCTTAGTCTCATAATTGAGAAATGTTGAGTGATTGAAGTAATCTCGAGGATATGTATGTATATGCATTTGCTATAATACATGTCTTCTTATATTTGTATAAATATAAACAATTGGTTTACTTTAAGAGTGTAAAGTTTTATATGAATTATGTAGTTTAACTAGAAAAAGTAAGAGAGCTAGGTGTCTATGTTGCCAATATAATAGATAGTACTCAGGCTACTGGATTACGTCATGATATATGAAAATCTAGTTAAGAAAAGTACCAACATCATATACCCAGATATCCTTATGATACTTTAAGGAAAGTCAATTTTGTTCTATAATGCCAAATCCAGCTGCAGAAACAAATTAAAAATGAGTTGCATAACACTAATATTTATTGCTAATGTGTTTCAATGGTAATTCATTTTTTATAATAAATTCTAGGATTTTTATAGCTATTTCATAGACTTCATAAAACTCTATTTGTAAGATAAAAAAATATACACTTCCTATAAAATAGAATAAAATGGGTCATGAGTCTAAAAATATACATAAAACAGGGGAGAATGTTTACAGAGTTACCAGATTGCATATTTTCATGAGCAGTTGGTCTCAAAACCTTGTGTAAATACCAGTTTGGCAAATTACAAGCATAAAATACTAAGATTTACATAGGAGGATGGGCTGTTAAGGGAATTGGAATATATTTAGATGAGTAGAAATTCGGTTGGAAAAATAAAAGTCCTTTCATATTTGTGTATTTTTCTCTTTTCCCCTAAGTGGGAAGAGAGAAAGATAATCTATATTTTGAGTTGTTTTAAATTCCAATAATTCATTGGCATACATATATGTAAGTTTTCATGAGCAGGTGGTCTCAAAACCATGTGTCAGTGTATATGTTAATATACTATATGTATAATATAATGTATTAATATAATATATGTATGTTCATGGCTTAAGCTGTACATAATAGTGGTCTTGGCAATGATTGGAATGTATGAAAACACCAAGGACTGCAAAGAAAACAAAAACAAAAAAAAATCCTGTCAGAATACCCCTAAATGCTGGGTAGCAAGTATTCATCATTTCTAAATATTGTTAACATCAACACCAACCTGAAATATATCTGGTTTTACTGTTGAAAGAACCAGGTTGAGGTTTAATCTGTCAAAATACATCATGAACAGTGGTTTAAGTTGACTTTTGAAAGGAATTTGACAGTTCTTACCAGGAGATTGAAATGCATTCATGAATAGATAACAGAGGAAAGTCCCAATGCTTACTCAGTCCTTGTGCTTAAAATAATAAAGATTCCAATTAGCATGTTCTTTCATCCACTTTCCTGCATAGTGATTCTGAAGCAAAAGGAGATGCTCACATAGTCACTCATCCCTGTCCTTGATGTATGACATTGAATTAATGATGTCAGAGATATGGACTAAGACAGAAACTCATCAATATCCCTGAAGAAGCTTACACTCCACTTAAAATAAAGATAAATGCATTGCTTTTGGTCGTGACAGCCAAAATAGAGGTCAGTGATTACCTGTAGGAGAGGGCATGATTGAAGTACTTCAAAGGCCGTTTGCTAAAGAAGAAGAGACACCAGAGGGAAACAGGAAGGCAGAAAGGAGATTAAAAGCTCTGTTACTGTCAAGAGTGAAGCCAGTCTCCCTGCCCTTTCTTCACCACCGTCTCTGGTTCTGATTAATCAGCACCGTTCCCTCTTGAAGACAATTCTGTTTTGAAATGTGGTATCTTAAATAGTTGATTCCTTTCTAAAACACAAGCACAATTCTCAAAATAAGAACAGTATGTAGAAAGGATAAATTATTCATTCTTCTATTCCAACACCATTATATAGTGTCGATTCATTGGTTTTGGATAAGTGAGTATATTATGCATTGCTACATTGAAACCATCTAGCTGGTGTGCTGGGTTTTGTTTTTTGCCTTTTTGTTTTTGTTGTTGTTTGCTACAGTTACATTGCTGGATATAACGTGTTTTAAAAACATATCTGTTATAGCTAAGTGTATCTTAGCTTTTGACATAGTTAGGAACATGACATAATACTGACAGCCCCCTCACTTTGCTTTTTTGTTTCTTTGCTGGATTATTTTAGCCACTAAAACTACAAAAAAATCACTACACTTGTTAATATTTTATAAATAAAAAGTGGTTGAGACAAGAGAAATGTAGGTAAACATTAAGACTTCATTTCTATTATGAGGTAGGTGTGTAATAGGGACTGATAGTTTGATCACAGCCTATTCATTCAGCAGATACTTGATGTGATGCGACCAGATTAAGGTAGGAAGGCCTCAATGTTCTCCTGAAACTGTATCCCAGGATTGTTCCAATCCAACAAATGGAAACATAGTAAGTCCTGGGTTTACAGGTGGTAAGCTAGAATTTACAGCTACAGCCCACATAAATTTATAATTTACACAACTAATTCTGAGTTGCCAGCTGCCACCAGGTGGCACCAAACACAATTTTAAAAAAATGAATGGATTCAGTGGGTGTCCCTGTTGGTGTTAGCCTGGGCACTCTCCGCTTCAGTCTTTTTACAACTTTGCAGCTTACCATATTCAACATTTTAAGATTATGTTTATCTTGCTTCAGAATAGTTTGCTCTTTAGGCTTTGAAATTGGAAAAAAAATCCCACCATGATAGAATATTAAGATTCTACATTTGATTACACTCTCAGTGTGATTTTTCAGGGAAGCTGACAAGTCACACGTTATATATCCACTGAATTATTTTAACATCCCCTTAGCAAAGGCATGAAGGTATGGGCAGAATATCTGTTTGAACAGTGAGTCACCATGGTTCATTTTCTCCTGGTTTTGACGGATGATGCCAAGTATGGTACATTGGCCCCAGTTTTAATTAGATGCAATACTGATAAAGACAACTTAGGCCTTTGAAGCAGATGTGTTTACCTACTATTTTCTAAAGTAGATAATTCTAAATCACCTGGTGATTTATCCTATTTGTATTTATTAATTTGTCTCCCAGTCAGATATTGATTAATTACACTATGCCTGGGTGTTAGATATGAAATAGTGAATCAAATAAAAAGTCGTTTAATTCTAGTGTGAAGAAAAAAAAATATTTCACAAAGAAATAACCTCTGGGGTTCTGAACTGGGAGGCTTGCCTCATGCTTATATTTCCAAGCACCCAGGAAGTTACAACCAGTACTGCCATAAGTTCAAGGTTATCCAAAGCCACATATCAATACCCAGTCTCATATTTGTCTATTTGATTCTAATAATTGTCTAATGCAGTAGATAAAAACTCAAGGTAACAACAATGCTAAACCTATGTTGCACTGGACTAGCTTACACCTTACATTCTCTTCAGATAATCTTACCTTTCTTTTCTTGCCTCTTATAGACTCCTTAGCTTGAAAATTCTGAATCAGAAGTGCTAATGAAACAGCTCAGCAGGTGAAGATACTTGCTGCCAGGATGAGTAACTGAATCTGATCTCTGGTCCAGGAGAAAGTCTCTTTCATAGTGAAAAGATTTCTAAATTCTGGAGGTAGTTCTCTGTCCTGACATGTGCACCATGAGGCACAGGCATGTCTATATAATATACATACACACACACACACACACACACACACACACACACACACACACACACACTGGAAGACAGCCATGTTTGGCTCCTGTCTGCTAGCACAAGATGACAACAGTAATAGTGTCAGGGTTGGTGCCTGTGCATGAGATGGATCCCAAGGTGGGCTGGTAACTGGTTGGCCTTTTCTTCAATTTCTCCTCCATTTTTGTCCATACAATTCTTTAGATAGGAACAATTCTGAGTGAAAAATTTTGAAGATGGGTGGGTGGCCCCATCTCTCCACTGAGTGCCTGCATCTATCCCATAAAAAAAAAAAATTAACGTTTTTGGATTTAATAACCTTTAACTACAGTTTCTGTTTTTCATATTCTTCTTGGTGTGGGGCCAAACACTGGCAAGTGTTCCATCTATCAGAAGCCACACCCTTAAAGGAAGCCACTCTCCCTTCCCAAGAAACCATCAACTATCCATAGCATATCAGCCAGTAGGATTCATGAGCTCATCCCCATTCCATGCAAAAATATGAATTAGTTTGATCTTGCCTAGGATTTTACCAGCAACTACACTTGTGAGTTGATTAGTGCAGTGGTCTGTCACCCTGTTTGCTCTAACTTTTTGCATCTCCTGACTTTTACATCTTTCTACTCATGTTTCTGCTCCATCTTTCTCAATGACCTGTGAGCTTTGGGAAGGATGTAATATACATTTCTCAGTTTTAATTGAACCCCCGTATTTCCTTTTTTCTGTACTTTGACCACTTGTAAGTTTCTGGTAAACACAACCACTACACATGATCTGTCTTTGATGAGCTCTGAGGGTTTTACTGATGTTATACTTTGACCCAGAGGGTTCTAATACCTGCTCTCCTTCTGAAGGAACTTGATCCATCCTTAAAAGCATGAGTAGCAGGTAAGAAGCCTTTGCAGCCATGCCTCACTTAGGGAGAGATCCTTTATGCTTCATGAGGCCATGCATGTTTGAGTACATTGTACTCATGGAAATATTTTACAATGTAGTCAACGTCTCTGTGAACTTAAAAAACATTACATTTATTTAATCTTATTTATTTATTCATTTATTTATTTATTCAATCTGTGTGTAACATACTGTGCATGTGCTCCTGTGCTTGCATATGTGTGATGATGCACATGCATGTGTCTATGCATGCACGTGGAGGCAGAGAGTTGCCATTGAGTGTTTTTAATCCTGTGCTTATCTCCATAGCACTGGGTTGAAACACACCAAGCTTTTTCTGTGGATGCTGGATCTTGATCAGGTCCCAATGCTTGTGGGGCAAGTAATCTTCCAGCGTAGCTACCATCCCATCCCTTCAAAATTCACTGAAAAAAATATTGAGAAATGAAGTTCAGAATCCAGGTTTTCATTATGAGGATATTTGGGAACACATTTAAGCTTTAAATTTCGACATCGTAATAGATTACATGGTCAATTACACAGGGGTGTGGTAATACATTTATAATGTGACACTTGGAGCCATTGGCATGATTAATTACCATGCATTAAACATTGGCTGAGGAACCACACTTCAAAATGATTATGGGATTATTACTATTTAAACATGTGCTAAACTGGGACATGCCAAGGACTAGCAGGATATTTTCTTCAGAAAACATTTCAAATTGCAAAGAGCTACATTCACATCCATAGTCAAAGACATAGGTAATAGAATTTAAAAGGAAAATTTTCATAAATTGTATGTAACTTGCATCAGGTCTGGATACTTTAGGATATATTTAGTCTTGGTTTTGTAATTGTTAAATCATGAGTATAAAGACCTAAGGCAATATTTTATTTTTAAGCTATAGACACTGCAATACAAGTCCCAGATACAGAATGGAATACAACTGCATCCAAAATCTTGCCTTTTGTGTACCACAAAGAAATTTAATCTGTATACACTGTTGTACATTACATTCTATCATTTAACTACATTTGACTTAATATTAATAGAAAAAAAACAGTACTGAGTGTTGAAAAAAATATTGCTGTTCATGTTTTCCAGATCTTTAGCCATGACACAAGATTGGTGGAATGGTATCAATACAATAATTATTAGATATGTATACATATATAGAATTGACTATTATCATTAAATTAAAAATGCAATATAAGTTAGTTTTTCAAGTATGAAAGTATTAGTCATTAGAAATATTTCAAATTCAAGATTTCTGTTTTAGATGTGAAAAGGATTAATTATTTTAAGAAAATTAATTAATTTATAAGTTTTAACGAACAATAACATTAATAAATCATCATAGTATAACCTTAGTTGGTTTTTCTGCATTATGATTTTATTTTCAGCCTTACCACAGATAGATCATGTTTTTCCAGAGCACTGCCCTATATAAACTTCTCTTTTTTAGTGAGCTTGCATCTGTTTCCAATAGTTTTCTGACAGTGTAGTGACAGAGTCATCAGTTTAGTAAATCAAGAGGAAAGAATAACAGATTTCCCCATGCAGGAGCCTCAAGTCACATTTAGAATAATACCCTTATAAATAATTTCATAGCATAGTATTTGGTGACATCTTTGAACTAAATTGTAATGATACAATTTTCTTGATGCATAAATATAATTTTGTTCTAACACAATTTTAATCTTTATTGGATAACAAATGTTTGTTCTTTACATTCTTCTATTGTCATTATATCTTTTACTATTAACAGTACTTTAAAACAGTTAAGATAGTTCCTTATTAGTTTGTTCATGAATGTGCATATTATTCAGAATAGCTTCACACAAATATAAATATTTTAACATTTAGTTGCCATTTATATGTGTTGGATAATAACGCAATGCATGTAAGTGACAAATTTCCATTAACATAGTGCCTCCTGTCATATTCTCATTGACACCAAGAAGAAAGGGCAGTTTATTTATATTTTTAGAGATGAATTTAGAACATTTAACTAAATTAGTTCTGGTTATAGGTTTTATACTCTAAATTATATTCTTTTAAATTTGGTTTAATATTATATGAATTATATTTAATAGCAAACTTGAAATGATTGCTAAAACTTAAATTATGGTTTTATAATGAAAATTTTAAATTAAAATTAAATATATTAATTATGTGTATAAAAACTGCTGCTATATAGATTGTATTCAAATAAAGCTTTATAAAACTTTTTGACAGTGGACATATAGTTTGTATTATTTTCCAAAAATATAAATTAAAAAGAATTCATATGGGAATACTAAAAAAAAAATCTAAATAAGTATTTAATTCACTTCTATTTTATTCTTTTAGTAGTTTTTATTTAATAGTAATTTTGAAAGTTAGATGTAGCAAATTTGAAATTTATACTTTTAATTGTGATTTAAATAGTTGTTTCTTACAGATTTTGATACAATATACCTTAATTTAAATGATTAATATAACAAAAGTTCTAAAAAGTATTCAACTATACAGAGAAGTTTAAATGTTATAGTGTATCAAATACAACACACAAGTACATTTCTGTCTACATATATTTAGGTTGCTTACTTACTGTGTAATTGTGTCTGCCCTCATGGTTGTGACATTCTTTTTACAATTATACTAAGACTATACTAAGACTTGTTACTCCTGATAACCTCAGAAACTGAAAGGAAGAAAATTTCATCAATAGGTTTTAATTCAGAAAATTGTTGATAACTTGAAACATAGCTTCTCTAAAATATAATATAAAATAAATAGATATATTAGTCCAATCCTCTGTTCTTTACATGACACTGAATGAATTCACAGTGAATAGGAGTAAATTTGTAACTACTAGGGTAATTAGTATGATATGATCTGAAATCATGAAAATTCATTTATAACTGCAGTATCCTGAGCTTCTCACTAAGGTGACACTTTTTCCCCTCATGAATTGACTTTAAGATTATTTCTCTTGCCATTAAAATACTAATAAGAAGTTTCTGTCAATTTTAGAATAACATTCTCCCAATATGCTATAGGCATTACCTTTAATTAATCCCAAACAGCTGTTGTAGATTTTTGTATGTGTGACCTTTGCCAAAATTTCATCTTAATTTTTTAGGTTATTTTTGTGTGTCTGGATTGTTTTATATATATACATTATTTTTACTTCCTTATAGAAAAAAACATAATGTTCTTAGTTATTATTTTAACAAAATATATAGTTTTTTCAGCCAATTTTGTATGTACATCTGCCAGCCATCATGTACCAACTCCAACATAAATTTCAGTGACATTAGATACACCCTTGGAAGGAATCAGATTCCCGTGAAAGAATCACTCATCCGGAACTGTAGATTTCCACGTCGGTGTACTAAAGTGACTTAGACTTTGTAACTTGCAAGAAAACATTTTGATATTCCTTACTGTTCTCCTGATAATTTCGGAACTATTTTCTTTCATTGTTCTCTGTGACCATGGTCTATCTGCATGTTCCCAAGAACCTCATAAAAAGTAAATGTTGGTACCATCAATCGAGATATCTGGTTTTGATCAAGGTTGTTATTTTTTATCATGGTCCTTCTCATCACTGGTTTGCTTTTGCCTGAGCACGCTACCTCCATTTCAAGAATAAACCAGAGGGTGATGGGAAAGTTTTGCTATCTAAAGGTTTAGACTTCAAAGACATACAGTGCTTATCTTTCAAAAGGAAGTTGTTAAGAGTTTGTTGGGGGGCTGGAGAGATGGCTCAGCAGTTAAGAGCACTGACTGCTCTTCCAGAGGTCCTGAGTTCAATTCCCAGCAACCACATGGTGGCTCACAACCGTGATGCCCTCTTCTGGTGTGTTTGAAGACAGCTACAGTGTACTCATATAAATAACCAATAAATAAATCTTAAAAAAAAAAAAAAGAGTTTGTTGGATGTGATAACTGTTAAATAAGCAAAGTAATAATTACTCTTGCACTTGATGATCAGCAAATACAACATATAGTCAACTAATAATTAATATCTTACATTGTGTATGTATAAATTAAAGGAGAAGTTGAAGATGAAATTTTATGGAAAAGAACATTCACTTACACATTACTTCATTAATCAGTTCTACAAAATAGTAACTGTTTATTGTACTTTATGATAAAGGTGTAAAAAATCAGTATTATAAAGCATAAATAGGAATCACCCGTACCAAGCAAGACTCAGAAAATCATAGCCTAAAAATGTAGTAGTAATTCTATGGAAATCCTGATTTGTGTAGTATAAAATTATCACTCTGTTATATCTGAGAAGTGTGTGCTTTGTGTATGCATGTGTTTCTTAAAAGATTGTTGTGATTATTCCATAATCATGTCAAGTATGTGAGAGTATTATTTTCTTTTCTCCTGCCCTCTGTTGATGAGCAATTTACCTTCAGTGTTGCTGAAAACAAGCTATACACTCCAACTGATTTTGCTTATAGAACTGCACATTTCCGTATTTAAGATCTGCTTGCTTGAGTTATATTTTCAAAAAAAAAAAAAAATCAGACACAGTTGTATAAGCCTTTTTTTCTAGGTGTTTTCTCAATCTTGAGTTTTCATGAAAAATAGAAAGTTGTTAGTGGAAATAATTAAGTCATGATGCTAATCTGTAGCCCAGTAGTCCTGGAACAGAATCCAGGCCCCGGGTATCCTGCCACCTGCTTCCTGAGATTAAGATCACTGTAGTGAGCCACTAACCAAGATGGAAAGATAAGTTCGATTTGACCTCGAATTTCCTATGATCTTTAATGGCATACGATCACATTGCTCCTTCTGAAAATGCATGGTAGTTGAACGTGTCTTTACAGAGTCAGCTTCGTGGTTTAGAATTGTCACATATGCAAGAGCAAGTGTGCTCGGCTATCATTTTGAAAAGTTTATTTAGTACAGAAAATTGAATCAAATGCAATTAAGGAAATATTTTTATAAACATGCTGGTATAAGATAACCACACACAACTCGATAGAAACCTGGTGGTCCATTGTGTTGACCATGATAATGGGTCTTTGTTCTTAATGAAGCTCTATTGAGTGTTTTGTTTTTTGTTTTGTTTTTCTCTAGACTTTCAAGGCTTGGAAACTTTGTTTCTAATTAGGTCTATTCTAGATAATCTTCTTCCCTGTGCCTGAAATTGTTGGCTCCACTGTCTCATCTCCTTTCTATATTTCTCAGCATACATAAATCACCATGAACCGATTTTTTTTTAATTGTGTTAATTTGTCAGCCTTCTGTCTCTATACACTCTCAAACCAAGACATTATTTCTGTGATTGTAAGGAACACATTGACCTTGCTATTAGTTAACCTTCTTCAGTCAGTACCAGAATAGCTACTAATAGTCGGAAAACAATTAGAAATGGTGTACTAATAATTACTGAGAAAGTAATAACTAAATATAAAAATGATACATTTAATAAATATAATAAAATAAATTACAACACACCCTTTCTTGTTTGGTCTTCACCAAACAAGAAATTGGATTAATTTTTATTAATTTTACCATAGAAATTACACTATAGCACTAATATTTAAAAGTCCATATAATAAAAATTGCTTATTTTACTTTATTTAGTATGTATTATTAAATTATTTTATTTACTTACATTCCAAATTTTTCCCCATATCCTGGTCCATTCTTCCTGAGTTCTTCATCCCCTCCCTTTTGTTTCTGAGAGGGGCACCCTTTTCACCCTTGACCCATCTACCCCAACCCACCTCAAATCCACAAGCATTGCCCTCCACTGGGGCATTGAGTTTCTTCAGGATTAAGCACATCTTTTCTGACTGAGGCCAGAGAAGACAGTCCTGTGACTTGGAAATGGTTCTACCTGAAAACCTAGCTATACTAGGTTCAAGAGCCCAAGGACTGGCCCACATATGCTCTTTTATTGGTGTCTGAGCCTCTGGGAGACATGAGAGGTCAGTGTTATTTGATACTCTTGTTCTTTCTATGCAGTTTCCAACCATTTCAGCTCTTTCAGTCCTTTCTCTAATCCTTCCATAGAGTTATAGAACTCCTTCCTCTAACCCCAACCTTAGTCCAATGTTTGGCTATAAATCTCTTCATCTGTCTCAGTCAGCTGCTGGTAGAGCCTCTAGGAGGACAGACATGCTACTGTCTGTCATTCATGTTCTATGGGTCTGTGAAACCTAATTCAGTATATTTTCTAGTTCCATCCATTTGCCTGCAAAATACATGATGTCCTCATTTATAATAGCTGCATAGTATTCCATTGTGCACTAGATCCACATTTTTAGCATCAATTCTTCAGATAAGGGACATCTGGGTTGTTTCTACCTTCTGGCTATTACAAATAGTTATGAGCATAGTGGAGCATGTGTCCATGTGGTAGGGTCGGGTATCTTTTGGGTATATACCCAAGAGCAGTATAGCTAGGTTGTCAGGTAGAACTATTTCCAATTTTCAAATAGTTCACCAGATTGATGTCCAGAGTGGTTGTACCAGTTTGCAATCCCACCAGCAAGAGAGGAGTGTTCCTCTTTCTCCACATCCTTACCAGCATCTGCTGTCACCTTTGTTTTTGCTCTTAGCCATTCTGATTGGTGTGAGGTGAAATCACAGGGCCATTTTAATTTGCATTTTTCTGATGATTAAGCCTACTAACCATTTTTTAAGTACTTCTCAATCATTCAAGATTCCTCTGTTGAGAATTCTGTTTAGCTCTGTACCCCATTTTTCATTGATTTAAAAAAGGGTTATATGCTTTTTTGGAGTCTAACTTCTTGAGTTATTTTGGGTATTAGCCCTCTATTGGCTGTAGTTAGTGAAAATCTTTTCTCAATCTGTAGGTTGCTGTTTGTCCTAGTGACAGTATCCTTTGCCTTACAGAATCTTTTTATTTTCATGAGGTTCCATTTGTCAACTGTTGACCTTAGAGCCTGAGCCATTGGTATTCTGTTCAGGAAAATTTTCCCTATGCCAATGCATCCAAGGTTATTTCCTACTTTCTCTTCTATTAGATTCAGTGTATCTTGTTTTATGGGGAGGTCCTTGACCCACTTGGACTTGTGCTTTGTACAAGGAGATAAATATGAATCAATTTGCATTCTTCTACATGCAGACTGTCCTTTAGACCAGCACTATTTGTTGAAGATGCTTCTTTTTTCTATTGAACAGTTTTTGCTTCTTTGTCAAAGACCAAGTAAATGTCCATAGATATATGGGTTTTTTTTCTGGGTCTTCAAATATATTTTATTGATCAACCTGTCTGTCTCTGTACCAATACCATGTGGTTTTTATTATTATCACTCTCTTGTAAGGCTTGAGGTCAGTGATGGTTACCCCTCCCCCAAGTTCTTTTATTTTTATTATTGGGAACTCTGTATGCTATACTGGGATTTTGTTTTTTCATACTACTTTGAGAATTGCTCTTTTCATGTCTGTCAAGAATTGTGTTGGAATTTGATGGGATCATTTTGAATCTGTAGTTTGCTTTTGGTAAGATGGCCATTTTTACTATGTTAATCCTACCAATCCATGAGCATGGGAGGTCTTTCCATCTTCTGAAGTTTTCTTATATTTCTTTCTTGCAGGGACTTGAAGTTCTTGTCATACAGATCTTTCATTTGCTTAGTTAGCATTACACCAAGGTATTTTATATTATTTGTGACTATGGTGAAGGGTGTTGTTTCACTCATTTCTTTCTCAACCCATTTATCATTTGTAAAAGAAATATACAAATATAAAGGGCTACTGATTTGCTTGAGTTAATTTTATATCCAGCCACTTTTCTAAACTTGCATATCAGCTGTAGAATTTCTGTGGTGGAATTTTTGGGGTCGTTTTATGTATACTATCATATCATCTGCAAATGGTGATATCTTGACTCCTTCCATTCCAATTTGTATCTCCTTGATCTTCTTTTGTTGTCTAATTGCTCTAGCTAGAACTTCAACTGCTATATTGAATAAGTAGGGAGAGAGGAGGCAGCCTTGTCATATCCCTGACTTTAGTTCAGAACTCAGCACAAATATATATTTTCTAATTGTCTCAGTTTTCTAGTTCATATAAAAAGTTGTTTCTATCACACTTATAAGTATAAAAGACTATTATACTTAAATGTCTATAATTTAAAATACCTATGCCTAAAATGATAAAATATCAGAAACTTAAATAAATTGTACCTTTCTACTGATAGAGGATCATATTTCATTAGGATATCATTGATCTGAACCAGGGTACAGCTGCTGAATTTTTGGGAATCTATTGGATAATTTCTTTGAATAGGCAAGAAAAAGTAAAATCTACTTTATAATTTTAAACTTTAATCTATGAAATATTTGTCCATAGTCTGTGGTGCTGTTTTATATTGTTGAATTAGTGGGACTTCCTTCAAGGTAAGCATCAAACTTCTTTAACATATTGAGTACTTTTTTGTATAAGTGTATGCCATGTTCCAAAACATTTGCTTTCACTTTAGAAACAGTTTTTAGAATTTTACCCTCGAGTATATTTTACCTCCTTCAAAAGTTATTTGCTCATCAATAAAAAGCAATTTCTATGTGTTAAATTTTATTGTGGGATTGCAACATTGCAATCATATCTTTCAGCTCCACTCCAAACACTTTGACAATTATCAACTTATCTGAAGCTAATTCCTCCTTGGAAACCTCCTGGATTTTAAGATCACCTATTTAGTAAGCAATGAAATTTTTTCAAACTCTAAATAACCTTGAGATTTTGATGTCTTCATACGATTCAAAATGTCTTAATGATACTTAGAATAGTGAATCTCTCTGACCATTTTTTTTTTTATTTTTGTTTTGTTCTGGTCTATCACATACATTACTATTTTTAAATTACAAAATACAATCTTTAAGTACTAAATGTTAACAGCAAAATCATGACAATCTCAGCGTACCAGAATGAATGATGCATTTACAGACATGAAAACAACAATCTCTTATTTTGCCTTTGACAAAGCTTTTTTTGTGACGATGTGCATTGTCAGTGAAAAATGACATTTTTGAGGGTTACTTTTATTCCATGTATATTTCAACAATAGGCTTAAACTATTCATTTGTTTATGATCAAACAGACATGCTGTCAGATGGATTTGTTGATCCATTTATCCAATAAAGACTAGACTTCCTGTAATACTTGAGAGTGCTAAGATTTGGGAAATGGTAAAGTGTATCAGCTTTAAGTCAAATAGAGCAGTTGCATTGACAATATTGGAGAGAAAAGGGGAGGCCTTTGAAGCTTTGTTTCCAAGCATTGACTTTATTATAGATATTACATTTGTAACCGACATCTTCCTTCAATAAAAGGCTGCTCTATCTACTTTGAAATGCTATTGTTTACATAAAATGCATTTGGAAAGAAATAGTTACATAATGTCTAAGGGGTGGATATAACTATTGTAGTCAATCGTTAAATGGATATGGATTAGCCATGGAAACAAGAGCACTGATCATTCTATCATGTTGTATTTACTTGAAGAATCCTCTGAATCTCTACCAAAAACGTGTTTTTAGGATTCGGGACTTGATTCCTCTTTTTCTAAAAGGATATGTTTCAGAGATTCATCCCTCACTAACCTTAATAATTTATAGTTTCTGGTTTAAATGAAGTAGTTGTGACTCTTCCCCTGGAAACTAAGAGGTCATAGGCAGATTACTAATTGTTTTCCAAAGCATTACCTTTCATGGAGCAGACAAGCCTGAATATAAAGAGAACAGCTTGTATCCACTAACCTGGGTTCACAGAGGCTCACAAAGACTGAACAGGCAACCAAGGAGAAAGCATGAGACTTACTTGTCCCTCTAAGTATCTGTTACAGTTGTGTTGCCTGGTCCTCAGTGGGAGCATGGGCTATCACAAACTCTTTTGCCTGGTGTGGAGAGCTTTTTATTTTTTCCCTTCATACTGGGTTGCCTTAATATGGAGGGATGTGCCCTGTTCTATTGCAACTTGTTATGCCATGTTTGTTTAATATTCATGGGAGGCTTGCTCTTTTCTAAAAAGAAATGGAGGAGGAGTAGAAGTGGAGAGGAAGTAGGAGAAAAAAGAAGTCACTAATTGAAAGAAAAATACAATTATGAACGATTCCGTGAGAGAGCATAAAAAAGTTTTAAATTTGGCTTAAAATCCTGTTTAGGTACTATGTTTACAGCAAACTCAGAAAACATTTTTGTTGAATGTGTTACTATGGTTTCAACACAGTCTTGTACCATAGAAAAAGTATCTTCAATGTTGCCATTCATCTGTATTATTTGTTGTTAATGTACTTCCTGATGTGTTTATAAAAAAGATAAAGAGATAAAGAGAGTATGTTCTGTGGGTGTGTAGAGAGGTATGAGGGAAGGGGATGTCTCAGTGGGCCCATGAAGAGGCATCTCTTCCCCCTGAGCGACCAGTCATAAAACGGTATAGCATAGAATAGAGTTTATTCAGTTTATTCAGGAAGGGGAGCCAGGAGGGTAGTAGAGGTAGAGAGAGAGAGAAAGAGAGAGAGAGAGAAGTAGAGGCTGGCCATTACCATGTGGAGAGAGAGAGGGAAGGGAAGGGGGAGGGGCAAGCGGACAGAGAGAAGCTAGAAGCAAGAGATCAAAAGAGAGAAAAGAGCCCCTTTTATAGTGAGCCAGGCCTACCTGACTGTTGCCAGGTAACTGTGGAGGTGGAATTTAGACAGAATACTAACACTTTCTGGTCCTGAAAAAAAAAAAAAAAAAAACTTACTTTTTTGTCATATGTCTGCTTCTTTATTCTAATTATGTTATATGTTCTTCTTGACTTGGTTTTGAAAAAAATGTATTATCCATCTTGTCAAATAAATTTTACTTTAGTTCAATTTCTGATTTTATTTCGTACACTAGCCATTGCACCCCAATAACTGAAAATCCAGTGTCTTTCTAAAATATATTGTAGTTGTAACTTTGACAGATTAACACTTGGCAATCTGGTTAGACTTTTTTATTTTTGCTAAAATATATTTCTGTTTTGTCCTAATTAATTTAGTCATTCATTGAAAATATTTTTTAAATTTTACTTGCTCCTTTATTATTGTGATTAAAAACAAAGAGTGGGAGGTAGTTATATAAGAATCTCTTAAACAAAATTTGAACATGTTTCTATAATCAATTTAAATAGCTGAATGAATATGATGAATCAGAATTAATTACATATTTTACACAGTACACTTGGTACTAAGCATGTAATATGGGGGAAAGTAGTGGTTCTTTTGAAGTTTCTATGTTTTAGGGACCTTGCTGGTAATTTTCTTTTTGCATCTTTGTTAATTTTTTTTTTAGAAGAGGGAACTCTGGGACAACAAAGGTTAAATACTTTGCCTAAGTCTCTTTTCAAATCCTGAATTAAAATTCTTGTGGTTTGACTTCAAAAGCCAGTCTCTTAATCCCAGGGCTGAATTGCCTTCCACCTGACTGTAAATAACAGGAGAAGATCAAATGACAGATCTAGTCTATTGTGCTAAGAATTTTCTGGGGATTGTATGAAGATGGATTCTACACAAGCACATTAAAATAAAAAGTTAACTAAGCTTTGGCAGTAACAATTGAGTAAATATATGAGAACATGCTTAACCTGTCCAAAGCAGATGTGGTCATGAAAGGTTCCTACTAAATTAATAAGTACACCACTATATTACCTAAACAGTATCATAAAATATCAATTTATGGAAATGAAAGAATTTGGAAAATATCAGGGTCGAATTGCATATCTATGAATAAGCTCTACAACTCATGCTATGTTCTTCCTGTAATATAACTAAATCCAAAATATTTTAAGATCTACAAAGGAACCTGTGACTAAAGCTTGTTTACCTCAATGAGATTAAGCTACAAAATAAGGATGAGATCAAAAGGAAGACAATCTATCTCCATATGCTCAACGTTTAAAACTATATAGTAGTGTATGTCTAAAAACGTATAGCTGAATGTTGATCCTTAATTTATAGTGGATGCGTGAGAGTGATAGTAATGTTTAACATAGGAGAAAACTACTGGCATTCTAGAACATATGCCACAGGGCAGAGTTGCATAGACTTTTAAACAGTTTTTCTATAACTGTACAAGTTCCCTTGTGGTATGCAAAACACTTGTTCTGTGAGTCAATTAGCTTATATGGGTCACACTCCTGAAAGCACACGTGCCAAGGCAAGGAGGTATGTGGATAAAAGAAGAAAATAAAAAAGAACCAGTTTTTATGAACACATGAGAAATGCAAATGACTTCAAATGCCAGGAGAATGCTTTAAAAGTTGGGATTTGTAAAAGAACAAGAAGAAAAGAAAAAAAACAGGGGGTGGGGTGAGGGAGTTGTAGTAACTTCAAAGGCTGCTTGAAAACTCTCTGCTGTAACTCTGTGGTAGATATTGGCACTTTAAATGCTGATCACTGTCTACAGTAGCTCTCAGAATGGGCTACTTCTTGGAATCACCATGGGAATGAAAAAAATGCCTGGGCTCTCCCTGCTGATTAATCTTTACTTGGCACAGGGCAAGAAAATGGACATGAATATATGTTTAAGATTCCCAAAGGAACTCTAATGCAATACCAGGGCTGAAACCCATTCTGGGTCACCATGGCAGAAGAAATTTGGAATGGCTATTTGGGAAAAGATTTTCAATTCAAATAATAGCGTTGCTACCCCTCAACCAGGTTCCTTTCATTTTCTACTCTAAGTAAATATTTGAAGTGAATGTCTCTTGGAAGGAATTCTCCTTGTTCCAATTGAGTTTCTAATAAGATGAATCAACAACATAAAGTCTAGATTGTTTCTAGAAATAGAAAATGAGATGTATTCTTCTGGAACTTTGTTGCAAAATACTGCAATTTAAAAACTTCTGTAGCATTTATATATGCCCATATGTATGTATGTGTTTATATATATATATATTATATATATATATATATATATATATATATATATATATATATATGTGTGTGTGTGTGTGTGTGTGTGTGTGTGTGTGTGTGTGTGTGTGTGTTTGTGTGTGTTTGTGTGTGTGTGCCCTTTACCTCATACACATATGAGCACACATATTCATACATGTGAGTATATATTTAATATATATATCATATGTGAGGAAAAAATGTATATATGTGCTATCTATCTGAACAAAACCACTTTGGCTTCCAGAAACTTGCTAGTGCTTCAGGGTCAAGTTAAGATGACAGGCTTTTTAATTAATTATTTTATTAACATCCTAAATATTTTCCACCCTCTTGGTCCCCACTCACAGAGTTCACCTCTGAGAGGATACTAACCTTAGGTACCACCCTGGACATCAATTAGGTACATCCTCTACCTCTGAGGCCAGACAGACAAGGCAGTCCTCTGCTGCATATGTGCTAGGGCCTCTGGACTAGTTCCTGTATGCCTTTTGGTTGGTGGATCAGTCTCCTGACCTAGGTTAGTTGACACTGTTGGTCTTCCTATGAGATTGTCATACACTTTAGATCCTTCAGTTCTTCCCTAAACTCTCGAAGAGTTCCTAGACCTCAGTCCAAAGCTTGACTGTGAGTATTTGTATCTCTCTCTATTGAGTGCTGGTAGAGCCTCTCAGAGAACAGTTATGAGAGGCCCTGTCTGCAAGTACAACAAAGCATCAGTGAGAATGTCAGGAATTGGTCCTCATCCTTGGGATTGATCCCAGGTTGGACCAGTCACTGGTCAGCCATTCAGTCTCTGCTCCCCTCCCCTTTTATTTTGTCTGTGTACATTTTTTAAACAAGACCAATTTTGGGTTGAAAGTTTTGTAGGTGGATTGGTGTTCACTTCCCTCTACTGGGGATCCTGCCTGACTACTGAAGTTGAGCTCTTCTGGTTCCATATACCCACTTTTGGGCATTTCTGCTAAGGTCACCCACACTGAGTCCTGGGGCATCACCTATCCCAGGTCTCTGGCACTTTCTACAGGTTACCCCAACCCCAGGAACTGCATATTTCTATTCATTCTCATGGCTATCTGGGCTTCTCTTCTATCCCCCCACCCCCATACCTGACCCTGCCCCTCTTTACCTTTCCCCCTTCCCTCATTCATCCAGGTCTCACTTAAAAGGGGGAACAAAAAAGCTGACAGTTTAAAAATACATGACAACATTTTCAATACTCTCATACATGAAATTATTAACTGTGTTTTAAAAATTAATTTGTTGTCGAGAGCAATAAGAATATCTATCAAAAATTACGTTGTTATTTTACCACTAAGTTTGTTTTATATTCTGTGTGTTCTAAGAGCTTACAGCAAGAATACAATTAACAAAGACTCATACAGGAGGTTGGTCCACTCAGTGTGTGTACAATCCCTGTTGTTATCAAACACTAATCTGTTCATGTGCTCATAATATTCAGTCTCCAGGATACTTCTTGTAAATCTCCTTTTTTCTGTGTTAGTTTCTGTGTTTTGTTTTCTGAGATGTGTGTTAGTTTCTGTGTTTTGTTTTCTGAGAAAAAAAATCTCACTATATATCTCTGGCTAGCAAGGGACCCACCATGTAGCTTAGAGGGTCCACAAATTTGAAGTGACATTTTGTATTAACCTTCTTCATTCAGGGAGGTAGGGGTATGCTATCAAACCCAGCTCTTGATTCTATTCATTTTTCTTTCTAGAATTATTTTATATTTATGAAAGTAACCTGGAAATCAATGTTCAACTTTCTACCCATTGTGGAAAATTCAGCCTTTTGTCACACGGGTACTCTTGCTGTACTGTCCCTTTAAATCATTACTCTTACACTATGTTAAAGAAAAGTCATCACAGGTAGCTTTATTACCATAACAGCACATTGTAAACAGTGACCGTCAATGTGTAATCTATGAGTACATGTACTGTTAACTTTTCATCTAGAAAATGCTGTTCATCGGTTTGAAATGACACTTTCTGCTATATATATCACAATGTGGAACTTTCAGCATATCATGCTTATGAAAAAGAATGAGTTCCAGTAAAACACACAGTATTGATGTTTGCATTAAGACACATTAAAGTATCACAATATGGGCATGTTTTAGAGAACTGAGAAGTGAGGTTTGGGATCAGGTAGAGCAAGGCAGCAGTTTATAGTGGCATACCCTGGATAGTAAAGAAGAACTATATATACTTCTATATATAGTATATGTACTATATACACTAGATATAGTTCCCCATTTTAATATATATTCTAATTGTTTTACTATGTTAAAATATAGACATTAATACCCTTTCATTGCATGCATTTTTCTAATAATTATCATATTGTAATATAAGATATTAATTTTTTAAATCATGATTTATAACGTTGTTACAATTGCACTGATGCCATTTTTCTACATTTGTGATCTTTCTCAAGAGTAACTTATAAAGCCTCAAAACACCTAGAATTCGTAATTACACCAAAGGGCAAATCATATTTCTAAATGTAAAAATGCCAATGTTTTCATACGTCAAAACTATTAATTCATCTTTATATGAGATGATTGAACTACCACTAGGAAGTGGAATTCTGGTTATTATGTGTCCCAGTGAGAGACTAGAATTTATTTTAGAACTGCCATTAACCAATTTATCTATCTAATAGGTTTCGTAAACTTTTGAACTCACATGTCTGTGCACATGCTAAATGAGTTTCAGACTAACGCTAGTGGGAAATATACAGTGTGGAAAAAGGGAAAAGTGAAAAGTAAGGTTGTTGGTTGAATGACAATGACTCCTTAGGGGATTTATTGTGAATTATAAGACACAAATTTTCTTTGAGGACATTTGGTCCTTAATAATTCATATAATATGATCAAGAGATTTCAAAAATTATAATCTTTTTTTCTGTGCACATATGTGAATTTATTATCATCGTTTTCCATATTAAATGAGATTTAGCAAAAAAAATTGACAATGAAGGGTTAGATCTACATTTGCCTTTCTTGTAAATCATATGTTGTATAGGTTTTATTTTTTTTTTTTCACAGAATAGTCTGGCTCACTGATTCTCAGCTAATCTAAATCCAAATCTGTACTAATCTTTACAGTACTAAGCTGTAGCAAATCTAAAACTGGCACCAGTGAGCCCAGGATTCGCAGCATAAACTTTTCTAAAAGTTATTTTTAGTTAGGTGAAAGCAAACCTGTCAACATAGATGCCAGGATCTCTATAAAAATGAGAATTAATCTAATGAAAATTAATAAATCATTCCAGTGATAAAATGTATGTGCCCTATTTTAAGTTGATTATCAATGTCCTCAAAGATAGAATACATAGGAATTAGTTCAAGTTCCAGAGTGATTGGTTTCCCACATTACACAAAGTGAGTTACTTATGTATGGTATCTATTGAAATAAATCTTTAAAAAAAATCTACTAAAGATAAATATCACAGCTTTACAAAGAGAATAGGAATCTTGCCATGTAAATTTAAGAGTAAAATGGCTATTAGAGAGATCATGTATATTGTGTATTGTTGCTGGAGATATTTAAAATAGCGGAATTCAATCTGGCTTTTCTTAATCAGTCACCATGTTCCATATTAGCCTAGGCCTGCAGCCAGGAGTGGCACACTGCTGCTGCTCACCTCGGGGCCTTCTGCTCAGCCTGCCAGAGACACCGGCCCTGCCACCCACGAGATGCCAGAGTGGGAGATGGCTCTGCCAATCTTGCAAGTTGTCTCTACAAGGCTGGGCTGAGCCCAGACCATCCTGCCATCTATTGGATACCTGGTATAAAGTAAGATTCTAAGGCTTAGATTATCTAAAGGCTTTATACGTTTGGTAATGCTCAAATTAACAAGATGCCCATACAATTGGAGGTGTTTCCCAATTAACTAACCTAGATATAAGTTTTTATCCAGGACTGCTCTCAGTCCAAGCATGGTTCTTCATCCTCCTACACCTCTGTCTCTCTTCTTTTCTCTCTTCTCCTTTTCCTCTCTTTACTCCTCCTCTTTCTCTCCTTACTCCTCCCACCTTAGCTCCTCCCAACTTGCGGGAATTTCCCGCTACAGTATGTAAATGTGATATTATGTTAAGAAATTCAGTGTCTCAAAGTGTTTTCTAAAATTTCAAGTATGTTTAGTCACTTCAAATATTCACTAGCTTTTCTACTTTATTTTATCTGACATTTTTACCTGAAATAACACTGATGAAGATGTCCGTGTTTGTGTGTATATGTGTGTGTGTGTGTTTGTATCCATGTGCAAATTTTTCATTAAGTTACATTGAAAAATAAATTTATACATTATTAAAATGTATACATTTACTTATTTCTTTTAAATATTCCTAGTGTGTACTTGCTTTGAGTACTTAGGATGAAAATGAGTTCAGCCCCATCAGCTCTTCAGCTGCCCTTAAATTATTTGATTGTCTACTTGATTATGTTGAAGGACTATGCATGAAGACATGTTTGAATATAATTCATACTGTAATACAATATAATCCATTCTAGCCCTTATTTCTAAAAATTATCTCCAAGAAAAATGTACATCAGGAATTTGAACCACAAAATCTGTACAAATGTTTAATTTAATACATTAACAACTCTAACAGATTGATTAGCTTGAAGAAGTTCTCCTAAATATCCTAAATTTTTATAGTAAAACTAAACATGAGTACGGAGAGGAATGTGTTTTTTGATGATCTACCCTAAATATAACTCTCCCTAAAAAATGGGATCATGGCATAGTTAGAACCAATGAATTTCTGAAGAGCCAGAGTTGTTATGTAAGTGCTAGAATCTGCTCTTATGTATTTGCTTTTCATCTTTTATGGAAGTTTTTTAATTTTTGTAGTACTGATGTGCTGAAGACATTCAGTCATGAAGTTCTGGAGAGGAATAACAACATGTGGCATAAATTAATTTCCAGTTGGCCATGACTCTATCATTTGTTCATTCTGTTATTTACAATTGCATTGTTTCTTGACAGACTCTCTACAATTGGCAAAACAAATTACCATTAGTCCCTGTCTTATTCAAGCTTTATATTCCTGCACAAAACACTATGACCAAGAAGCAACTTGGAGAGGAAAGAGTTTATTCAGCTTACACTTCCACATTGTTGTTAATCCCCAAAGAATGTCACAACAGGAACTCACACAGGACAGAAACTGGGAGGCAGGAGCTGATGTAGAGGCCATGGAGGGATGCTGCTTACTGGATTGGTTCCTCTGGCTTGCTCAGCTTGCTTTCTTATAGAACCCAGGACTACCAGCTCAGGGATGGTACCACCCACAATGGGCTGGGCCCTCCTCCCTTGATCACTAATTGAGAAAATGCCTTACAGCTGGATCTCATGGAGACATTTTCTTAAGAGAGGCTTCTTTCTCTGGGATAACTCCAGCTTGTGTCAAGTTGACACACAAAACCAGCCAGTACATTTGCTTTATGAAACAATGGAGATTTTGAGGTATCTGCCAAATGACTTTATGAAGGTCACAGGAGTAATAGTTGTATGTGTGAGGACCTTAATTTTGTTTATCTTTGTTTCTTTTGGTCTTTTCTATGTTGAACATACATTATCCACAGGTTTTAATAAACACAATGTCTGCAATATACAAAGGAACAAAAATTCTCACATATAAAATGTATTATTATTACTTAGACACAAATCTTGATTCAGCTGAGGTGACCCCTCTATTTTTTTTTTTACTTTTCACTATCTTCATGTTTAGAGTTTTAATTATGTGATGGCTACAGTCTTAGGTCTTAATAAATCTTTTAAAATATCTATTTGTATGTGAAAGTCCGCATAAAAAAAAAATTCAGGTGTCTGGCTTATTTTCATCCACAAGTATTCCAATGAATTATTTTACCATAAAATTATGAAAGCAAAATCTAAAATGTAAAGAACATTTTAATATCTGTGTTAAAACTCACAGTTATTATATTTACAAATATATATGTAACGGTATTTTGCATTTATCACTGCTTTTAATTTACATTTGTTGCTCACTTATCTTTAGACACCACAGTTATAATGCTTCTTTTACTCATGAGATGCACATTCCACATGACACTGTACTGCTCTGACTCAAAAAAAAATTAAAGGAATTTTGTGTTGAGTCATCCAATTACATTTATGCAATTTCCTTTCTGTCTGCAGTAATGTGTAAGATATGAGTAAGGTAGGTCTTCTGAAGGAGAAGTCATCATAACCTCTTTACTCATAAGACTACAGTTTTAAAGTAAAGGGTTGAACAAATTATTTTGAACCAAATATAGCTTTTTATGACTATATAGCAAGCAACTAAGAGGTCATGATATGAGAAGTCCTAGTCACTAAAACTCAATCATCATATTTGAATTATGGCATGGAAGTTTCCATAACAATTGTACCTTGTGTATTCATTAAAACAGACTCATGACTGAATTCTACATCAGTGAGATTATACACCAGATTGTCTTGAAAATTGAAATCTAAAGAGAGTTTTATATTATTCAAGGTCAGGTAACTATTTATAGTCTATTTGATGTAATTCACATATGTAGAGATTATCTCATTACAATTTAAAGTAATAGAAAACACTCAATTATCACTATGTTAAGAGTACAACATTATATACAGAGGTGATTATTATTCTTAAAAGTATAGCTGATATTATTAAAGTGTAGCTGACTCTTTTTTCATTGAATTTGGTATCATTTTTCTTACAGACCAGTCATTGTCCCTCTCCCAGTTCACCCTCCCACAGTCCCTCATTCCATTTTCCCCCTGTTTCTAAAAGGATGCCCTGTCCCTGCCATGCCTCTCCATTCTGGTGCCTCAAGTCTCATGAAGGTTTGGTGCTTCTTCTCTCACTGAGGCCAGACCAAACAGTTCTGCTGTATATGTGTTAGAGGCCTTGGACCTGCTCCTGTATGCTGCCTGGTTGGTGACTCATTCTCTGAGAGATCTCAGGGGTTTGGGTTATTTGAGACTGCTGGTCTTCCTAATGGGACATCTTCCTCCTGAGCTTCTTCCAGGCCTTCCCCAATACAACCACTGTTTTTAGGTTTAAATGTGATTATAACTTATATAGTCTGGTTGTATATAATTTAGGTCACCTTATATCTTCTCGTTTTGGGGATGGCCATATTGCACTCTTGAAGTAATACAAGCAGATTTCTCAAAGGAGTAAGACAGGAACTAATGATATAACTAGTAATGAAAACTAATGGTGAGATACTAAAAGTAACTTTTAACATGTACAACACCCAATCATAACAGGAAATAAATACAGAGATGTAGGCTTTAATGTATTTTCTTATGTAAAATAATGCTGTGTCATATAGTCACTGTTTTCAAAAGGTCTTTTATTAATGTTTTGATATTTGACATGTAAGATTCAATCTATAAGGCATAAACATTTCTATAACTTGCTGTGTTTTACAGCATTCCCAACACTGTAATTTCATTCTGTTTGTGTTTAAGGGATCTGTTCCAGATAAGCAGAGAAAAAACTAAATAGAGATGATTCTTTAAGAGTCATCAAAACCATGGATTAAAACAAGTTTTGAATAAATAATGTTACTGGACCCTTTGAATTTCCAAGTCAAGACATGAAGTATTCATGATTGCACGCATTGCTGTGGTAAAAGTCAATGATGTCTACCAATCTCTGTAAAGTACACAATTGTTTACTTATCAGAGATCTCACAGAAATTTGTGCCAACAAATGTGAATGCTTCTCTCCACTCATAAAGCTGCCCATTTGCAATGTGCCTTGAGTGCTACTTTTTAAGCCTTCAAATGATGTAACTTTTCCTCAACTGAGATTTTAAGAACAGCCTCATCATGTTGAGCATAAAACACAACTCTCAAAAATAGGACAGGTGTTTTGGAAATCAGCCCAGAAACTTCTGAGACCCCTCCAGGGACTCTAAGTAATGATCCAAGGACAAATACAGCTTTGTTTTGCACATTGCAAAAATCAATCAACCCTGAGAACTATTATACTCTCCAAATATTATACAAATGATGTTTCACAGTTCAGCAGATTTGGGGTTTGGCTTTACGCTAGCTCACGGAAGTATTCATAACATGCCTCTTGAAACTTAAAGATTTTAGAAGTTTTGCTCAACTGTCCCATGGTTATCATCTTGTGGATGAGACATATACATGAAAGATACAGCTTTAATGTAAGAGCAGAATGATTGAGACTTATAATTTCATTATGATTTCAAAGATGTGTTACATTGTTGCCCAGCATTACTGCAAGTAAGACTTAGGATGAACCAGAAACATCATAGAGGAACAGGGATAAAAAGGAAAGTTTAACAACTCACAGCAGTAAAGTAATCAAAGGGAAACCACAGTAAAATATATTCCCCAGGGACATGCCCTAGTAACCTGTTTCTCCTACTATGTTGCTCCAAGAGAATTTATTCGAAAGCAATCCATCTTTGCATGAGACTGTTGGAAACAATCCAATCTTTGGCATATTTATTTTTTTTAAAAAAACTATTTTAAACATATAACAAAATAAGAATAAAAATGTATTGTGTTTTAAATAGTAGCTTTGAAATTACTGATTGCAAGAGTTATGAAAAGCTTGCTTCAGAGCTAACCTTAATTTTGTGTATTCGTATTGTCAATAATTAATAATTTGATATTTAAATTTTAATAAGACATAACAACAAGATAAAAATATTATAACCTTAAGTTAAGCAATATTGCACTTTAAAACCAGTAATTCTAACTATTAATACTTTGGATTGCTTTTGAATTCTTTGGGTCTACAGATTTTAAGCATGGTGAATTGTTAAATATAATCATTTGAAGGGATATTACAATGAAGTGCTTTTCAGAAGAGTGCTGAAGATTTATGTCTTTTAATCTTCAGGCAGTAAAATATTCATGTTCTTAGATATACTGGCCTAGTTTATAAATGAAAAATAGAGATTTCAATATGTATTACCTTAATAGCAAAGACACAGTAAATAGTGTGACTGTCCACTGAATGATTTATAGAAATAAAGCCCAGTCGTTTGAATTGTTCTTGGTTGCTTGTTTGTTTATTTGTTTGTTTGCATTCAGGATGATACTCCAGAATGGAGGTACAACACTTTTTGTTATTGATAATTTTTGAATTTTATTATAGAAAAATCATATTTCTTATACATGGACAGATGAAACTAGGTTAAATATATCTTCAGAATGTATATCTTGGGGTAACGCACATATCCAACACATAAAAGCCCTTGGTTTGCTCCCCAGTACTGCAGATGAGAGTTCTTATGAGTCAGCTTTGGGTAAGTATGAGACAGTCTCCTTAGGCAATTACTAATAAAAAGGTAGGATTTATTTAACTTGTGATTTTGGAAGATATAAGTTACCATCTTACCTAGTGAGGCTAGTAAACTACATTGAACCAAGTACAGTTTGTGACAATAGCAGCTGTACCAGAGCTCATAGACATGGACTTACAGTGCCATCAGATGGAATCTCCTCAGTAACCCAACACTTCTCAAAGACCCCTACTTGCAAAAGATACACAGAACCTCCCAGTAAGACACCCTGAAAATGTAGTTATTAAACTTGGAATTCTGGGGACTTGTCAACCCTCAAACTATAGTAGATTAGTTGTGAAAAGGCTTTATCATTATTATTTTTTTCAATATCCTCACCACAGCATCACCTCTCTCTACTCCCCGTAGCTTCTGCAACTTTTCCTGTCCCCTAGATCCACCTCTGCCTGTTTCACTTCAGAAAAGAGTAAGCCTCTAAGGAATGTCCACTGAATGTGTCATAAGATACAATAAGACTAGGTAAACCCCTCATATCAGTGCTGCTTGAGATAACAGTAGTAGAAAAAATGTTCCCAAGAGCAGAGTCAGAGACACTCCCAACTTTCACTGTTAGGAGTCCCATAAAACCATCAAGCTAACAACCGTCACATATGTGCAGAGTACCCATGCAGACTGTGATTAGATTATAACTGGTCATTCACACATTAGAAAGAGAGCATACTATAGTACAAACCAAACAGTGTACTACAAGGGAGGAGTGATTAACAAGACCTAGAGAAGTTTGCATTGAGAAGCCACATTAGTTTTAATAATCTTCATTTCCAGGATGATCAGGGCAAGTTTTGAAAGTTAGCAGTTAAACAAATTTTCATCATACTTGCTTTCTTGTTTCCCTACCTACCCATTCCCAAACCCTAAGGTTTTAATCGACAGAAAGAAAGGAACAAATAGAAATGGAGAAATAGGAGATATTAACTTTTTTTAAAAATTTCTTCAATGTCTTGATTATTCAATTAAAATTGAGCAACTCTTTTTATTGGTACATTTAGAAGGATAATTAAATCCAAATACATAGAACACATTATGATTCCCCCATCTTCTCTTTATCTATCAATTTTATTTTATTTTATTGCATAGTATTTTAGCAGCTTAGTGTAGGAACTTAAGAAGATGGATCTAAGGAGAAATCTACCTGGTGTCAAGTGTTCCATCTCCCCTTTAAAGAAATAACCTATAAAATCTTACTTAAGTTTCTGGTTCTTTGACTGTAAAAAAAAATGTTGAGAATCATGTCTATTTAATAGGACTCCCATGAGGCAGCTAGTAACCAAGTAGTTTACCAGCACTATTCCTTCAAGTCACCCCTAGTTACTAATATTAGTATGAACAAGGCTTCTAGAAAGTTGTCAATATGAACAGCAGTGTTAGATCAAAGGTCATAAATAGTTGTATTACTTATTGCATACTGATAAAATAACTTCTGAAATGTTTTTTATAAATAACTCTAGATTTTAAGGGAAATGGCTAACATAAATAGAATATATTTGAAGATAAATCTCAGATGGTCCCTTTAGAGGTGACTAATAGCTTTTAGTACAGCCAGCTTCAAAGATACTTGAGAGAAACACAGAGAACAGGTAGACAGCATGACCTGCTTGCCCTCTGAATACTGATATTTCAATGACCTGATTTTCAACCTGAGGATTTTCAGAGTGACAAATTATGCTCATTTGGCTTGTAATGATGTTCTGATTATAGACTAAGTCAAAAGATGAATTTCCTTGAAGCCTTCTCTTAATGTTCTTAAATTGTGTGCTGACCTTTCCAAACATTTTAGCTTATAGTAGCAGATTTAGATTCCACTAAAAGTTTCATAATCATGTATTTAAATATATCTCTGTTCACGTAATGCATGTTTATATATTTTCTAATAAAAATGTTACATGCTTTTAAAAAATATGTCATGCTATATACACCTTAACTAATGTGGTATGCAATTATTGTTCATATTTCAAATATAATGTATGATAAGATTTTTGTAAGTTATCTGATTTTTTTCTACCCTTGGTATAATTTTGAAGCTTTGCAAATCAAATATGCTTTATATATTATTGTAGAAAAGATTTCAGCACACACTCATATTTGTTAATTTGAATTATTCCCTCTACCACATTGTTCATTTTTTCCAAAGTATATACTAAGATCCAGCTCTGCAGGACACATAAAACCTAGGCCTGGCAATAAAAGTAACAATTGAGACAAGGCCATTGATAAGATATTTGCATCCTCTTAGGGGAATGCACCTAATGAACTTATGATTATGATTTGTTAAACTGCAATGCCCGAACAAGATCACTTCATAAAAACTGAGAGAACTGCATTTCATAAAAAAAATAGAGGAACTTGATAATAATGTGAAAATGAGACACAATTGATGGTATGCGACACAGAAAATCCTCACTGTGTTTTAAAGCAAATAGTAAGTAGAGATGGAATATTTTTCTGAGAGAAGGCAAGATGAGTCTGTCAATAATGTAAAAGGTAGACAGATGCTCTTAGCATCTTTACAGAATCTTGTCTGGGAAGTGTGAAGCTGCAAACTAAAGGACTTTGGAGTTGACCAGGAAAGAGAAGAATTAGTATACATAAATAATTTTAACAATTAAAAAAAAATTTATTGGTTATTTTGTTTATTTACAATCCAAATGTTATCCACCTTCCTGGTTTCCCCTTCGAAAACCTCCCATCTTACCCCTCTCCCCCTGCTTCTATGAGGTGCTCCCCACTCCTCTCCCACTCCCACCCTGGCATTCCCCTACACTGGGGCATCAAGCCTTCATAGGACCAAGGGTCTCCCTTTCATGCCAGACAAGGCCATCCTTTGCTACATGTGTGGATGGGGTCATGGGTCCCTCCATGTACACTCTTTGGTTAGTGTTTTTGTCCCTGGGATCTCTGGGGGTCTAGTTAGTTGATATTGTTGTTTTTCCTATGGGGTTGCAAAATTTAGCTAAACAGAATACAGGATGTTTGCTTGAGGCAGAGGCAAGCATAAGGGATAGGTATGAACTCAAAGAGAGTGAAACAAGCAGTGTGGCAGCACAATCTGTCACTAGATATGACTTGTGACTTATCTGAGGAACCTACATATGAAAAACAAATGGGAAAGGTCCTCATAAAATTGCGGATTGAAGGCAGAGTTCAGAAACACAGAGACAATGCACATAACTATTGTTAATGAGAAGGGACTTTTATGGAGAGGTATCATGAGCTAAAAAACACAATATTTGATAGAGATTTGTTACTTTAGAGCACAGTGATGCAATGATAGAGAGTAGAAAGATAAGCAGATCTCAGAATGATAAAGAACAATTTTATATACTGACAAACTTAGACTAATCTTTTTATTCTTCATATAAACTTTTCACCATAAATTATTTATCACTGAATGTGTTAAGCACATACTAAAATGTTCATTTTATTTTAATAATAATAATAATTATCATTATTATTATTAATTGTGACTAAATCTTGCAGAATGAAGCCTTGCCACTGACTTGATATATAAAAATTAATAGCATGAATTATGGATTATTCCTACATTCCAATATTCTAGAATTACAGGCATCTGCCATCATATTTAGCTTGTTCCTTTCCTTGACTGATTGGACAACATAGATATAAATGTAGATTTTGTCTCACACTTGGCTTTGTCTTCTTCCATGTTAAAAGCTCACATGGCATAAAAAGATGGCATAGCCCATCTCTGACTCATTCTATCAAATCTTTCTCTGATTCATCACTTTGTCTACTTCTCAATTAGATGCCACTTTCAAACATAGCTGCTTTCTTCTACAAACTAACCTTATCTTCATTGGTGGTGATTAAAGATGTGTACTAAAGGTCTGTATTCTAGTCAGACTTTAATCTAAGACACTCTAGCTGGATCAGATAAACCTAGAAAGTCTTTGGATGTGATCCCTTGTCAGAGCAACATGTTGCTGGATTAAAATGCTTCTAAAGTCATTGCTGTTGCCTAAGGAATATGAATAGTATAAACATAGAAGATTGACTTTCTAACTAAGCATCTAGATGGAAAGTATTGCTCAGTCTGAAGTCTGTTATGGGTAGGATGGCCTTACATCTTGTTTAGTTGCGATGGAGTTATTTATAGCTATTATCACAGGAAAATAATAATTTTTAGATATTACACATATTATTTATCAATGTAAATTTTATTCCATAGTACCTATTCTCATAGTTAAGGTTTTTATTCCTTTTGTAAAAGACCATGACCAAAGCAACAATTACTCATCACAGTCCATCACTGAGAAAAGTTAAGGCAAGAACTCAAACACTCAAGGAACACAGAGGTAGGAGTTGAGAACATGGAGGAATGCTGCTTGCTAGCTGGCTCATCTTATATTTCTCAGACTACATTCTTATATAACCCAGGACATCCTGAAGAGGGATGACACCACCCACAGTGGTTTGGTTCCTTTCAAATTAATTATTAATCAAGAAAATACCCTGCAGGATAATCTTATGGTGATACTTTCTCAACTTTTGGTTCTCTCTTGGCCACTAACCTGTGTCAATTATTTGATATTAAACACTAGCCAGCACACACATGCACAGCATAGAACGAGTCAGCTCAGTTCCAACACCATGGAACATTGAGCACATACTGTGTTTTCTGCAAGCTCTAAATGACCTCATGTACAAGAAGATCCTAAACCTGCTTCCACTTCTTTTCAACGAGATATTTCCTTTGGATATCAGTTGCCTTGATAATCTAGACATCATTTAAAAGGTATGGCACTAGCAAAGGGATCCAACATAAATTTCCTTCATGAGTTTCAAGTGAAAAAATTTCAAGTAAAAAACACTTTTACCTGGTATAATAGCCTGTATCATATTTTCTTGGAGCTTTGCCAGGTCTGTTTGCTGGTTGTCCTCTTAGGTAATTCTGAAAGTCTTGTTCCATGGTGTTGTCTGTGAGATATTAATGTATTTTCTCATCCATTCCATTAAATAAAGTCCTTTAACTTGGCGCTATGAACAAGGCATTTATTCCATGGTCTATCCACTCTAACAAATGGCCACTTAAAAATTATAATTCACATGTAATTACATCATACATTTAAACTCAAAAAAAATTATTTTAGGCATTACAACTTCTTTAACTGCATTTAAAAATGTATATAATTTCTCCTTTTCTCTTTTTCTGACAATATAGCTAATCAAAAGATTCAAAATAAACAAGAGGGAGAGAATAAGGACTCAAGGTAACTTTGAGACTAGACAAACTCTGCTGACAGATCGAATAACTATTCTCCTGAAACTGTAGTTTGACCTCAAATAACAGTGCCCTGAAAGCACACTTTGAAAAGGGCTCTCTCCTTTGAATAACAATGAGATGGACTTGCATTGATGTCAACACTGGGTACCAGGAAACACCAGGCACTAGTTCTCAGAACTCTCATGACTCATGTTGACCAAAGCCCAGTGGTGGGTTCTGAGAATTCCAAATTAGAAAACAACATACCAGGAAGAAAGTTAAATTTTCTGTCATATCTCATTAGTGGTTTAACTGGCTTTTTATTGCAATATGATGTTTTTCTTTTATCTTTTAGTTGTAAGAACCAATGAATATAGAAACAAATAGTGAGTCAGGTTAAAAAGATCACCCTGACAAAATGTGTTGAACTGAAGAACTTTCTGTTAACTGTGGAGCATGAAGCTAAATTCACTGAAAATGACATGTTTTTAAACAATGCTTTTAATGTTTAAATATGAGGTTATCTTTTTCCTCGTAGGATATCATCAGGCTTAGTAGCAAGGACATTTTAATATTATGTTTTGGTTATGCCTTTCCACTTTATAGTCTGTTTTCTCCTTTATGTGTTGTTCAGCAGTTTTATAATTTACATAATAACTGTTGTCATTTTCACCTCTATTCTCTTCCCTCCTGTCTTAATTCTTTTGCTGAATTCCACACAGAGCATCTTTTAATCAATGTGGTTCTCTTATGTCTTTCAACTTCAACTCTCGAAAAAGCATTTTGATACCTCTTGGAGAAATAACATCAATCTTACTAGGATGTTTATAATGGCAAATGTCCTCTTCCCTAATCACAGATTTTAAATTTATAGGTGCAGAAATAATGGGACTTGTTCTAGCCTAATATTTAGATTCCTGCATGAAATTACTCCTTTGTTCTAGCCTAATGTCAGATTCCTGTCTAACATGGAAGTAACCTTCAGACATAAAAATGACTTTGGGCTAGGACAGGGAAATAGGCTCAGATATTTTTGTCATCCTGATAAGCCCTTAGAAATAGGGGGATGTTCATGAAACTTTGTTTATTGCCTTGCTTGTTCTTTGACTATTTGTGTTTATTGTATTGCTTGTGCCTTGACTATTTGCATCTATTGTATTGCTAGTTCCTCAACTTAGAACTGATCTTAATACTTGCATGTAATTAAAATGGTATAAAACCAAAAACAAGGAGAGGGGATAGGATAGGGGGGTTCTAGGGAAGGAAAGTAGGGAAAGGGGATGACATCTGAAATGTAAATAAATAAAAATCCAATAAAAATGGGTCTTTAGATATTTCTTCTGTTGCAATACATATGTGTAAATAATGAAATTCATTTTCTAAATAATAATAATTTTCATCTTTTAAGCAATAGAGCTTTTATTAAAATGAAGTGAATACTTTCTACTTTTATTTTGCATGGCATATATACATTAAGCAGTACAAAATTTTTTATTAAGGGATATAAAATATTCATATTTCATGTTTTAAAAAATGTATGTTTTTAAAAGGATGTTTTTAATACTGGACTGAAGACCACAGTGGAAATTATTGCTAATATGTGGCAAAATTCTTAGGAAACATCATCTAACCTTGAACAGACCCATTAGGATCTACCATGAATATTTAGAACTGAAGGAGAGAAAGCATCAACTTTATTGGAAAAAATTTGATCAGAGTGCTCTCTGCTACCTATTGAAAATTTCAAAAGAGTCATATGTTGCCAATTCACTCACATCGTGGCTTATAAACATCTGGAAAATGGTTTTTCTTAATTGCTTTCTGAGTGATATGCACAGTAATAAACTAATGTAGCTCACCAGATACAACTTGCATAAGAGAATAAACATTTTCCTATTAATAGTTTCTACATTCCATGAAGATTATACTCCTTTTATTTAATCCACAATGTTTAATTTTTTTTTAGAAACATGCTCTTTAATAATATACATACGATTGTTTTAAGGGGAATTTTGAATATTTGTGTGCATGTATGCCGTTGTTTAAGTGTGACTATATGCAGGTGAATGCTAAACATTGATATTGCATGTCGTTCTCCACCTTACTATGAGACACAGAATCTTTCTTGACCATCTGAACTTGAGATTCTCTAAGTTTATAAGACTCACTGGTAACTAGTGTAAGGGATCTTCTAGTTTCTGTTTCCCTCCAGTGTTGGGATTACAGACATCCATAATTGCCTGTCTTTTAAGCAGTATGAGTGAGCTAAGCTTAGGTCCTCAAAATTTTGTAGAAGGCAGTTTATTCACTAAACCATCTTCCAGCCCTTGATAGGTATGACATGTAGCAAATTTATATATGCTTGAGTATATATATTTTAGTCGTATGACTCTGGTCCATCTGAGACTGCATGCAGCATTGTGCTTCTGACACCACACCTCCACAGTGGTGCCTCTGCCAGCCAGGGCAAAGCCAGCTCAGATGCCAGCAGTCAGACAGGATTATTTTCCAAACATTACTGCTTCTTCACTGTACCCTCTGGAAAGGTTAGCTCAGGAGATGTGTGGAGGGAGATTCAACAAGACTTTGCCCCGAGGAACAGCTGTGCCACAGTGCGGCAGGAACCTCTTGTCCTGTGTCCCACTTGCTGTTCCTAATAGAATAACTTTCCAGAAAGTGTGGTTATGTTCTGACTTTTAAAAGGTAAAATATAAATAAATTTCATAATTTATCCAAAAATTACATATATGTGTATGTGTTTGTGCATGTGTAAATCATTCATTTATTAGAACCTTTTAGTAAAACTTATACATTTCTTGTTTTTCTTAAACTCAACAGTGGTGAGACTTTCATACCCTTCATACTGACAAAATTAAATATGCTTTATAACCCAAAGAAGAAAATAGTCTAATATGTGTGTGTCACAATTTTCTCACAAAATGGCCATTAGTGTTTTACATTTAGGTTTTCAGAATTCTGTATAACATTATAAAATTTATGTGGTTAAGTGGTTTTACATTATCTATTACTGTTTGTCATTTCATATATAAACATTGCTAGAATTTATTGGATTACCTCCTACACTGAATTTGTTGCTTCTTCTGTGATTGTGTTATGTTTTTGATATCTAGCTTTCATTTTGTTACCTCTTGTTTTTCTTTATATATATATATATATATATATATATATATATATATATATATATATATATATATTATTCTTCCTAAGTAAAAATGAACATTTTAGGACAGAACAAAATATCATTTATATAAATAAACTAAAAAGGAATATCTACTATCTATAAATTTTGAAAAATTTTGAAAATTTCCATTTTATTTCATCTGTGCCCACTATTACAAAATGATATTGCCTTTTCCCCCTTATAAGAAAAACACATGTATTTCTGGAAACTATCAAGCATAAGATCAGTGTCTAAATGCATTCAGAATTTGGTGAGAGCTTGTTGCTTGTCATAGATGACATCAACTAACTTGGGTCATCTCTTCATCCCCCTTTTTAAGGATACCAATCTCGACTCTGATTCTGAGGCTTACTTAATTCTGGAGTCTCTTCCTTCTAAAACTATTACATTCAAAACTAGATTTCAACATTTGGATTTTGAAGGATACAAATATTTGTATCAGTAATTTTCTTCAAAATCTCTAATTTTATGCAAGCTAATAGAGCTAATACGTTTTCATGGAAAGTGTCTTTGATTAACCTTCAAATTCATGGTGTGCTTTCTTCTCTTCTTCTTCTTCTTCTTCTTCTTCTTCTTCTTCTTCTTCTTCTTCTTCTTCTTCTTCTTCTTCTTCTTCTTCTTCTTCTTTTTCTTCTTCTGCTTCTTCCTTCTTCCTTTCTCCTTCCTTCTCCTCCTCTTCCTCCTCCTCCTCCTCCTTCTTCTTCTTCTTCCTTCCCCTCCTCCTCTTCCACCACCTCCTCTTCTTCCTTCTCTTCCGCATCCTCTTCTTCCTCTTCCTTCTCTTCCTCCTTCTTCTCCTCCCCTTCTTCTTCCTATTTCTCTTCTTCTTACTCATCCCCCTCTTCCTTCTTGACCCCTCGTTCTTCTTTCTTTTTCTTTACCTAAGGGTATATCATGAATACACATATATGCATAAACAACTATTTTCCTAAATATTACTTGTTGTTGAGTTCATGCAGTATTAAATGTATGTATTTAAGGCATAGTCATTTGGCAATGATAAAACAGTAAATGTGGTTCTCCTTGGAAAAGACCATCTCTCTCTGACACATCTTCACTCAGTTGTCTATAATATTTCTGTGGAGTTGAATCCACATATGCTTTTTCTTGTCTAGTTTGGTATTTCTTTTGGTGTCTTCAGCTCACCTTTAGACACTCATGTTGTTCAGATTTTAAGGGTATAAATTCTGATTTTACTAGGAAACACAATCTCACCTTCTGGCTTTTAGAATCTTCACATTTCCTTTTAGGCAATATTTCCCGAGCTTTCAGTGCAGGATGATTTATGGATATATACATTGGGACTGAATTCTAAAACTGTGCATTTTATTAATTGTGATTTTCTATAATGGTCTCCATATGTTGCAAAAAGAAATTTCCTTGTTGGGAGGTAGAAACTACTTTTACCTGCTGTTGGTAAAAGGGCAAATATTTGTAGATTATTCTTAGTGACTGTAGTGGTTTAGTAAGTCAAAGTCTGTAGATTTGTCTCCAATAACCATGGCTTCATTAGAACTGAGTATTTAGATATGTTTCCAGTATATGGATTTTATTGTTTTGAGCAGTGTCTATTCAACCCAGGCTCCCTTGTATGGTCAATCTCTCTAAACACCTTTTACCAAAGATCCGTGGTCTTTGCCTTCCTACATTAAAATTACTGGAGAGACCCACACAATACATACATGGCTTCTTGTGATATAAACTCTAGTTGTTTGTTTGTCGGTCAAATATTTCACCACCGAACTATATGCCCATCTCACAAAACTTATACCACATTTGTAAACATGTGACCCAGACAGTATCACATTCAGGACAGTAGCTCAGAATATTTGATACTTTCTTTAGAAATGAAAACTAGCATTATGCTTATTATTTTATTTTTAATTTTTTATTGGTTATTTTATTTATTTACATTTCATATGTTATCCCCATCTTGGTTTCCCTTCCACAAACCTCCTATTTCATCTCTCTCCCCACTGCTTTTATGAGGGTGCTCCTCCACCCACTCTCCTGTGCCCTAGGATTCCCCTAAGCTGGGCCATCCTTCACAGAACCAAGGGCACTAACCCCTCCCATTGATGCCAGATAAGGCAATCCTCTGCTACCTATTTATCTGTATCCATAGGTCCCTCCATGTGTACTGTTTGGTTAGTGGTTAAATCCTGGGAGCTCTAGGGGGTCTGGTTTTTTGATATTGTTGTTCTTCCTGTGGGGTTGCAATCCCGGGTCAATTTCTTCAGTCCTTTCCCTAACTCCTTTATTGGGCTCCCCATGCTCAGTTCGATAGTTGGCTGCAAGCATACTGCATCTGTATTGGTCAGGATCTGGAAGAGCCTCTCAGGAGAAAGCTGTATCAGGCTCCTGTCAACACACACTTCTTGGCATCATCAATAGGGTCTTGGTTTGTTGACTGCATATGGGATGGATCCCAAAGTGGGGCAGTCTCTGTTTGGCCTTTCCTTCAGTCTCTGCTCCATTCTTTGTCCCTGCATTTCATTAAGACAGGAGAAATTTTGCTTTAATATTTTTGAGATGGGTGGGTGACTCCATCCCTCAACTGAGGGCCATGCCTAACCTCTGGATATGGTCTCTGCAGGTACTCACTCCCCTTTGTTGGGTATTTAAGCTAATGTGATCCTACTTGTGTCCTGGGAGGATCTTGCTTTCCTGGCATCTTGGGCTTTCTAGTGGCTACTCCCAATTCCTCATCCTCCACTGCTAGAACCTCCTTTCAATTTTCTGACCCTCTGTATATCTCCCCTTATTAAAACAAATTATGTGAATGTAGAAAGATTTCTTCCACATAATATATTCATCTTTGCATTTGCTTAAATTTATAATATGAAAGATTCTAACCAGTATATTGTTTTGTTAAATCAAAAATTAACTAACTGTGAAGGATTAGCATGTATAGGTTTATTTATTTTATGATGGTGGTATGTATGGTTGTTTTCTTATTCCCTCAAGGTGAGCACTGTTACACTGAGTTACAGCCTCAGTTACATAGTGATAAAGAACTCCAACATTGTTTGCCTCAGTTGTTGTTTACAAATCTATATATTTGAATAGTTTTCTTATGGCAAAAACTAAGACAATGAGTGGGAAAAAGAACCGTAGTGCTTCATTACACATGAACCAATCTCTTAAATCACATTGTTAGTTAGTATCTCAAGAAGTTGATTGTACCACATGACTGAAAATGAAAAACTTTATAAGTTGATGTAAATAAAATATGATGCTGACTCATAGAGTTCTGATGAAAATAGAGGATATGAAGTTAAATATTCCAAAACATTGTATTCAACCGTATATTTGAACTTTGGATTATGTACAGTTATTTAAGTATCCATTCTTCATAACAGTTCAGTAATTTCATGAAGAAATCCAGCATTGAAAATAAGATGATCTTCTCCTAGTTGTTAAACATAAATACCTTTTGAGTGACAAATAATTAACAGTTACAGGTAAACTACAGGTTAGGAAGAAACACAGGTGCTTCAGTTATACATCAGTTGTTAAGAAGGTTTAACCATAAAACAAAAGACATTGTTTTAATTGTTCTGTTTAATATATAATTTAAGGAAGATACAGCTGCCATTATTCCAATTAAAGAAAAAAAAAACCTCTGCCTATTAATCATGAGATAGTACTTTGATACATTATTAAATTTTCGAGACACTGAACTTGAATAATCAAATTAATAGAAATGTTTGATCATAAGTCCTTTTGATGTTAATTACAATTAAATGTTATAAAAATGAAAACATATTGAAAATATCAAAAGATATAAATACTATTAAGCTATAAGTGGGAGAGTAGCAGTTGACAGAGGTCTATGACCTTGAATTAATTGACAATGAATAAAATTGGACATATTATAATCCCAATATAATTATTACTTCAAAGTACTTAAATGTGTTCAGAATAATAAAATGCAGTCTCTGCTAAGCAGCAGGTGGAATAGAATCAATGTTTCTGTTGTAATATTAGTATCAACTGAAAGACTTTATTATATTAAGAGACATGGAAGCCAAATTTTACTTAATATTACAATTCTATTCCTGGTACATTTTTCAAATGTTATGATGACCTTGGTTAAAACACTAACATCTTTTTATTTTACCTTTGAAAAAATGCATGAGTGTAAATTTCGACTTATATATAATAAATTTATTTGTTGATAGATTGATTTCTGATTATAGAATACTATGGGTGCTGGACATAGTTCAATCTATATGGAGATTTTGGAGAAGTCCTTAGGGGATGAAACAGAAATTAATCTTTATTCAGCTTTTCATATTCTTAATAAATCAGGTCATCTAATGCTCAGGTCTGTTAAAAGTCCTCATATTCTACTCCAATAAATCAACATTCCTTCTGTGAATTTTTTAATTCTAAATTAACAAATCTACAAAGCATACTCAAATTTTTTGAGATTGTTTTTAATATTTTGTATTTTTATTTTTAAAAGTTTTTTTCTGAGAATTTGATATATGCACACTATATTAACACCATTTCTATTTTCCTCTCCCTGCCCAAATTCTCCCACTTATATTCAACTATCACTACCTCTCAAACTCTTAATATTTTTCTTTTATTATATAAATATAAGCAAACATGAAATGATTATAACATTTGGTTATTTACATGTGTATTTGTTAAAACCTGACACACTTTGATTTTTTTTTGTTTTTGTTTTGTTTGTTTTTTTCTATAAACTTTCAGACGGCCTATCCCCAGGGATAATGGAGTCTCCTCATGGTAACCATTTGGTTGCCTATAGTTCTTCATCTAGGTGTGGGATAATGTGATATTTCCCCCTTCACACTGTTAACTCACATGGTGTTATCATTGTATAGACCTTATTTAGGCAACCATATTGCAGATATTTCATGGATACAGTAACCCACACATATTTAGGAAGCACTACCTAGGCATAGGCATCCTGGTTGTCTGTCTCTTGACAAAAATCTGCCTGCTTTTATGTGTTTTCTCTGATTCCTAGATATAATGATTATGTTATAAATACATCCGTTGGCACTGGACAGCCTACAGTAGCTTACTGTGTTTGTTATGACAAATTGTGGGATCTCTATAATAAACCCCATCTACTATATATAAAAAGGGAAGAAAAACAGTTTTCTTTGGTTATAATGATGCATGTTTAACTACAGTAAGAAATTATATTGGCTTATAAAAATGAAATAACATGTTTGGCTCTATAGGGCTATGGCCTCACTAGCAATGGCTATGTTTTATGACAGGGATAAACAGCAGAATTTTTATTCTTAAAGAGAATCACTCAGTACAGCTGCACAAGGGGTCAATATACCACTACACAAATAATAATAATAATAATAATAATAATAATAAGTAGTAATAACAATAATGATAATAATAATACTGTACTTGAGAGAGTATGGGTTTTTCATACTGTGGAGGCTACGTGTCTGAGCATAGGCCATTTGTTGTATGAGCATGAATGTTGAGTTATTATTTGAAGTGAAGATACCATAACCGTTAAAATTATAGCTGTCCATTGAAAGGTGATAGTTCACAATGAATTTATAATGAAACAAATATCCAGGAATTTTGAGCAACCATAGTTCAATTGACTGTAAGAATCATTGTGATATATTGAAAATGTGAAATGTTTGGGGTGTGTGTGTGTGTGCGTGTGTGTGTATGTGTATGTGAGTGTGTGCATGTTAGTTTTTTATAAAAGGCATTTTTTGCTCTTTAATCATCACCTTATTTGTTTTGTTTTAATTAACATAGCAATAAATTGTACTTTTAATATTTCTATCCAACGTATTGATTGCATAAATTTACAATCTTTCTCTATTAGAAATATTGACTCTATGTGACCTTTGTATTTCTGTATAGGATATTGGAATATTTGCTTATTGTTTCAAAGTTTCATGTATGTGAGTGTGAATCTTCGATATTATTACCCCTTTTCCCTTTCCCATCTCCCTGTTTTCCTACTGAAATTGCTCCTCTCAGTAACTCGTCTTTCTATTTTCATGACTTCCTTTTGTGTGTGAACCACTAAGTTTAGTTAAAATATGTTCCTAAAGGAGGGCATGAGATTATTTTCTGGAGAATAGTTAACATTATCAGTAACTTCATTACTGGAAAAATATCATTTCCTTCTGTAGTAATCATCTCTACTTATAGTACATACCTAAAAGGGGTTGGATCTCAAAAGCTCCTCCCATATCTATGATAAAATGTTGATGTTCCCACTCTGTCACAGATCTTTTGCAGGTCATCTCAGCAGTAGTGAGGTCATGTGTGTTATTAAAGAGTCATAACCAAAAACTGCCTTTCTGTTTCATCTACCCCATCTTCTACTTTGATATTTTCTTCCCTGTCTGTCATACTTCTTGATTCTTAAAAGATGTAACATAGATGTGCTCTTAATGTGAACATTCCACCTTACCTTGGTCTCATTATTTTGAAAAATTAGAATGTTCTGCCTTACATTTATACTTTGTAATAAGAACAAAATGAATATTCCCACTCATCCATATTCATATGTACATACACTCATGTGTACCCATGCACAAACACATACACCTATACTCTAATATACACACACATATACAAACACACATACACCATGGTCACAAACACACACTCTAATGCACACACACACACACACACACACACACACACACGTACCCCTGAACACTCATACACACAAACAGTCAAGTACAATCATATCCATAGTCACATGTACTCATGCCCAAACACATACTTGTGTACACTTACATGCATAGAGTCACACATACATAAACACAGTTTTTTTGATTCATTGTAAAGGAAAGAATTTCAGAAGAAGATCAAATCGGACCTTGACTTAATATGATACAACTCTATAAGCTCTAAGTGGTTTCCTTTCTTGTTGCTGTAAATGGATTTCACTCATTGTAGTCATATGTAGGAAATTGATACCATGGTGCTGTGTGATGCATTTTTCAATTTTTGGTCACTTATTTAAGTCTAGTTTTGAGAATTATAATCTTACAAGTAAAATGTTTTAGGAAAACTGTGTGTAGATTCTTCATAGTAATCCATACTTTTCACTCTCTTGTAAAAGGTTTCTTTTTTTAATAGCTACCGTCAATTTTATGTCCTTACTTTTAATTTGTGAGAATATCTACTGAATTACACAAAGACCAGAGATCAGTCAATATTTGGTTTGAACAGGGTCTTACTGTGGGGACCAGGGTGCTTAGCAGTGAAAGTGCAACAGTTTAACATCTTTGCCTAGTCTCAGTCCAAATCTAGTAACTTCTGAGAATTAAGGATGATGTGATTTTCTTAAGGAATAATAGAAATGCTGTAAGTGAAAACTTTGCAAAGAGGGAGAAACCAAGAATTGTTTGACTGTCATTTATATCATCACTGTTCATTGTCTCAAGAACAGAAAATGAATATGTAATATAATAAGAAAGATTTATTTTATCTAAAAATAGTATTAATAAAATATTGAGTAAAAGCAATCATATAATCTTGGATATATGCAGATCTTAATTCTTTGAATACATTTGGCACTCTAAAATATTAAAAGGAAGAAACTGGTACCCTGTTATAGATCACAGTACTTGTTGCTTGCCCATAGGAAGAACAACAGTATCAATTAACTGGACCCCCTAGAGCCCCCACAGACTAAACCACCAACCAAAGAGTATACATGGGCAGGTCCATAGCTCCCACTACATATGTAGCAGAGGACTGTCTCATCTGGCATCAGTGGGAGAGGAGGCATTTGTTTCTGTGGAGGCTTGATGCACCAGAGATGGAGAATGATAGGGGTGTGAGGCAGGAGTGGGTGGGTGGATGGGGGAGCATCCTTTTAGAAGCAAAGGGGAGGGGAATTAGGTAAGGAGTTTGTGGAGGGGAGTTCAGGAAGAGGGATAACATTTGAAATATAAAGAAATAAAATGATTAATACATAATAATAAAAAATTTTAAGTGCTAGGTGCTACAGTGGTGATGTAGCCTTGAGTTTCTTTTGTAGAGCCATTCTACAAGTTTTATATATCTTTTGATGTTATAATTATAAGATTCTTAGACATGCATGTTTATTATGATGTAAAAGTAATGTATTAACCTTCAAACTTAACCTACAGGATACTTTTGCATATGGGTCAGAACTATAAATATGCCCTACAAATGTTATTAATAAATAATCATAAGAGCAATCTTGTGTAAGAAGCTTAAGAAAACATACTTGGAGAATCAGGACAAAGCAAAGAATTCTAATTAATATGCTTCTCAAATGAATGAGAGAAGTGAATGTATGCACAACATCTCACCTGCAGTGTGTATAAATTTAGAGTATGTACAGGTATATGTGTGCAAATACATGAACATATGTATATGTATTTATGGCTGTGCTACTTTGGTTTAGAATTCTGTTTATCAAAAAAAGATTTCTATCTCTTTTTTTTTTTGCTTTTTTCACTTTAATGAAAAAGAATATTAATATCTGAAGGTAAATGCACATAAAATCATTCTTTTACTACACTTCTCATTTCCGGTCTTTGAATATTATGTCTACCATACCAAAGATGACCTGTGTTCAAAATTTTATTTGAGACGGCAAGAAAATGGAAGGTCATGCTTTTGTTATCTTTTGGAAATTGTATTATGCATCAGGAAAAACCATATTCACAGTATTATCATACATTACGAGTCTACTCTGATGAAACACATAACCAAGATTTAAAAAGAGTTAAAAAATCATAATTTGGAAAGAAATGGAGTGTGTCATAGCTGAATGGTTAAAATTATCATAGCAGGTGTAAGACACTGCTGGGCTTTGAAGGGTCACAATTAATCATACTTTACTTCCCCCGTGAGTTACAAAGCAGCAGAGTAGGCACGAACTTGGTCAGATGAAGAACACAACTTTATCCTTATTATTGCTATAAGTGATTTGAAGAGCATGACCCAGATATGGAGATGAAACTGAATTTCTATTGCTTTTTCGTCTGAGATAAAAATTTCTATCCAAATCTACTGGCCTGACCCATTATCATTATTGTAAAATCAGGGTCCTGATTCGTGTGTGTCTCTTATCTACACAGGCAGTCTCTTGATTGTAGTGAATTCTTACAAGGGTCTGTAATCTATCACAGCCTTTGATAGCAATTAGAATACAGCATGCCAGGAGGACATTTAAATAGGGAAATGCAAATAATATTAGGGGACAATAAATAATCAGGTAAGCGTTATAGAATTCTCTACTTCTTTATAAAAACCTTAGAAAATAAATCCAAAATGAAAAATGAATGCATTTAGAAATTAATATAGAAGTGCTCCTCCCTAAGTATGTACCGCTGGTAGTAGATCAGGAATGGATACATGTTTTGTTTGTTTGGGGTGTTTTGTTTCATTTTTGTTTTGTTTGTTTGTTTGTTTGTTTGGTTGGTTGGTTTTGGTTTCTCGATGTAATTTTATCATGTTTCTTGTGGCACAGATGAAAAATGTGTAACTTAATAATGAAAATGAAAATAAAATCACAAGGACAACTCTACAGCCTCCACCTCTACTTGGTAAGGTTAACTCTACAATTGATCCCTAGCAAACCCATCTGTGGTAATTTAATCAAACACCTGCTTAGTTACTTCTTAAGAGATACATTAAAAGTATTAATAAAGTTACCCATCAACTCAATTTAAAATAGAAAGGTTACATTGTGTTGTCCTGGAGTGCACATCATAATCACTTCAGCCTTTACAACAGTTAGAGTATACAGGCTTGACACTCAGGGGTACTACTTCATTAAGAGACAGAATGCCATGGAAACAAAGGCAGATCCATTCAAGAGACTCAGTGTTTACTGCTCCTATAGTGGAGAGTGTCAAAAAGGAGCTAGAGAGGAGAAAGACTCTAGAGGTGAGTGTGAACTGAGAACAAGGGCAACCACAAAATGCACCTTGGTGTGTGACTCTGTGAAATTGATTCTGTCCAAGGCCATATAATCTAAATAAATAAAATAATCCAATAGTTAAAAATAAGTTTATAAAATTTAAAAGAAGAAACTAACTAATGAACTAAAGGAACCCAATACTACAGCCAAAAGGAAGGAAAGAAAGAAGGAAAGAAAGAAAGAAGGAAGGAAGGAAGGAAGGAAGGAAGGAAGGAAGGAAGGAAGGAAGGAAGAAAAAAAGAAAGAGGTGCTGGAGCAGACCTCTGCCCGGTCTGCTCTTGTGTGGACACCGGGTTCCGTTGGAGACATCTTGGAGGCTCCACTGATCCCAGAACCTTAGATAGGAAGACCCACACACTGCCCTAAGCCCATAGCTAGGTGCCAGAAGCGCTCAGATTCCAGCAGATACCCAAACCCCCGCCCCTGCAGAATAGCACTCCCTTTCCGCGCCTCTTCTGGATCTGAGGCCTGGAGCAGACCTCTGCCCGGTCTGCTCTTGTGTGGATACTGGATTCCGCCCGAGACATTCTGGAAGGTCCACTCAACCCAGAGCAGCAGAGGTACCACTGAACCCAGAGTGGCAGAGGAACAACTGAACACAGAGCGACAGACAACATATCCTGAGATATCCTAGAGGAGCCACTGCACTCAAAACAAGTGGGCACCTTATCCTGAGACATCCTAGAGGAGACACTGCACCCAGAACAGCAGATACCTAGTTGGTCTGCTACATTGGAGACACCTTATCCTGAGTCATCCTAGAGGTACCACTGTACTCAGAGCAGCCAGAGAAGATCACAGAGACATCTGAACCCCAAGGAGATCAGACACAAGCAAGATAACTGGAAAGGCAAGATTCAGTTAGAGACAGCGAATACAGGTAGCACTAGAGTTAACCAGATGGGGAAAGGCGAGTGCAAGAACATAAGCAACAGAATCCAAAGTTACTTGGTATAATCACCACATAGTTCCCCCAACATAGCAAGCCCTGAACACCCCATCACACTGGAAAAGCAGGATTCAGAATTAAAATCACTTCTCATAACGATGATACAGGACTTTAAGAAAGACATAAATAACAATCTCAAAGAACTTAAGGAGAACACTGGTAGACAGATAGAAACCCTTAAAGAGGAAACACAAAAATCCCTTAAGGAATTGCAAGAAAACACAACCAAATGGGAGAAAGAATTAAACAAAACCATCCAGGATCTAAAAATGGAAGTAGAAACAATAAAGAAATCACAAAGGGAGACTACCCTGGAGATAGAAAACCTAAAAAAAAGATCAGGAGTCATAGACACAAGTATCACCAACAGAATACAAGAGATGGAAGAGAGAATCTCATGTGCAGAAGATACCATGGAAAACATTGACACAACTGTCAAAGAAAATGCAAAATACAAAAAGCTAGTAACCCAAAATATACAAGAAATCCAAGACACAATGAGAAGGCCAAACCTAAGGATAATAGGTATAGATGAGGGGGAAGACACCCAACTTAAAGGACCAGTAAATATCCTCAACAAAATTATAGAGGAAAACTTCCCTAACCTAAAGAAAGAGATGTCCATAAATATACAAGAAGCCTACAGAACTCCAAATAGTTTAGACCAGAAAAGAAATACCTCCCGCCACATAATAATCAAAACATCAAATGTACAAAACAAAGAAAAAATATTAAAAGCATGTAGGGAAAAAGATAAAGTAACATATAATGGGAGACCTATAAGAATTACACCAGAATTCTCACCAGAGACTATAAAAGCCAGAAGATCCTTAACTGATATCATAAAGACCCTAAGAGAACACAAATGCCAGCCCAGACTACCCAGCAAAACTCTCAATCAATTTTGAGGGAGAAACCAAAATATTCCATGACAAAACCAAATTTACACAATATCTTACCACAAATTCAGCACTTCAAAGGATAATTGGTGGAAAACTCCAACACAAGGAGAGAAACTATAACTTAGAAAAAGTAAGGAAGTAGTCTTCCAACAACCCTAAAAGAAGATAGCTACATAAACATAACTCCACCGCCAATAACAAAAATAACAGGAAACAACATTCATTTCTCCTTAATATCTCTTAATATCAATGGACTCAATTCTCCAATAAAAGGACATAGACTATCAGACTGGATACATAAACATGACCCACCATTTTGCTGCATACAGGAAACGCACCTCTGTGAAAAAGACAGACTACCTCAGAATAAAAGGATGGAAAACAATCTTCCAAGCAAATGGTCCCAAGAAACCAGTTGGAGTAGCTATTCTAATATCAAATAAAATCGATTTTCAACCAAAAGTAATCAAAAAAGATAAGGAAGGACACTTCATATTCATCAAAGGAAAAATGTACCAAGAAGAACTCGCAATTCTGAACATCTATGCCCCAAATGCAAGGGCACCCACATACATAAAAGAAACTTTACTGAAGCTTAAAGCATGCATTACACCTCACACAATAATAGTGGGAGATTTCAACACTCCACTCTCAGCAATGGACAGATCATGGAAACAAAAACTAAACAGAGACACAATGAAACTAACAGAAGTTATGAACCAATTGGACTTAACTGACATCTATAGAACATTTCAACCTAAAGCAAAAGGATATACCCTTTTCTCAGCACCTCATGGTACCTTCTCCAAAATAGACCATATAATTGGTCACAAAACAGGCCTCAACAGATACAAAAAGATTGAAAGAAAGAGGCATTAGAAGGTTGATCTTGTGCAGATTTCCAGCTCTTCCATGTTGTAACTGTACTCATTAAAAAAGAAACAAATACATAATAAAGTATGCATGTGTATTTGTGCCTGTGTATCATATCTCTGAGTTGGGAGGTACATTTACATGTGTTTCAATGATCCTGGAGGTCAAAGGTACAACTCTGGTATCACTTTTCACACTCAACCTTTCCTTTCTTTGATCCTGTTGCTCACTCATGGAGCTTGTAAGCTAAACTTGACTTTTAGGCCAAGGAGCTTTAAAGTTCTGCCTGTATCTCTCTATTCCCCTATTACTGGGATTAGAGCTAAGTAACACATTTTTAATTAATTACTTTATTTACATTAAATGCTTCCCCCTTGCATTTCATCTCCTCACAAAGACCTTCTCCCCACCCACCCTCTCTTTTCTCCTGAGAGGATGCACCACCTTCTGGATCCCCTGAAGTCTCTGCCAGGGTAGTTCATACACTATCACTCTCACTGAGACAATACAAGGCAGCCCTGTTGAGGAAAGGTAACATAGTCTAACTGCAGCTTTAGGGACAATTGCTGTTCTAGTTATTAGTGGACCCACATGGAGACTGAGTTGCATGTCTGACACATATGTGCATGGGAGGGACCCCTTTAGGCTCGTGTGTATTCTTTGGTTGGTGGCTTAGTCTCTGAGTGTTCCCAGATGTCCAGGTTAGCTGACTCTTTTGTATTCCTGTGGACAACTCATCCCACTCAGGGACTTAATCCTTTTCACAATTCTTCCATTAGAGTCCCCAACTTGCATCCCATGTTTGGATGTGGATATCTGACCATATCCACAAATGTGGACATTTCTTCAGTCGCAGTTCCATCTTTGTCCCTGCATTTCTTTTAGACAGGAAAAATTTTGGGTCAAAAATTTTGTGGGTAGATTGATTTACTTATCCCTCCACTGGGAGTCCTGCTTGGCTACAGGAGGTGGTGGACTCTTCAGGTTTTATGTCCCCTATCTTGGGCATCTTAGCTAAGGTCACAGACACTGACTGCTGAGAGCCTGCCCCATCTCAGGTCTCTGGGACTTCCTAAAGACTGTGACCCCATGACCTAAACTTCAGCAGCTGCAAATTTACATTATTTCTCCTGGACATCTAGACCTCTCTCTTGTCTCACTGCATACCAGATCATGTCCCCATTTTCCTCCTCCTCCCCTCTTCCACCCTCTTCCCTCCTTCCCTTTGCCTCCTATGACTCTTTCGTCCCCCTTCGAAGTGTGATCCAAGCATCCTCATTTGGGCCTTCCTTCTTGTTTAACATCTTTGGGTCTGTGGGATGTATCATGGGTAATCTGTACTTTAAGGGTAATATCTGCTTATCAGTAAGTACATTCCATGCATATGCTTTGGGTCTGGATTGCCTCACTCAAAGTGATATTTTCTACTTCCATCCATTCGCCTGAAAAGTTCATGATGTTCTTGTTTTTAATAGCTGAATAGTAATCCATTATGTAAACAAGCCACATTTTTTGCATCCATTTTTTAGTTGATGGACATCTGGGTTATTTCCAGTTTCTGGCTATTATGAATAAAGCTGTTATGAATGTACTAAAGCACGTGTACTTTTGGTATGGTGGAACATCTTTTGGATATATGCCCAGGAGCAGTATAGTGGATTTATCAGGTAGAACTATTTCCAGTTTTCTGAAAAACCACCAAATTGATTTCCAGGATGGTTGTAGAAGTTCTGGGAATGGAATGCAAGTACTCAAACTGAAATAGAAAGCATTTTGTGGACTGGGCAAGTTTAGCCTCGTGATCATGCTTTTATCTTCAGAAAACTTCAAAGTAGAAATTTCATGACCATTGGCTCTTATAAATATTTAAAATTATACAATTAGGTATCATGTTTATAATAAAATAATGATTTTGTACAACATGTTATAGATGCTTAGAAAAGTGAGGGAAAAAATTTTTTTTAAGATTCTGTAAGAAAATAACAGTAGCGATTAGAAATAAACTACGAAGAACCAAAGATTGTTAGGTAATTTTTCTTTAGGGAGCATTGTGATTTCTTAGTTTTATATATGAATGAGATCTATATTATTTGTTATATAAATCAAGTCTATAGTTAATAAAGAGAAAACATGATAGAAACGGGACAAAGAAAGAAAAGAGAGAGAACAGCAATGTGCATATGCATGGCAGATAAGCTCAAGTAACATTTGCTAGTAGTAGTTGTATCAAAATGAGAACAATCTCATTTTATGTGATATCATTTTATTTTTCTGAACAGATTTTAATTCTGTTCCTTTCCCAGACAACTTTATTTTCCTCTACTCTGTTCAATATTCAGTATTTTATTCTGACACATTGGGGTTTTAATATAGACACTGAATGAATTATTGAAAACAGCTTTGTAGACAATCATTTGAGATATGTAAATCAGAAAAAATATTGTAGAATGAAGAAAAGCATCCACATTCAGATTTCTGTTCAAATGATCTTGGGCCATCCATTTACCTGAATACAGAATTACTATGAAGTTTATGAAATCTTTAAAATGATCTATAGACTACTATAGACTATACAGGAGTTTCTGTTTCATATGCATGCATGTAGGTGTACATGCATATGTATTCCTTTACATAAAATCTCCTCTATCTTTGAATATTCTTAAATAATATAGATACAAGAGGCAACATGCATTTTAGAAGTTGAAAATGTGAAGATAATCACTACCCTTGAAACTTTCCAGTACATTTTTTCATGAAGTACCCAATATGCAAGAAGAAAAAAAAATGTTTGGCTTTCTTTCTGAATTGCTTGTAAAGTAGATGTCCTGATAATTACTAGTTAGCCGTTCCGGATATGTTAGTATGATTGATCCCCTCATCTTCATTGTACATGTTTTCTGTGCTTTCTGTACCATAGTAGGAGTACTAAGTTCAAAGATGACTGCTTATCTGTTAGAATAAGCACCAAGTTTTTATTCATGCTAATTATTTCTAAGAAGAGCTACAGTTAGATGATGTGGAAGGGAATAGTATCTTCCCAGTTATTCCAAGTGACAGCCTCTACAGACCTTGACATATCAGAATGCATATTCTCTCCCTACTCACACACCCTGCAGATAATTTACTGTAACTTGCTTGAACCTACAATCAAGGTTTTAATGCCTTGTAGTCATCCATGGGCTTTTAAAATCCATTAATTAAACTCTGTTCAAACAATTAGAGCAAGACAATATTGATAGATAAAAAACACATGTGTTTTGTTTGGTGTGATTTCTGTTGATTCTAATTTTCTGATGTCAAAGGATTCAACTGGATTGCTTTGGAATGGCACATTGCAACAAGAATTGTACCACCCATAGATAGTCATTGTAGGCTTCTCATATATGTAGTTTGAATATAATTGATATGTAAATACCAGTCTACTTGACATGTAAGTAGATTGTTTTTGTATATTTGGGAAGATATATATATACACACACAGGGTGAGAGAGAGAGAGAGAGAGAGAGAGAGAGAGAGAGAGAGAGAGAGAGAGAGAGACAGAGACAGAGACAGAGACAGACAGAGAGAGACAGAGAGACAGAGACAGACAGAGACAGACAGAGACAGAGACAGACAGAGACAGAGAGAGACAGAGAGATACACATACATATGTGCAGGGAAATAATGTAATGAAAAGAAGCCACAAATGTTAAAAACTAAGAAAGGAAGTGTGATGGTCTCTATTTACTGTGTAGTGCCTACACCTGTTCTTGTCATTCTCTTCTTTACAATTTATTTCTTCTCTGTTTTTATTTTTATTTGTATTTATGAGAGGATAGTGCAATATAAGCCTTACAAAATACCTTCTATCTGAGGAACAAGGATAAATTATGCTTCAGCCATACACAGTGGAGAGTAGGCTTGTAGATAGTCACATTATGAGAATATTTACCAGAAAATAACATAATCTCTGTGAGTTTTCTTTCCACTCGCTCATCAGTTTTCTGTAGTGAATGATATTGCAAGGAGCTATATGAATCCTGCAGATATTTTTTGTATTGTCAATTGTTCTTTGTGTAACATGTTGTAAATTTTTTCACATTTCCACATAATGAAAATATGGCATCATTTATAAAAATTGTATGGGAAATATGAAATACTTTTTATACATTTTATACACAGTTATATAAAGATATAGTATATATGTGATAAATATAACTTATGCATGCATATATCTGCTCACAATTAAGAATATTATACTATGTATTTTTACTAGTGACATTTCTATGTTTCCTATTTCTGCATACACTCATTCATATATACTTACACACATATGTGGACCAAAATATAGTAGATAATACATGCATAGATGACAGGCACATAGACTATTGAGAGATAAGATTACAATAGATAAATCAGGTTGATAGATAACATATAAAAGAAATAGATAGACGATAACTAGACAGACGATTAATAGAATTTTACAGAACTGAGTTCAGGTTGATCTCAGTATTCTGAATATTTATAGCACATGATCAGTCTGAAAACACTTGGGATAAATGTAATTTTGAAGGGAAAAAATTTCTCTTTAGAGAGCCTTCATGTTTGCTTTTATATATTTTTTCAGTATTTGTTGACATTCATCCACATTTAGGGAATAGTTTTTACTTTGTTACATTACCTACAATTTAGAGCTGGATAGATATCTTAGTGGTGAAGAGTGCTTATTTAAGAATCATGTGTACCAGAGTTGTTTCTTAGGTCTTATGGAGAAGATCACACATTCCCACTACCCCTTGCCAGCTCAGCTCTTCAGTGGGTGGAGATAGGCAGGAAAGCTAGGTCTGGTTGACATCCAGTCTAAGAGAGAATATGTGATCTCTAAATTCAGAGAGAAACTGGCTCACAGAACGATGTGTAGGATGATAAGAGAGGACACTGATTCCTCTTCTAGCCACTGTCCATCTACAGTTTCACACACAGTACAAACAGCTGCGTGTGCTATCATACAACACATAAAAAAATGGAATATTACCTGTAATGAATTGAGTACTATACTTCAATCTTTGCCTGTATTGCACATTTACTTTTGAGGATATGCTGATGAGATTGTTTTATGATTTCCTTGTTGGTTAGTTGTTGACATACCTTTCCTATAGGTAATCTATACCTTGATTCTTGATGTTGTTGCCTCAGTTTCACAAATGCTGGGGCTCGAGTCTTGTACCACCACATCCATCTAACCCTGGCATTTTAAAGGCCGGACTTTGGTTTCAGAAATGAGTACTATCTGCATATATGTTTATAAATACTACCTAATAATTTGTCTGGTCATAATTCACCTGATTTTATGCTCTGGTAGAACTTTCTTTTCACCCTGTTTCTATGGCTAATGACATTATTCTCTGGTCTGTTTTGCTCATTTTGTATTAACTATTCTCTAAATATTCATTTATCAAAGGCAAATTTATGTTTCCATACATAGTCCAAAGTTAACCAAGACTAAAAACTGCAAGCTAGTATCTAAAACTAACACGCATCCATATTTTTTCAGAATTTAACTAGAACTCAACTTCTTAATACATTGAGAAAAAAACTAACATATTTTGAAACATATTTAAAGAAAAACTTTTGATTCATTTATCATACAAAATGGGTATTGCAAACATATTTGCAATTATCCCAATATATACATATATATTTATCACAAATTTCATAAATGGAAAACAGTACAACTAGAAGGGGAAACATCACCCTTTCCCTGTTTGAACCAAACTCATGTCTTAAATCAGTAATAGTCTAGGTCATACTAGTGTTATATCGTGATAAGCCATGCAGTACCCTTAAGCGTTTAAAAAACAGGAAAGCATTGAGCTCAAATGTGTGTACATTTCAGCCTTATATGATATACAGATAGTTTTGTCAGTATTATGCAAACAGCCTTGCTTTGAAAGTAGCCCTTTGAATAGTTTCAGGGAGACATACACTAAAGAATACTGTTATATTAATAAGATTCAGAAAACCAGTGCCTTTCCTCAAAACACTGTCAAACTAAACATAATGTACAACAAGATAAAGCAACATGCCTGGAAAGAATAACATAGCATCTAGAAGCAGTAAATGAGGCAGCAAAAGTATTTGCAATCAGCACATTTCACATACAAATTGAGAGGTATCTTCCAGAGAATGGAGAAAGCAATTACTGAACACAGTGCATGACAGTGTCGGAATGTGGTAGGTCCCGAGCTCTCTAGAGCATCTATCAGCACACCAGAACTCTATAAGCAGATCTCCAGAAGCCCCAGACACCCGACTTTCAATCCAGCTTTATAGAAATGTAGCAATTTGAGAGTGAGCCCTGAAAGTCAAAGACAAAAATTCTCTCCTATGGGTGATATCAAATATTGCAAAGCATTTAATACTGGAAGGCTTTCCATTATTGTCTGTCTCTGTGAGGAAGACATGAATTTAAAGAAAAAAGAAAAGCAATCCTGTTTAATGTGAAAAAGAAAGAGAGCAGTACTTTCTATGTTTTGGGCATTTATGAATTTTTAGTATCCTCTGAATGTCTTCCCATATCCAAAAGATGTAAACTATTAAAAGAAAATCTATGTAGAACATAAACAAATATTCTTCTGTTATTTTTCCTTATCTAGATGTGTGGTACAAGAAAAGCCCCTAAGTGAATAATGTCTTCTTTGAAATACTTAACATAAATATAAACACACATATATATGTGTCAAATATCATTCAAATATACCGTATGCTGTAATCCCAAATGCTACACCAGGTTTTATTTTATATTTTAATTTGTATTAATGCAAAATTAATATGATGAGAAAAACTTTTATGTAGAAATATCACAGTAACAGAAAATAGAATTTTCTTGTTACTTATCTTGCATGAAGAGATCACAAGTTCCCTTTGTCTAGCATGGTGCAATTTGCCAATCTCTAACTTTGGGCTCTATAGAAATCTTTGGATCATTTCAAACATGGAAAAATGTTAACTTTCAAAAAACCATTAAATTTTATCAAATATATTTTCTGTATCTTTGGAACTGATTATATGTGTTTGAGTCTTGATTATGTTAATATGATCGTGTCTTGGTTAGTCTTGAATTTCATTATAGACCACACAAAGACAACTGAGAACAAAGTCTCTGTGAGATACAGTAATAAGAATCACATCAGATTTAATTTTCAGTAAATGCAGCTCAGAGAAGAACTGTGAAATTACTGATGTCCACCTGAGTTAAATATCAAGAAAACACAATAAAGGCTATTTAACCCAAAGTGGTTTGCTCTGCTAAATGCAGTATTATCCTTCATGAACAGATCAGCTACATAAGACTTCGGAACAATAAACAAGCAAATGTGTAGATGTGTACTTGCCAAACACTGCAGGGAATTATCTTATTCATGAATCTTACTCAAACAAGATACTCTTCCATAAAACAAAAGAAAAAATACAGTAAATAAATCAGCTGAAAAGCATTTGTAACTCAGAATATGTGTAGTTAACCATATAAAAATTCTTATAAATGAAATATACAATTTACCTAGGAGTCCACAGGTATATAAACATTAGAAAGCCTAATATTCCAGGTGACTCTACTCCAGAAAATAAGATAAATGAGGACACATGCATGGAAATTTCATTGGTGTAACATGAGGAGTAATTGAAAACTCATTTACAATAAATATCTTTAGAAAAATAGCAATAAAAGGTAATGTTCTTAATGGAATAAAGTAGTCCTATAAGTTCAACAGATATGTCAAATTTAAAGGTTTAAGAGACACAATTTTAATGAAGGAATAAGGCAATATTTTTTGCCAATATGAGATCTATGAACAAAGAAATAAAATATTGCTTAGAGCTAAATAAATGCCATTACACAAAGATTTAAAAGGATTATGAGTAAATACTACAGTTATTTCAGAGGATACATTTAATGATAAGAAATACAACAAAAATTATAGTCAAATAAGATCCATGAAGAGTGTTTAGCATCCACATAGAAACATACCCACAAACACACATCATAGTGTATGTTACATAAAACATGGATATTAAAGACATAAATAAAACTATTATTTAGAGACATTAATATTGGCAGGTAGAAAGTAAAAGAAAAACCATGATAAGGGTTTCCTGGATATACATAAAATCATTGAGGCTTCAAAAATCATAAGAGAAATACAATTTTAGTAATAGTAGGATACTATAAGCTAATTGCTTCACTTAATTATAAAAACGTGCAATTCCCAAAATTTATTGTTATGAATGGATATGTTCATCTGAGTCTGGAATTTCTCTGTAAAGGAGATTGATGATTAGTAAATACATATTTGAAGGAGAACACAAGTCAAGGAGTTCCCTTCTATTGTCTCACATAAGACTAAGTGGACTGCTTATGACATTCAAACAAAATAGTTTACTTAATCATATTTAATTAGGTATTAGAGTTAAAATATTAACTTTCTTACTTTTATGTGGTACAAAGATTTAAAATTAAAAGGGGAGATGATTATATTATACTTAGGAAATTGAAATCTTCAAAGTGTAAGTAATTCAGTTAGTGAGAAATTTTTATTAAAATAAAAATTTAAATGAAATTTATAAATTATAAAACCCAAGATAAGAATAAATCACAAATTGAGAAGGGGGAATATAACAAAGTGCAGTTGATAAAATATAAAGATAAAATATATAAAAGTTGACTTTAATAACAGAAAGATATGGGTCTAATATCAAATGCCAGATAATGTCAACAACACCATAGAGAATGAAAAAAAAAAAAAAGAGCTATGATGGTATCACTAGCAATAAGACAAATGCACATCTTAGCTTTGACATTATTTAGCTGAGGAGGAAACTAGAAGAAAAAGATGTGATTCTATGAAATGAAATGCTGGAGGTTTCAGTAAACAGAACCTGTGATACATGACTAATGGGCATATAAGGCCCACAATTTATCCAATGGAGGAAATTGAAGATCCATATCCTTGACATATCAGCAATTTCCTGTCTGATATCTAGTAACTGGAGACTCTTGAAAATGAAGTTTGCAATTTATTATTACAAAGTGTATAAAAGAGGAATCCAAATCAGCTGAAGCATTCTTTACTGAGAGAACTGATTTACACATTTAGTTCCATTACACAATACATACCCTTATGTATGTCTGCAATCTACCTCCAGGAACCCCCAAGTAAAGACCTGAAAATCAAATACTGAGCGGTAGTAAAGTACTTATTATCTTTAAAGTAAATTGTACTTTAGCTCATGAAGAAAGTTAAAGTAGCAAAAAGACCATCTCACAATCATGCTTTGTACATAATTCTTATGTGTTTTGAAGTTCAACACATATGAGTATTGGAATATGTACGTGTTGTGTAGACATGAAAATAGGTCGCTCCACAATGAATGGGTACATTTGAGGAGGCCACACATTAATGTCTAGTCTAATCTCTATGAGGTCTCACATTTTTTAGTAGACTAAAATTTAGTAGAATATCTCATTAAGCCCAAAGCTTATAGATTCAGCCATATTGACTGGCCAACAAGCATCTTTGCACTAAAGGGAATTTGGACAAAAAAGCTCATCACTAACCAAGAAGCTATTTGCAAATGGTTCCTTCTGGGAAAGGGAAAATCAATTTTCTCCATGTAATGTCACGGGGTATATCAACCACACTTTGGGGCTGGCTCTATGCTCAGGCGTAATTAGCCAACATAATATGAATGCTATATATTTTTTTGTGTGTGCTTTTTGTTTTGATTTGCTTTGCCTGAAAGTCTCACAGCTGGATAAATCTGATTACTTTTTACCCACAGTAGCATACATAACACCTACCAGCAATAAGAAAGCTATTCAGTAGGAATATAGCTTACAGGTCATTAGCAAACTGAGTTCTCTCTCTTCTGAGAATTAATATGTGAAATATTCAGCAATAGAGACTTACCATAAAATTCTGGAACGAGACCAAGAGCATGGTATATATAAGGTGGTAATATATGGTGTCTTTGGAAACACACAGGCCAACAACTCCAGAAGAGGTAGCTCAGTTCTGTCATTGGAGTAATTTCTGTTTGACTGTGGTATTTAACAGAAGCAGTATCATTCCATTTTATGATAACTCATTCTTGATTCTTGTTTGTGTTTGTGTGTGCATGCGTGTGTGTGTTCGCACAAATGCATATGCTACCAAGACTCAATGGAGAAAACATTAGTCCTGTTCATTTCTGATGAATTCTTTAACATATACCTTCTTTAGTAGGCCACATGTTTGAAAGAAAAAACAGCAAATTAAATCATTCTTTTGGGTAGAGAATATAAGAGTTAAGGGTTTCATCTGAAAAGAGTCACTTCATCGTTTTTATAAACAAGTATGTTTTGTAAAATTATTAAAATTATTTTTAAAATTTTTAAATTTTTGTAAAATTATCTAACTTATCTGTTGTTCAGATCATTAGAAATCAGATTTACTCTTATATATCTTTAGTATAAATGTTACACAAAACTATTATAATATTGGAAAATTCTCTAGACATGTTTATTTGAAATTCCACACAGATGAAATAGTTATTAATATTCTAATTTTAAAATGAATAATCTAATATTGAGAATCAAATTTAGTATGAAATATTGTATTTTGAGAATTTAAGTCTACCATGTATTATAAAATGCCATTTATTTGAAAAAGAAAATGTGAATAGAATGTGCTTTAAAATAATGGCTTATAATGAAGCCACAATTAATCAACATTTAGAAGTGTTCACAATGTATTTGTTCTGTATTCTACTTTTGTGTTTGTTTTTTAAAATAACCAATAACTCTCACATTTTTCTGTTACTGTATTATGTTAAGATTTTAGGTTGACTTTAATCTTGTTTATAAAACCTAAAATTTGGTGATCCTATGTCTATCTTATATATTTATTTCTCCTCCATTATGTGCTTTTATTAGACCATGAACTTTAAGGCTGAAACAGGAAGATATTAAAATACTCTCTTCAACTGCAATGCACTCTGTTCATAAAAGTTCAAATACCACTGTGTGATAGCTGCCTCTCTTTCATCTATTTTTCCTCGTTCTCATCTCACAATGATGAAAGATAACAGTTCATCTCTGTAAATTGTTTTGCTGTCAGGAGGGTGCTTAGTCATAATCTATTTTTTTAAAACAATTTTGTCAAAATTGAACCCTGGTGCTCTCCTAAAATGTCCCTACATGATGTTAAAAACAGGAAATTGGATAATAACGACAGCCATCCAAACAGTTTTTTGCATTTGGGTTATAGCGAGAGGACATAAATAGTGAACATACTGAATATACTGAAGTGTTGGTTCAGTAACTACTGTGTAGAAAATTGAGCCCCATAGACAGCGTGCCATCTTCCATCTTCTCCTGTTGATGTGATGGAATGTCTCAAACAGCTAGAGGTATGAGACAGGTACTGTTTTGAAATATGTTATATCCTTACTTTAATGCATCCTTGATAATAAAATTGGACATTCTCACAATGTTACCTAGGAATTAAGGATCTCAAGACAACTACCAAGGAGTATTAATCATTGTAAAAACCTAGATGTTATATATTGATTGGTATCAGAAAACTTTTAAAGTGCAACGCAAAAATTACCCAGCGGCCTAACTTTTGAAGCTATAGAGCTGATTTAGTAGAAAAGGGGGTAGTAAATTTAGCAGAACTTTCCATAAAACAGATATGAGCACAGAACATCTAAACTATTGCCTAATAAATTGAATGAGTATAGAATTTATATGGCAGTTCCCCATTTTATAATTTAATGGGGAAAGTCCTGACAAAAATTACAGGAATATATGTATCATTATTTTATAGTTCTTGGGAAAGCCATATGAAATATGAACTTTGGGAGAAAGTAACAAGATAAAATTAAATGTGTCAAAAGATGGCTTATTCAAACAAAATTTTATTCTAGAACATTAATGAATATTATTGTGGAGTATTGCTCTGTACTTCAAAGTCTCCAAAGAAGCTAGCATGGTTTAATCTTAAAAATAACTAAAGAATGAAAATGTAAAAGACAGTGTATTTAAGACATTATATTGTTGCAAACTTGAAAAATGTTATCAGTTGTGTTAAATAACATCAAATATTTGATTTTCGGTGTAGTAATGGGAAGACAATCTTTTAATGTTATTAAAATGTCTTTTGCTGTTTTGCATCTTTTGAGACAGGACCTCTGTATGTAGATAAAACTGTCCATGGACTTGCTAAGTGTGGCTAATTCATCTGTATTGGAATCATAGGTCAGTGCCACCATGTCAACTAAAGTCACCATAATGTATCAATTTTCTATTAAATGGCTTAGATATCATTATATCGATGTTATTTATATGGTTACCATTTTTACAGAAATTCTTTAAATCTACTCTGTTCTATGTTTCATAATTATCAATTAACAATGCAAAATGCCATTAGAAAATGAATCTCAGGTCCTCCTTGTAGGAAAATCAGTTTTCGTCAGATATACAATATTAACTTTTATGAATACTGAAACCACATGATGCATGAACCACTGAATATGCATTCTATAAGTTATACATGTATAATTGATTATTTTTATTCAGGCTTTGTTCTCCACTTGAAATTAATATAATCTTTAGGATGATGCTTGATTGTTAGAATCATGAGAAGCTTTTACATGTTTATAATATTTGAAACCACAATTGATTAATGACTTGTGAAGAACAAATGCAGTTACTGTAATAAAAATATAATAACTCAAAATCACATCAGTACATAATGTCTTAGCTGTTCATTTTAGTGTCCCATGCTTGTGGAATCATACAATATCAACAGCTAGCTTTTCTCAGTAGTTGGAATATTGTTCATGTGTGACTTCATGTCTGTGATAAAAGTGAAAGTTAGCTTTCTTTTTAATGAAGGAGTTGTATGTTGACTAGAAACACAACTAGTGATTGTTAGGACAAATAAATATTTTTTGAATATGGATAGTTTGTAATAGTATTAGTTTTGTATACACAAGTATAGATTACTTACATGATGTTTAACATACGTTGTATGGTAAGAAAAATTTAAAAATTGCACTGTTCACAATCTAAATGGTATAATTTCAAAATCATTTCAATTTATAATAGTTATCTTTCATCAGTTTGAGTATGCTGTGTTCTATGAATGTGTGGACAACGTGTGATCCACACCTAAAATGCTGATGAACTCTTCTGTAATCTTTGTCTATATGTTTATTGCCACTTGGAAACTTGAAAACTGACATTCTCTTGGGTTGTCTGTGATTTCAGCAAAACTCTCTGTCTTTGTTAATTTTCTATGGCTGTAATAAAACAGCATTGTCAAGGCAACTTATAAAAAGAGTGTTTATTTGGGGCTCACAATTTCAGAGGGTGACTATATGATCATCATGGTGAGGAAAATGGCCTCAGACAGGCAGGGAATTTGACCAACAGCTGAGAGACTACAACCAAATCAACAAACAATGGTTGAAGGTTTGCTAATTGGTAATGATAGATGACAGAGAATTCTGAAACCATAAAGCCTGCCTTTAGTGGCAAACCTCCTCCAGAATGTTCAAATATTCTGAAATAATCCTATCAATTGGGGATTAGCAATTGAAATATATGAATCCATGGGGCCATTCTCATTCAAACCACTACAATAGCAATGTTTTTAGCTTTTCTTTCAGAAAAAAAATATTGAGTAAGATGTTTGTCCTGGAATATTGACTAATTTTCTAATTCATTGGTAATTTTTGTTTGTTTTGTATTTTTTATCATTTCTATGGAGAGTGAGAAGTCATTTTTTTTCCTCTATAGCTTTTTTCCAGATTTCTGTACTTTTGCCACACCATCTTTTTTAATTTTTTGTTTAATAAGTACAGAAAATACAATGGGTTTAAGTCATATGACTCACCCTGATAACCTGTCCAACTCTCCCAATAATGTTGACTTTCTGTACATGGATGTGATGTATCATATGCTGGAGCTTGAGCAATGTAGCATAGACAAAACCAATGAAGAAAACTGATTCTCCTTCCCACAGTGACAGCAGCTGTGAATACTTAACATCTTAGAGGATGAACCTTCTTTGAGCCTCAGCCTCTACATGTTAAAGTGTTGATCATCTTAATCTTGTACAGGTTTTGTGCCAGCCAACGCAGCCGCGCTATGAGTCAGGGAGCGCAAACCTCTGCAAAAATCAAAAGGCACTAATTTTCAGCTCTCTTTCTGACCTGTGACATTCCTCAGGATTATGGGTTTTTCAAAATAGAGGATGGAAAAGGTATATATACACATGCCATTTAGAGCTAATCATTCCACAGTCATTTAGTCTCTGCACTCTGACCTGTGGAGGGATGCCTTACAACCTGGTTCTCTTCATAAACCTTGGGACATATGTAGCAGATAGCTGCCTTGCCTGGCCTCCATGGGAGAGGATGTGCTTACTCCTCAAGAGACTTGATACATCAGAAATGGGGAATACTCAGTTGGGGGTTCTGACATCTTAGAGGTAACAAGGAGGGGTAATGACTCTTCAAAGAAGGATCTGGAGGGTGGGGAGAATTTTGGATGGCAAGAAAGGAAAGAAAGAAGGAAGGAAGGAAGGAAGGAAGGAAGGAAGGAAGGAAGGAAGGAAGGAAGGAAGGAGAGAGGGAGGGAAAAGGAAGGGAAAGGATGGGGGGAAAGGAAGGAAAGAAAGAGAAGTTTCTCTGCTGAGAGGTAAAGGTTGACCTGGTATGTGGGAAAAAATTAATAAGAATAAAACCTGAATGCTATCAATTTACCCTCCATCTCTCTTTGTTTTTCATTATCATTTATGTAATCCCCAGACAAATTCACATCACCGTGATCATACATGAAACCAGAATCGATTCACCCTTTGTTACAGTTTTAAAGTCTGTTTCCCTCTGTACTGTACAAAGCTCCCCTTTTACTTTCTGAGCAGTTGACTGTACCCAATCTGAACTTCATAATGACCTTTCCAAGAATGCAATTTCATTTTTATCACTTTAAAGTCGATAAAATCTTTGTAATAGTTCATTAGAATAAATGAAAAACAGTCTCAGCTTAACATGTTATTTTATATTTATGTGGAATTTTCATCAAATTAGCTCAGGAGTGTTGTGTGACATTATACTTGGAGAACCATGGACACTTGTCTACTCAGTGCAGATGTGAAACCAACGAAAAGCCAAAGGAGAAGCCCAAACTAGTAAACAATGACTAATATTGGAGTCAATTGGAGATTTGGTGAGGGATTACTTATTAGAGTGGAATGGCTCAAAGACAGATCCATTACCAAACCCCACACCAGCAGGGTTTATGGCTCATACACTTGGAGCCATGAACCTCACTATATACCTCATTGGCAGGTAGCTGAACATAATAAAGAGTTATTTGGGTGGTAGTGGTTGTTTTGTTTCTTGTTCGCTTTTCAGATTGCACATTTTGTCTGAGTATAGATCAGGTAGGTTTTTTTTTTTTTCCAAAAAGTGTCTTTCAACATTCCTTACTGCATATATATATATATATATATATATATATATATATATATATATATGGCAAAAAATATCTAGTGAATCTATTCTGTTTCAGAAGTTTCTGGAACTTTTGAGTGTCTGCTTTCTGAGCTAAGGAATCTTAGCTTCCTTACAGCATGGAAGGCTTCACCTTCCATTAGAAATTTAAAGAGCTTCCTTTAAAAATGGTATGTTATGTATCAGGTGAAATTGCTATACACACTGGTGACTTCAAATGAACTTTTAAAAAGTTTTCTGTAGTAGAAACTAAAATAAAAAATATTATTTATTTCCAGTTTGTAGACTAGTACTGAGTACATTTGCATTTGAAAATGACTTAATATTTGTCAATACAATAAGGCTTTGGATAAAATTAACATGCAAATATCTAGAAACTGTATAACCAAACATTGAAGATAGGAAATTTATACAAATATAACAAAAATTTTATGATATATATATAATATATATAAAATATATATTACATATATTATATAAAATATATATTACATATATTATATATATTATAAAATTTTTGATATATATATATATATATATATATATATATATATATATATATATATGCCTAACTTTTGCTTGCCTTCAGTAAAGAAATCAGAAGCAAGAAGTTAAAATAATTTTAGACATTTTACTTATACTTACATTAAGAAATTTTCTGGCTTAGATACGAGACCACAGCTGGAAGGATTTCAAAAATGTTTACCAAAGATGAGATTGTTCTCTCATTGCATGAGCTGGACTCTGGGGATGAGCAAATTGGAGAAAGCAGGCTGAACAACACCGTTTCTCTGACTCTGCTTCTTGACCGTAGATAAGATGTGAACATTGTTTCAGGATCCTGGCTGCCACAGAACTGCAGGGATGGAAATGGAGAGGAGCCTGAGGAAAAGGAGATCCAATGGCAGGCCCAAAGTGGGATCCAGTTCAAGGGGAGGCCCCAAAGCCTGACACTATTACTGAAGCTATGGAATGTTCACAAAAAGGGACCTATCATGATTGCCCTTCCAAAAGACCTAACAAGCCGCTGAAAGAGTCAGATGTAGCTATTTGCACCCAAGCAATGATCAGAAGCGACTGACCCCTGCCGTTGAATCAGGAAAACGCAGGAAGACGCTGAGGAGGAGGGCTATCCTGTAGGAGGACCAGCAGTCTCAATTAATCTGGAATCCCGAGATCTATCAGACACTTGACCACCAACCAGGCATCATACACCAGCTGATATGAGACCACCAACACATATAGAGCAGAGGACTTCCTGGTCTGGGTTCAGTCAGAGAAGATGCACCTAACCCTTAAGAGACTGGAGGCCCCAGGGAATTTAGAAATCTGGTGGGGTGGGAGGTGAAGGGGTTTCGACATTCTGGTGAATAAGGGGGAGAGGGGAGGAAGTAGGGGATGTGGAACAATCGGAGGGTGGACCGGGAGGAGATTAAAATTTGGAACAAAAATAAATAAATAAATAAACAAACACAAAAACATGAAAGAAGAAGAAATTTATATACAGTGGTCATTGTTGAATAACATATACAGTCGGTATTTTTAAAAAATGTGTTGATTTTTCAGTGGTACCATAGCAACAAGTGGTCCTAAAGAGACTTAAGATCATAGCAAAACCTCTCAGGAGTCTGACAGCCTGTGAAGAAAGACAAACACTAAAACATACACAAAGCAAATGAGTTTAATGGCGTAAAGTGTAAACATGATGTGACTGTAGAAAAGTAAAACATAACCTAGTCTCGAGGCATTTGTACGACTTCTATAAAAATACATAGAAGTTAGGTCCTTAGCATTTAAATATAAATTCAGAATGATATTTTATTTTTAAAGAACTTGAATTGATTTGTTTTTGTATTCTTATATATATTTTTTCATAAAATAGTCTTACAAAAAGGAGGCTGATTTTGAATTTCATACTAAATTTATTTAGTGGTGACATTTCTCATTTGCACATTATCTAGGGTATGAATCATATGTGTACATCTCTTCTGTGAATTTATGACTTCTTGACCTGAACTTTCCTAGAAGTTAATGAGAGTCTGGATTAGCAGGAACTTTGAGGTATACTGACACCTTTGATCCCATGGTCATTACTTTTTGGGAAATATTTAACCAATCTCTCATTAATGGTACAGCTATGATGTGAATTTATATGAATAAATATGTATCACAGGGATTTTTCTCCAATTTAAATAGCCATTTGTGATAAGTTAAATTCAGCTAAGTGTGTGTAACTGTATGTATCTGTATGAGTGTACATATTTTGTATGTCTATTTTGGCATGGGTATCTTGGTGTTTATTCGTGTATCCCAGTGTGCGTGTGTGCTCATTTCTGTGTATGAGTGTATATGTATGCGAGTTTGCATGTGTGCATGTGTATGTATATGAGTCTATATGTTTGTGTATATATGCATGTATATATGTATATGCAAATGCAAGTGTGTGTATGTATGTATGTATTTATGTATGCACACATAAATTGAATATGAAAGCCAGTTTTCTGGAATAACTTCTTTCCTTTCACCATATACGTCCTGTGTTCAAACTCAGGTCACCAGGTTGGACAGTAAATGCCCTCAGTATCTGAACTATTTGCTAATCCCTTTTATTATAGTTTATATGTAAATTTTTTATTTGATATTAGATAGCATAAGTTATATAAAAGAACTATGGTACTACTTATGTTCATTGTAGTAATTTCACTAATCACCTATCCTCTCAATTCTCAATGAGCTTCCAATTACTCTGAAAAAGAATGAGAAAATTAATTAAGAAGAAAGCCAATGTGGCTTACATGCTCAGAAAATTTAGCCACAGTTTTAGTCAAGTTACTTGACTCTATTGCTTTAATTTTGTGTCGAGGTATAAACTTATGTTAGAGACAAAAGGAGTAGACCCAAGTAGGTCACCTCATTTAACCTAAAAAGTGAGAAAAGTGAGAGGTGGATGAACTAGAGTCCCAGGATCATGATCATGGAAGCGTGCCCTTTCACCTAACTTTTGCCCACTACGCCTTGCACATTAACATTTTCCCCACTTTCTGTTTGTGCCATAGGCATGTTGCTAGGAATTCAACAGATGCCTTTCAGAGAGTTCTAATTATGTTTACTTACATTAGAATGTAACATAATAACACAATTGTTAAACATAAGCACTGTATTATACAGTCAATGGACACAATTACATAGAATAAACAGAAGAATAAGGTCCCTGGGTACTCAAGTCTCTCGAGGGTTAGGTGGGCTTTCTCCCACTGAGGCCTGATGAGGCAGTCCTCTCAAACTATTCCACAAAATAGAAACAGAAGGAACACTACCCAATTCGTTCCGTGAATCCACAATTACTCTGATACCTAAATTACACAAATATCCAACAAAGAAAGAGAAATTCAAACCAATTTTGCTTATGAATATCAATGAAAAAAACTCAATAAAATTCTCACAAACTGAATCCAAGAACACATCAAAATGATCATTCACCATAATCAAGTAGGCTTCATCTCAGAATTTCAGGGATGGTTCATTATGTGGAAATCCATCAAAGTAATCCACTATATAAACAAACTCAAAGAAAAAAAATCACAAGAACATCTTGTTAGATTCTGAAAAATCCTTTGACAAAATACGACACCCATTCATGTTAAAAGTATTAGAGAGATAAAAAATACAACATCCAAATATAAACATAATAAAAGCAGTATACAGCAAGGCCACAGCCAATATCAAATTAAATGAAGACATACCTGAAGCAATCCCACTAAAATCAGGAGCAAGACAAGGATGCCCACTTTCTCCCTACTTATTAAATATAATACTTTAAAGACAACAAAAGAAGACCAAGGGGATAAAATTTGGCAAAAAAGAAGTCAAGTTATCACTCACTATTGGCAGATGATATGATAGTATACATAAGTGACCCCAGAAATTCTGCCAGAGAACATCTACATTTTATAAACAACTTCAGCAAAGTGGCTGGATATAAAATTAACTCAAACAAATCGATAGCCTTCTTTTATACAAATGATAAAAAGGCTGAGAAAGAAAATAGTGAAACAACATCTTTCACAATAGTAACAAATGATATAAAATATCTTAGGGTAACTAACCAAACAAGGGAAAGAACTGTATGACAGGAACTTCACGTCTCTCAGGAAATAAATTGAATGAGACCTCAGAAACTGGGGAGAGAAGATATAATTTGTTAAAAAAAATATTATATTTGAAATTACTGTCATTAATAATGAATCAAAGTGTGTGTAAGGAAACTCATAGCATAGCACTAAATTCACAGGTTTAGTCAGTGTCCTTAGCAGGACTGAAGGAGATCATGCTTTTGTGTGCACATATTTTACAATGAAGCTTACAATTACGCTTTCCCTATCTCAGCATCTCTGAAGCAACAGACGCTTAAACACTAGCAGTACATACAGTTGGAATTTTATTATAGGTTTATGACAGTTAGGGAGATGATTCAGTTTAGCATAATTTATTGATCACATTTAATCTCAATCTTTTTCATTTGTTTAAATTCTGGGCCAAATCTCTTAACCTTGGAAGGTCTCTATAATTTATCTCTCTATTCTGGCTTTGTTTGCTTTCAGCATCATTGGTTGCCGTACAATGTTTAATCCTCCTAGTAGAGGCATATTCTTGGCAGTTCTCAGAAGACGGAACAGAAAGAATACAGCTATATTAGGCATGACTGCTAATTCCACAATGTTTTTTATTAATCAGCTTTCTCATTTAATTACTGTTTATCCTTGCTGAGAAGACCAAGAAGCCACTAGCCATGTGCAGCTAGCTCTGTGGTACTGAGACTTTCAAGGTTTCACATCATGTCCTTTGAGGAACGTTTTACTTTACTACTTTCTATAATTATATTTAGCACTGGATAAGGCAGGTCCTAAAACTGTGGCAGATGTGAGCATTTCATTGATGGTGAGGACATTGTTATGAACGGTGTGCCAACTATGTATTCTCCTGCCATTTCAAAATTCTCCATTTCTGAATGAGTTAGAACTTGGACATCCAAGTTTCTTACAATTGCTTTGTTTTTTACCCAAAAGTTAACATCAAGAATAAGTATAATATTTCTCTCTTTCATCCATGGGGAAAAAAAAGATCTATTAGCTATCTGAATGCAACTTTCAAATTAATTATTCCTTAAGAAATTTGATATGTTTTATGTTTTGAGGCTCTTTACATAAAGTAGGCTGGTGATGAACTAATTGAGATATACCTGCCTCTGCCTCTCTAATTCTGCGATTAAAGGAGTATGCCTTCATATGTGACTGAAAAGGAATTTTAATCCAGCAACGTGACTACTCTGGCTGGAATACAAACATCCTCTTAGTACATAATTTTAATCAAAAACAGTGTATGTTAGTGTATTTTGCAGAAGGAAGCAGCCATCTTTGAAAATGGCTAATTGTGGGGAAGACAAAGTGATTCATCAGAGAAAGATTTGACATGAGTCAGAGATAGTATAGAAACAACTCTCTTCCTCTTTAACTCTCTCTCTCTCTCTCTCTCTCTCTCTCTCTCTCTCTCTCTCTCTCTCTCTCTCTCACACACACACACACACACACACACACACACACCAGACAGGAAAGATAGAGCATTTCAGTTGAGTGCAGTGCTATGGTGTTGAGTCTATCCCTGAGTTCTGTGTTCATGCATGCAGTCAAAGCCAGAGAATAAGGAGGATTTAGAAGATTAGAACAAATTACCACAGTGTGAGGCCAAGCAGGGAAGCAGTCAGAAGCTGAGAAAAGTTAATTTCAATCATAAAGCTAGGAGACAAGTTTGGGACAGAACATTTACATTAGGAAAATAAAAAAGATATGTTTTATTAAATATAAATTCAATTTCCATACAGTTATATACTTTAATCGGTAGTATTAATGAAAAATGATACTCTTCATATGATACACTATATCATTTAGAGGGCTTTCCCTGAAAAATTACATATAGTATTACTTAGACATGCAAAAATATAATAGGAATACTGAAAAAATAAAATCAGAAAATTTATTTGTATAATTCATCTAAATATATGTTATAGTCAATGAGGAACCCTTTAATTCTTATATACAAACTCAGTGAATAGATGTCAATGCTTCAGGTTTTGGCCCTGAACTCCTGTGCCTGATATGACTGACAGGAATCAGAGTGCAGATAAACAAATACAAGAAATTGGGAGGTCTTAATTGTGGGGTGCTTTTAATAGAAGGTGGAGGGTAAAGAATAGAGGAAGGTAGACTTGATCAAAATGATTTTATAAAATTAAAATATTCTCAAATGCTACATTTTAATATACTCCAATTTCCATAATAATTTTTTTAAAGTTAAAATATATTTAAGAGCATACTTGTAGAGGTACATGCCTTTAATCCCTGCACTCAGACAGGATTATCACCATGAATTTAATGAAATCCAGTTACATAGTTTATTCCAAGCTATTCAGGGCTACAGAATGAAACTACTTTTCTAAAAAATGCATTTACTAGGGTTCTAGAAAGTTTTCAGGTCTTGCTCATTCTATCATATGCTATCATATGCTTTCTGAGTTTAAGGAAGATTATATATATATATATATATATATATATATATATATATATATATAATATATTCAATATATATATTCAATATATATTATATTGAATTATATATATTGAATATATTATATATATACATATATATTATATCTAATATATATATTAGATAAATTGAAGCCATCCACTACCTATTGCCACCATTTTCTTTTCACTCTATCTTTCTGTATATTCCCAGAACTTTGGGAAAAGATGTGATACTGACCTCTTATTTAGGGCTGAGCAATGTTTTCTGCATGTTGAGTGAGTTAGGGTTCTGAGTTATTTGTCAACTACTGCAAAAAGAAGAATCTACTCCGGTGAGAACCAAAAGAATTACTGAGCAATAAAACTTTAGGAGACATTATCTACTGAGCAGAACATTACTGTGAGGTATTTCCTTAGGGCCTATGGCACATCTAACCATAGAATGTTAGCCACTTTAACAAAGTTAGGTATGGGTCTATGTCACAGTATGACATAAATCCAATTCAAAAGTGATTAGTTACCCCAAGAATATCTATGGCATTATTGTACCAGTGATTGTATTTTGACAAACAGCTTGTCATTGTAGCTCACTTGGTGAGACTAACTATGACATTTGGGCTCTGGTATGATCCTAGTAACCTCCCATACCATGAAAGCTAACCAAACAAGGATGAAGTTTCCAGTCCAGGACTCAGCTGAGTTCTCTGTATTTAGAGTCAAGTGTTTGGTATCTTCAACACTAGAGCTTTGCTATCAAGCTGTGAATGTTAACCAAAAATGTCAACAGCCTGTAATATTTTGACTATATGAAGATCATCAGCCAGAAACTCAGATATATGAAGTCACAGGCGAATTTATAATCATTAAAATTTCAGCTGTGAGTTTCAAATTGTGTTTATACATAATTAAGAAGAATAAGCTAATTCTTTCTTTTTCTACATTTTAGGATCCCTATTTTTTAAAATTAAGCCTCGAGAAAACAATTTTTAAAGAGGGTAAACTACAGCAATAGCAGAAAAATGTATTTTTTTAGTCCTTTAAGATTATACTATTTTATGAAGTACTGCAATAAGATGGAGACTTTCTCCCCACACAATCATCTGAGAGTTCAGATAGTTGTTTGTTTTAATTTCAGAGGGTTTCTCAATGGCAGGTCTTCAAATATGTATTAAAATAATGATAAAGGCTTCAATCACTCAGCACAATCTCCTTAGAGTCATTCCCCTTAGTGGGTCATTACAGCAGATAATGGAAGCATTTGTAATCTCTGGATACAATTGGGCTAAATGAAATTAGATTCTCAATTTCCTTCATATGAGAATATTTCATAATGGTGCCAGCATTTATTGAGCAATAAACTGAGAGGTTGACATTGTATTAAAGAGACAGAGACAGAGGGTGATCTCATCCCCTTTAACACTGACTCTAGAAGGTTTATTCTTTACATTAAATATTTATACAAACTGTAAATTCATATATGGGCCAACCAATGTTGAAAGAGTTGCGGAATAAGGCATTATTCCTCAACTTTATTATTCCTCAATTTTATTCTGTGATATTCTCATGTGAAATGACATAAACTCACAGGCAATGGGAGAAAATCCTGGGTGGCAAAGAGTGAGCAAGACTCTCAATTTTGTATCAAACGTGAGGCAAGTGGCATTTTTATAGCAGTTGAGGCATTTATAGAGTTGAGGCATTTGAAAAGTATATTAAAGACATATAGAAGGATATAGAAAATGCCTGTCCATTCAACCATTTTCAAGCAGGAATCTATAGAAGAATTTTTTTTTAAATACAACCCATAGGAAGAATAACAATATAAACTAACAGGGTCACCCAGAGCTCCCAGGGACTAAACCACCAGACAAAGAGTACACATGGAGGGACCCATAGCTCCAGCCTCATATGTAGCAGAGGATGGCCTTATAGGACATCAATGGGAGGAGGGCTCTTGGTGTTGTGAAGGCTCAATGCCCCAGTGTAGGGAAATACCAGTGCAAGAGGACAGGAGTGGGTGGGTGGGAAAAAACATCATACAAGCAGGGTGAGAGAGGATGGAATAGGGAGTTTCCAGAGGGGAAACAGGAAAAAGGGATAACATTCGAAATGCAAATAAATAAAATATCCAATAAAAATGAAAAAAATTAACACAATGTAATTGCTTAATGAAGAAACAGCAGTAAGCCAGCATATTATCCATAATCTCTACAAATGACAGAAAATTGCAAACCTTTCCATATATGACTAAATGCCCTTGATTCATGCTGTCACGTTTTTGGAGATCAACCCAAAATAATGGCAGTAGCCTATAATATATGTATATATATATATGTGAGGAATTCTAACAAAACACGTCATTTGATTATCCAATAACAAATTATTAGTCCTGAAAACCTACATATAAGTAACATGCTGAGTGAGTTGTATGTATGTGTGTGTATGTGTATGTGCATGTGTGTGTAACATGATAGTTTGCATGTATATAACCTAAATAATAATGTATATAGTTTAAATAATAATAATAAATGTATATAAAAGTTAAATGCATGCATATAAAATACCTATTATATGTAAATAATATATAAATAAATAAATAAATAAAATATAAATGTATTTAGCAAGCATTTATGCAAAAAAGTGGTCATAACATTGAAAGAGATTATTAGTGGTTTTGGAATGAGAAAAGGCAATGATGTATTTATAATATCAAAAATAAAAATAAAATGTTAAAAAGTTATGACTTGATGTCAGGAACCTATGATGCACTTTCTTTTATGCCGAATTCAAAAACAACATGAGTAGATTTGCCTATGAACATGTATGTGAAATTTGACTGTGGAGAGTATACATACCCAAGGTTTCTTTAATAAAGATGAATTTCTTACAATATGAATCCTAAGAAATTCCAAGCTTTTGAAAGTGGTAAATTTTAACTGTCAGTAGGCATAAATCTATTTAGAAATGACACTTTATCTGAAAAGTGAGGCTAATATAAAACTTTTTTTAGATTTACAAAAACCATCCTGAGACAAGCTATGCAGACCTATGTTTTAACACCTAATGATTTTAGCTAGTTTATTAAAGTAATGAGAAAGTCCTTTTCACAGGAAGTGAATTCGCATGTCATTGAATTACTTAACTCATTGGCTTATGTTCAATATACATACTACTGAATTCCATAAGGTCAAACTCATAGTGTACAAGGTTTTTGATGGGATCTGACCCATGTGCACACTCCCATTCATCTCTATTAAATGTGTTGTTAATATGTCATTTACAGATCTTCTTTTTATCACCTATGTGATTTAATTTGAATCTTAAAATAGTTATTCTGAAGATATATTGAATGCTTATCTCATCATAAACTAAACATGCTCAAAATAAATATTTTAACATAACTGTAAATGGCAAAATCAATCTTATTCAAGAATATGTGAGTTTCATTATGTTTTCAGTGAATGATAATTTGTTTGGGTATACTTAAATTAGTACTTAAAGTGAGATTCAGCTACCCTGTAATTTATAAAAAAATTATTTTTATCCCTTGAGAAGCTTTCTAGTGAATGAAATGAGTAACCATATAATCATATTGTTTATAATAGCCAGTTCTACTTCTGAGCAAACTCAACTTGCTGTGTAATTACAGCATTAAGTATATAAGCAGATATATATAAATGCACATTCAAGACTATTGCATTCCTCAGACCTCCTACATACAATTTGTCATATAGCCTCAGAATTAATAACATTATCTTGGAGGCAATATCTTTCTGCTCTTATATATCACTACAAAGACAACAGACTGTCAATAACTTCTCTATTTCATTTCTTCCTTTGTCACCTTTTTTCTTGTTGTCTTCCTCTAATGATGCCTCAATCTTTTCTTTCAGTTAATACTAAATTATCATGATTTTCATTCACTGTTATCATTACTACATCTTGATTTAAAAATGAAAAAAGATAAGGAAATCCAGACAGCATCCCCTTTCTCTTTCTTCACCAAATCCATCTCATTCACTTAGTATTTTTAAAATCAGAGTTAAAACTGACCCTAAACGTGTGTAGCTAGTGAGAAGACATATGCACAAAGATAAAAAATGGGAGAGAAGAGACAATTATGTGTCTGTATTTGTGACTAAGAAGAATACAAGGATGTGTGTGTGTGTGTGTGTGCATGTCCATTCATATAAATGATATTCCATTGATGTGCACAATCTCTAATGCAACAAAACAGTATTGTTTTCCTTCTTAAATTATAAATTCTCCTGCTGAGTTTAATTGACTTGATGACCATATGTTTAGCTCTTCTCTGGTCCTTTCTTAGGCAATAAAATTACAAAAGTGAACCGCATTGTCAATTTCAAGTTGTGCTGTTTCTCTCTGTAGAATGTGCTAAATTGCTAGTAGTCTTTCATCATGTGAAAATTCATTACTGAAGGGTTGAGTTCATCTTTTCTCTTAATAATCTCTGAGTGTTCTGCAAAATGTTTCTTGGCTCATGGAGCAGACTATTACGCTTAAAAGTCCTTGCTCGGTTATGACGAAAGCGAGTGAGATTTATAACTTTCTTTACTTCTCAACGTTCTTTCCTCTTAAATTAGAAATGTCATACTGATAATAAACATACACTTTATCTCAAATGATTGCATTTAGCTCATTGGTAAAAATTAAAGGATCCTAGAATAAGTGTCCAGAAATCTGCTGACAGAAAATCAGAAAATCATCTTGAAGTTCAGATAATGATAATTTATAGGGAAAAAAAAAAAACCTCACTTTCCATTGCTCAACATTTTAGCTTTTTTTTTGGGGGGGGGGGGGTTGAGACAGGGTTTCTCCGTGTAGCCCTGGCTGTCCTGGAACTCACTCTCTAAACCAGGCTGGCCTCGAACTCAGAAATCCGCCTGCCTCTGCCTCCCAAGTGCTGGGATTAAAGGCGTGCGCCACCACTGCCCGGTTTAGCTTTGTTTTTTAATTTATTTTGTAATGAATCGTAATACAAGTTGTAACAAACAAGACTGATATCTATAATTAGAAAGAATGTCAGTGAATGCGTGTTTGATGAAATATTCTCAATAGATGCTAATATTCAGATACATTCCAAATATTTCCCAAAGTTCTAACGTTTGGATGTGTCTTACAGACAGATAATGTGTAAACTCAGTATAGTAACATTTTGTTTCCTGATAAGTTTTATTGAATAGTGATCTGCCTTACAATAAATGACTTACCAAAATCAAGAAAATCACGTTTCTTCTTAAGAAGATAAATACCAATAATAGGCTTAAATTTGAATTTGGCCTTTTTATTTTATTACTATAGAGTGTCACTTCTTAACATTGTTTACACTAAGTATGCTGTTTAAGCAAAAGCCATGAGTATCATTTAATTTTTTTATTATTTTAATTTGTTCTTTCTCCTAGTATATTAGAAAACATTATAAAATGCCACAAAATTTAGAATAATTGAGTATTTTAAATAAATATTACTATAGCAATGGATTTCATATTGTATATTATTCTACTCAAGAACAGTGCCATTTAGTGTCCTGGTATTTGAAACATTTCAAGAGCCCCTACTCCAAATGCCCTTTTTTGCTGTTTGATAATGTGCAGTAATAGGTCCAGATAAACTAATTTGTGCCTAAGTGATAGCTAATACATCTTCCTCTCAGGTAGCATTTAACTTGATTAAAATGGACAGGTCAACATAAGGCATTTCAGGTGGGAATTTCAAGGACTGTTGAAAGCTAAGTGGGCAAAACAAAGCTTATACAGAAAAAAAAAAAAAAAAAAGCCCATGGGGAGTCACCAGGATTGTCACTACCTGCTATAAAAATGCCACTTGCCTCACGTTTGATACAAAATTGAGAGTCTTGCTCACTCTTTGCCACCCAGGATTTTCTCCCATTGCCTGTGAGTTTATGTCATTTCACGTGAGAATATCACAGAATAAAATTTTGTTCAATTTCTCACATAATAGATTTGTATACCACGTGGGTTTCTGAGGTGTGCAGCTAAGGAAAAAGCATTTGCAAGTGTAAAAGCAAGACCAACACCCTCCTGATTTATCATTTATGATAAAAAATATGCAAACAAATCACAATTATATCCAATGTTCAAGTCAGTAACTGCACCACCAACCAAAGAATATATATACGGATAGGTCCATGGCTTCAGCTACATATGTAGCAGAGGATGGCCTTATATGAAGTAAATAAGTGGGGAGGCCCTTATTCTAGAAAGGTGAGGAGGGAGAGGGTGGGTGGGTGGTGGAGCACTCTTTTAGAGACAATGAGGAGAGAGTATGGGATGGGGGATTTGCAGAGGGGAGACTGCAAAGAGGGACAATATTTGAAATGTAAATAAATAAAATAACCAATAAAAAAACCCTGAAACGTAATGTCTAAAATTAGTGGAGATACAATAACTGGGATAGACTTATCAGAACACACTTACATTCATTTCTGAAACAGTTGTAAGCAAATTAAAAAAAAAAAAACACTTCATTAGCTATACTACATTCATCTAGTACTATTTTATAAGCTTTAATGAAAAATTTCAAATCAAAACAGGTGATTACCTCTTAGTATACACTGTATGCTATTTGTTGATGTTATAAGGAAACTACAGAGTGCATGTGAATAATGATTTAATAAATTTGTGCTCTCTCTCTCTCAGTGCTGTGTTGTTTATGAAAGACAGTTTTGATTGTAGATTTTCTTTTGTATGAAAACACACTTGGTATATGCGTATGTTTTCATTGGTTATGAAATAACATGCCCTCAGTAGTGAAAAAGCAAATTAAACTTAACTGTATGGTTCATTTTAACACCTGGCTCATCTATTCACCCTCTGGAGGACAGGATTAAATGTGCTGTGATTTACTTTTCCTCTTGATTACATGTCATTAGAAGTACTTAAGTACTCTCCTGTGCAATACTCATAAGCGTAGAATTATTCCTAATATGATAACTTCACCTATTAATGAATAAGATTATTCTAGATTTACATATATGATATAGTGTCTTATAAAAATATAATACACTATGCCCTAGCCCTTGTAACTGTGTTTCTCTCAACTTTTGTCAGACAATCTTCTTGCAGGGATAATGCTCAATATAGAGCTCCAGGAGCAGACAGATCTCTGTTTGTTCTAGGGAAGTCTGGTCTACATTGAGTACAATTCAGTCATACAACATAATAAAACACTGTCTAAAATAAACAAATAAGCCAGCATTACAGAGAAACAAACAACAAACAAAAGAAAAGAAAACCTAGTAATTCATAACTCATCAAAGTGCTGACATTCAGCTCTGTGAGTCTTTAGTTAGAGACTATAATAGTACATGTATATCACATGTAACCATATTCACTTAAAAGCCCAGTAAATGTTGCAGAAATGGGCGAAAAAAATGCAAGGGCCTGAGGAAAGGGCTTGGAAATAGTGTTCTGAAATTCTGACCTCTGCATATGATGTGTCTCTTGCACATCTGAACTGAGAACAGATGTGTGTACCTGAACAAAACCTGAACGTTATCTATCCTAGACTCCCTCTGCCTCTATAATACTTGGAGAAGGGTTTGTGTTGTGGCATCTACTGAAGTCAATTAGACAATATGACTGGTAGCTGATTAATTTCAATGTTCCTCACAGTACTCAGTATTTTAATCGGCAGATATTCAATAGTTTTAATGTCTTCAGATTTGTATTTCCAGCATTTATACATTGAATCTTAATCACCAACATTATTAACTTATAAGTAAGAGATGTGATTCTATGCCAGAAAATTATTAAAACACAGTATTTCCAATTCTGACCTCACAAATAAATATCCATGTTAGACCCTGACTCCATTTAACAGTTGACCTAGATTTCCAAGGCAGTATTACCTGTGGTTATTACCTCAGTATTTGGTGTCAGACACTAGTAAACTATCTGTGGCTACATCTGTGAATATAGAAATTTCAAAATAAAAAAGGTATATAAATTACTTGACCCTGATAGGAAGTCCAAGTCAACAGAGAATGTAAAGATTTATCCATTGACAAACAAACAAACAAACAAACAAAAAACAGCAAATGCAAATATGAGAGTTCCATTGCTTAGCAAGAAAAAGGAGGCCCAATCTCCACTTAATTTTTATTGTTGTCTCTTTTATTTATTTGTACTTGCCTTAAGTAGGATCAGACACTGCACTAACCTACTCATAATTCACAGTTAATGAGAGAAATTTTCAAAGTTGAAATTAATCAAGTAATTACTTTGCACTAGAATATGTGCAATTTTTTATATTTTAGTTAGAATTATTTTTAAGCTATCATAATTCTATTGTCTTAAACAGAATGCCATTATTTTAGAAGGACACATTTGTCACATTTGTCATTTGTTTTTTGGGATTATAATAGTCCTAGGTAATATTTGATTAGTCCTTGATACTATAAAATTTTGTCTTATCATTGGTATCTGTTATTTCTACACAGAACATGATAGTTTAGTGAAGCTTGTCTTTTGAGTCACTCTGAAGCATGCCTATATTTGAGTTTGTTATTCATTTATGTGTTCCAATTCTTTAAAATCTTTGCTTCCCTAGTACTTAGTCTTACTGTGTTGATTAAGTATGCTTTCATCCTACTAAGTTCCTAAGCTGTTTTTTCTTGTTTCTGTATGTCTATCACCATGTCTAAGGGTAGGCCACCTGCAACTTACTTTAGTCCAACTCATCCTTAACTAAGTAGAATGGCTGATGATATGATGGGGTACATTTGGGAAGTAATTTACTGCTAAAGAGATATCCAAGTGTTTTGAAGCATGTTCTTTTCCTTACCCACATCTCTCCTACCACTGAAAACCTCTTAATCTATAACAATTTGCTTCTCATACCTTCCTAACTTCTTTTGCTATAATGTGCACTTGTCATTCAGGTCTCATCATCTGTATTTTTGTTTGCTTGTTTGTTTTACCCTCGGGTAAGCTAACTTTGTAAGACACTATGTAGTGTGTCATACACAGAGCTATAAATAAGCATGACTTATATTCTCAGGCATAGACAGATGTACTTTACTTCCATCAGACTGCAGGAATTAGGATTGAGAATCAAAGACTAATGGAGTTCGTCAGTGATTTTCTCTTTGCATAGAATATAGGTTCTTTTAGATATTTCTCTCAAATAGACTTCAGTTATAACCAACAAAATAGAAATGAAGTACTTTTAATTGATCTCAATATAGATGCATATCTCTGTCTATGCATATCCTTAAAGCAAATTATACATATTGTGATGAGGAGCAAACTAGGGTAAATAAAATGAAGACAGAGACTGTGAATTACTAATATAAGAAGGATATCACTTGTTCTTTATGATTTAGTAGAAGTCAATTATTTTTCCTCGATGCAATTCTGTGTGGTAAACTGCTCGCATATTTGTGTCATTCCTATAGTTTGTTTTGGATGGTGTCTTGCTATAAAGACTCAGTAACTCTCCTGTTATTGAAACTTGTAAGAACAGCAGTGATATCTTTGTTGTTAAGTCTCCTGTTATCATCGTCAAATAAGAGATGTGTGGAGACAGAAAGTTTGGCTTAAAAATATGTTATTTGAAATGTGGTGTTCTGAAATGTGCATCCTCTGTAACTATGAGATAGCTTTGCCTCAATAACTTTGGAAAAGTGCATCTTCAGTAACTATGTCATAGTAGATCCTCAGGAACTATGACAAAATGTAACCTCAAGGATGATGGGATAGTGCATTTCAATAACTATGGGATAGTCTCATCTCAGGAACTATGGGAAAGTGAACCCTCAGTAATAGTGGGATAGTGTATTTATTTCAGTAATTATGATATGGTATATCCTCAGTAACTATGATATGGTATATCATTAGTAACTATGGCATGGTGTATCCTCAGAAACTATGGGGTGGTGTATCTTCAGTAACCATGGGATAGTGTATCCTCAGTAACTATGTGGTAGTCCATCCTCAGTAACTGTGTGGTAGAAAGAAAACACCATTTCCTACTAAAAATTCAAAATTGCTTCTGGAACCTAAAATATCTAAAACTCATTAGAAATATCAGAGATTGTATTTCTCAGAGGATAAGACATGATAATAATATCCTATTCTTTAAAATAATTAATTTTAGTTACAGCTAGTTGTTCTATAAAAAGTTATTTTTTGTGAATGTTATTCATGTATGTGGTACGTTGTGACCTTATCCAGCCCTTACTGACCAGTTCAACTTTTCATACACTACTCCTCTACACACCCTCTGTAAATTTCTTATTTTAAAGAGATGGGCACAATCACACGGTATGATGGCCACAGATCCTTGCTTATGTAAGCTTTCAGAAACCAAGACGCTTTGTACTCTTGTTCTTGGATTTTTAGTCTGCTTTGTTCAGACTCTTAAACTGGTTCTGCAGTAAATACCAAAGAGTATTTTCAAGACTTATGTTATTGATGCAGTTTAACTGTTGTATGTATAGTGTATAAATCAGCCAATATTGTTCATATATTGCACGTTTGTATAAGTGATTGAGTTTATTTAATTAAAATGTAGATTAAATAAAAACTCTTATATTTATTTATTTATTTAGTTAGTTAGTTAGTTATTTTGGTTTTTGTTTGTTTTGGCTTCTATTCAGTTCACTATGTGTCCTATGGAATCTTCACACACAATACAACTCAGACCAAGAAACATTATTATTTTTGAACTGGAAATTACACACACATACACAGACAAACATACATATATATACACATATACATATATATGCATATATATATATATATATATATATATATATATATATACCAATTCCAGTTCAGTATCCTGCTAATAGAATCTCTTTTTAAATTAAACAAAGAGTTTTAAATTTGCCTCTGGTCATGACCTTACAGCACCTTGAGTTTCATCTGAGTACAGCATTAAATGTTGAGATTTAATATTGCATCATTTATGAGATATTAACTGTTAATTGAACACAGAATTAAATGTTTTATAGCATAATAAATAGAATTACCATATGTAATAGTTCTAATGTAATTTTAAAATATTTCATATAATTTGTGAAAATGTTTGTGCACATGTATGCCTTCTACATCAGGGTTCCCATTGAGTATATAAGAGAGCATTGAATAGCACCCTGAAGCTAGAGTTTCAAGCATTTGGGAGCTGCCAGTATGGCTGATAGGAAGGGAACTCAGTCCTCTGAAAGAGCAATAAGCACTGTTAAGTACTAAGTCATCCTTCTAGCTCTGATGTTTTCATAGACTTCTCCCCAAATGTGTCATAGGGGGAAAATATCTGTTTCTGTAAGCCACAGCTAAGGATGAATTTTTTGCAAAGCCAACATCATCTGGTCTTTGGTACAGTACCTGTGTTGTTTGTTCATCTTGTTCTACTGGGCTTTTAAGCATCTTGAACTGATACTTTTTCTAGAAATGTACAAAGCAGACACATAACTCAAGGTCAGTCAGTCATCACTCACCCAGGAAAATCCCACAGCTAACGTAATAGCTGAAGCATTTTGTGCTCCATAGAGCACGTTTGGATTTGACAATATTGCTGCACATAGAGGTCAAGGATACACAATGACACACTTTGGTTTTCTCCGGAGTACAGTATGTCTCTGTGACATTTTTCTTTGATGTTTCACTTTTATGTGAGACGATGACCTCTGAAGTCTTCTCATATTTTCGTCATGTGAGCTTCCCACTGTGCGAGCATGCACGTATGTACAAATGCAATACACATAACAATAAACACATACACATATGAAAATACACAAACATGCAGGTAAAATTGTCCTCATACAAGCACATAATATTATCACGATCTATTTCTCTTTTCAATGTTCCCCTCAACTTGTAGAATTACACTATTTTTTTTTTTCATCCTAAACTTGAAAGCCAAAACCCAAAAGACTTCCTGGGCTTCATAAATTTTATCACTTTTGTAAGCCAAAAGAAAAGGTGTTTGTGGTCTCTTCAGTGGTGTAATACATATCCTCCCATATATCCTTTTTTAAAAACATTTCCCTTTTATTAAACACAGATTCTTATACAATGTAAACTGACTACAGTTTTCTCTCCGTGTACACCTCCCAGCCCCTCCCTACTTCCTCTCTCATCTGGAACCAATCCCCTATTTCTCTCATTTGAAATCAATAGCCTTTTAAGTTTGAACAACAAAATATAATAAAATAAATTAGCACATCAAAGATGGACAAGGCAAGGAAACGGAAATAAAAAAAGAGCACCAAGTGAAGGCACAAGCATCAGAGACTCAGTCATTTAGACATTCAGGAATCCAGTTAAAACACTAAAGCTGTAATATATATGCCAAGTAGACCTGTGTGCAGACCAGCATATGTTCTGTGATGCTGTTTCCTATCTCTGTGAATTCATGTAAGTTTTTCTCAGTTGTTTTAGAGGGCTTTGTTCTCCTGGTATCCTGTGTCCCCTCTGTTTCTCCTATTCCTTCTACCTCCTCTTTAGCAGGGTTTCCTTAGCCTGAGGAAAAAAAAGTTGATTGAAACATCTCCTCTAGACCTATGCTTTCCAAGGTCACTCTCTGTAGAATGTCTAGCTGTAGGTCTTTGCATTTGTTCCCATATGCTGCAAGGGGAAGCTTCTCTGATGATAGCTGAATAAGACACAGCTGCATAAGTAAAGAAGAATATCATTAATAGTATTTTATTGGTACTTTTTTTAGACCAGTAGTATCTGATTTTACCCTAGGTCACTGGGCAATTTTATCTCTGGATCTTAGTCCCTCAAGCAGTGACAGGTACAAATTCTACTTCATAAAATGAGTATTAATTCAAATCAGATATTTATTGGTTACTTCCACAGAGTCTATACTACCATTGTCCTAGTATATTTTATAGGCAGGATAGATTGAAGAATCAGGATTTTGTGTTTGCAGTGGCATTTACATTTCTTTCTGGTAACACGCAGAGTACCTTTCCATGTCATAAACACTAGAATATAAGAAAGTTTGAAGCTGGTACCAGCTCTACAACTTCATGTTCAATGAGTCCTGTAGGTGTTGTCTTCAGCAGTGGGACCTTGCTGTCAGTTTGTGGAGAACAACTAATTGCCTTGGCAGCATGCTGGGGTTATTGCGGGTTTTCACATGGGACCATTTCACCCAGTAACTCATGTGGATTAACTCAAGCTCCATGCTAGAAGCTTTGTTTGTAGTCAAGAGGGTTTCTGTCTTCTCATTTAAGAACTTTCATTAAGATTGCTTTCATATTTTATAGGGAGTTTCCAATACACTAGGTTTCCATGGGGCACCTCAGATACTCTTTAAATTTGTACTCTGTCCTCTTGTTCCCTCCCTCAATCCCAGTTCCCCCCTCCTTCACACATGATCTTTCTTTTTTCATCAAACCTCCTCCTACTACTACACACACACACACACACACACACACACACACACACTCCAGTCTATTTTCTACTTCCAGAGAGATTCATGTCCCCAGTTTCTTCATTTCTGTCTGACCACTATATGTCTATGGATTGTAGCTTGATTGTCATTTATTCAATGGATATATCTAGATATAAGTGAATACATGCCATGTCTATCTGCATCTGGGTTTCCTCATTCAGGATGATTTTTTTCTAGTTACATCCATTTGCCTGCAAGATGCATGTTGTCATTTTTTAAAGAGACACACAATGTTCTAGTTTAAAAATATACCATATTTCTTTTATCCATTTCTTAGACTGCTTTTCTATAAAATTTTAAGTGATATCTATCAAATAACACCTTGTAATTTGGAGCTTCATGTAGGCTGGGATGTCAACCTAAGCAGAATTAAATTTACCCTGTGTCATGCACAGTCATAAAAACTGTTCTGGACCCAATCCCCACTGGTAATCTGATAGGTAACCTGTAGATAGGTAACCTGTAGATCCTTTGGGTCCTTTGAGGACAGAATGAGCTAAGGCTTCATGACAAGTACAATGTTTTATTTCATTTTGTTTGGTTTTGTTCTAAATGGAACCCATCAAAATTTTTTGTACTATTTAGATACCTGAATTGATTTTCATTTCTATATTTTACTGGCATATTATCCAAAATGCATTCAAAATATTTAATAAATCTTTGTAAGATATTTTACTTTCTTTTGCTACTACTTAATCTAGGGATTAAAGCAAATGTATCTGACTGTTTTATAAAGTGTTCCAGCCAATGATTTTGAATACTAGAAAACAGGACTGCTACTTACTTCATAAAACATAAAAGTTGCTAACATTAATGAAAATTGTAAAATGTTCAGCCTGGTGGAATACCTTTTCTAGGAAGAACATAACAACAAAATTTAATCGAACTGAAATGTTATATCCTTGGGGAACTCATGTGCAATTTTTATATAAGCTAATTAAGTCATGAGTAAATGGCTGTATAGCTTTCATTTGAAATATCAGCTTTTCTCTTGTATGCACTGTCACCATGTGCTCATAAAAAGCTTAATAAGATTATTACACATAGATTCTAGTATCTGTTCTCAATTGTTCATCCTCAAGTATCATTCTTATAGAAAGTTGTTTGTACACTGGAGACTATGCCAGTTACAGAGATTTTATAACTTACAGTGAGTGGAAGACATTAGATTTCTCTAACAGGAGAGCGATATTTTTCATTGGCTATTTTATAATGCTGTAATTCAAATTATATTTTGCTTCTGAAAAAGGGGAGGATGAGTCCCTATTCCTTCTATTCTGTGTTCTAGTAGCTTTTACTGTGTTCTGACAGGATTTTTTTTAATATTATGACAGCAATGTGTGAATAAGTGCTGGCAAAATAATTTTGGGGTAGAATTTCAGAATATCACCCAAAAGAAACAAAGTGAGAACTGCTATATGGCAAGTATGAATTCTGATTGCTCAAGTTCATCAATAAGGTTTACACTGAACTTTTTCTAGTGAGAAATCTCACATATGTGTTCTAGACAGGGAACTTCCTATTCGCCAAGAGAATTACTGAGCTGGCTACTTCCAACAATCTCTTAATTTAATTTATCACTGCGTAGTAAGAGCCCTGATAAAATTTTTACAAGACATCTTGTGCTGGCTTCATCAAGACAGTTAATAACTTACATGTCTAAGTGGTGTTGGTTGAAATAAATTTGGATTGAGTGTGGGACTTGGGCTAGCTGTCTCTTCAAGATATTTTAGTTTTAATTAAATGTCACACTCAGAATAACTGATGAGTGACCTGCCTCTTGTCTCCTAAAGAATGTAGGACATGAAACTATGGAAGCCGACATTATTGCTAAGACATTCCATACACTGAATGATATCAATACATAGGTTCTTTTTACTTTAGTTTAAAAGAAAACGTTTGTAAATAAAAATTTTTAAGGTAGATCATAGCAAAGGCATTAAGTATATGAAGGGATTAGTAATTTATCAATACATATTGCAAAGTCTAACTGTAAATAGAAAACCTTTGAACATATTGAATTACCAGTCTAACTCCCTGTGGATCACATTGGATGTATAGATCATCTTATTAATATGAGGTTGTGCCTAAGTTATTTTAAAATGGAATCTAAAAAGCTGCAAAACAGAGATGCCTCTGACTTTGGCCAGTGTACTAGTCTAGACACTACTTCTTGAATAAAGATGGCAAAATTTTCTTGCCACATATAAACAGGCAATACTAATCTATGCAGCAAATAAGTCAGATCTTCTCAAATGCAAATGAAATAAATAAAATGTATATATAATAAAATATAAAAATATAAATATTCTCACAAACAAAACCACCAAAAAACCTCTTGATTAAACTGTGTGTGACTATTACATTCTATATGGTGAAGAATTATAGTAAGGACAAAAGATATATAATAGAACTCCTTAGGAGACATAGGAAGGAACAGTAAATTGTATTTGTATATTTAGCAAAATTTTGGCAATTTGTCTCATTTGAAATATTTTATCAGAGGAGTTTTTGAAGATATGAAGAACACCCACTTTAGATAACAGAGAATAAGACATACTAATGGACAACACACGTCAAATTTAGCCATCTAGTTACAAAAACTGGCATTTAAATATAGCCCTTTTAAAAAGAGATTTATTTTATGTAAGAGAGTACTCTTTGGCTTTCTTCAGACACACCAGGTGAGGGCATCAGATCCCATTACAGTGAGGCACCCTGTGGTTGCTAAGAACTGAACTTAGGACCTCTGGGAGGACAGTTAGTGCTTTTAACCACTGATCCATCTCTTTATCCCTCTAAATGTAGGCTTTTAAGAGTGCAGTAGTAGCATGTATAACCTTTACAAATATAATTGGACTGAAGACTTGTACAAAAAAAGGAAAACCCTGCCTGGCAATAGAAACCTAGGCAAATTCTTTGGGCCAATGAAGTCATGTATCCTGTAGGAACACCTGCAAATCACTACTTTACTAAACAAAAATAACTCTAACATTATATGAAACATTTGATTATACCAAGAGGTAATTGTAGTCCCCATTCATGCATGAAGAAAAAAATTTTTGCAACGGATAAAGACTATTACATAATTTCACAATTAATCAAATGTCAGAGTTGTGGATCCCAGTAGCAACTGATACATACACAAAGAACTCCTGCTTCTAAGTCTCAAGGAACATTGGAGAAGAAAGGGCAAAAATAGTGTAAAAGTCGTAAGATTAGGGAGTTTTCTGTGAGATTGAGTTCTGTGGGAATGGTAGAAGCTACACCTATAATTTTGCACCAATATGTTTGTCTATACATAAACTAAACAAAGAAGACAACAACAGACATGCTAGCATGGATAGTGGAAATAACTCAAACCCTCACTCCTATAAAAAACAATACTATAAGCAACTAAGGAATTCTGAGAGTGGTAGAAATGTTTTTTTTTTTTTTTCAAAAAAAGAGCATGCAAATACAAAAGAGTCAGCCATGAAAATGTGCATATAAGTAACGTTACATAGACTTAGTTGGATAAACTTAGGGTTATATATGCATATGCATATATGTATATAATAGCCACTATTCAAAAGGGGCCATGAACTTGATAGAGCAAAAGGAGAACTATATGGGAGGGTTTGGAAGAAGAAAAGGGAAGGGGAAAATTATATAATTATTTTATAATCAGAAAAGTAAAGAAATAATAAAAATGATCTTTTATATATTATATATTATACATTAACTAGAAAAATATAATGTTTTCAAAATACAGCATTCTTATTGGTTCCCTACTTCTCTTTCATATTTTCATGTTTCTCTTTCTGTTCTCCATTTAACCTATAGAAGAGATAGTAGACTTACGAAAGCTAGGTTCTGCATGTTTACTATGTGCAAATGACACTGAGCTCATCAGTATAGAAAAAACTTTTGATGAAGTAGTCACAAGCATGACTCTTAGACTCAGGTGGCTGGATCAGTTATGATTTCTCCATGTGATACTCGAGTGCCCACTAACACCATCCTTTGCCTTTTTTTCAGACTTTATAAAGAGGATAAGAACTTTAATTCTACATAATAGGGTTACTTTTATGAGAAAGACCATATATTTGACTATTTGGTTCCCACTTGATGACATTATTCAGAAGATTTTGGAACATCCTAGTATTTTGAAACCCCCAGGAGGAAGTGGTTCTTTAGAGCTGAGAATTGTTATTTTGAGACTGACCAAACTTCCTGCCTATTACCTTATTTTTGAAATCTGTTTTTGTATTCAAAAGTAATTATTTGTGGATATTATTCAGTTACCAGAATATTTCCTAAGTTACTAAATTTTACACTTGTTTTGAAGATAGGATATGGATGGTTAATTGGAATTTAAAATATAAATTAAGGAAGGAACAATAAAATGAGCTGAAACACAACAGTAGGAGAATACACCTCGTAGGCAATGGTGAAAATCAATCCTTAGTGCTGATAGCTACAGATAAAATGAAGACAGATAATAAACTTTAAAGTACAAGCTTGGGCAAGAACTGAATTGTTAGATAAAAAAAATCTACTTTCATGACATTAGAGTGGCAGAGTGAATACAGTTTTAAAAACATTTCACATAATAGCCAGAGTGATTAATAAGAGTAATAAAAATAAAATATAAATAAAAAGAAAAGACACTGATGGTACACAGGCTTTAATACATACTTAGGGTTATTAAATGTCTTGAACTAACATCATTGAACTTATTTGCTTTGGAATGAAACAGTTATTAGTAGTGTTCTTTCTGACTGAAAATAGAGAAATCTAGAAAACTAAACAGCGACTAACATTTGGTGTAATGGGGACTGTGCTCAATTTGTACATAGAAAGGTTGAAAAAAAGAGTTGATTCATTGTCAATGAAAAGTTATAATAGAAATGATAAAATAAATGATTGACATGAAATAAAATTAGATCTCAAAGCAGAAAGCAAAATTAGACTGGAAAGAGAGTGAGCAGACATGATTTTTCTTTTCTTTTGACTGACTGAATTCTCCCTCTCTCTTAACGTTTATCCATACCTAAGTCTTCTTAAGCTCATTACATTTATTGCCCTATACTCAGCTATGTGATTCCCAGTAACCTGCTCCAACCTCTTAGATTCAAGCTTTTTATAAAGGGCAGTTCAAAGGAAGCCATGATCATGTGAAGAAGTGTAGCCAAGGAAATAGGTTTTAAAATATTAACAATGAAGTATATTATTATGTATTTAAATAATAGTATTCTTTCTTTATAGATTCAATTACATTTATATTAGTCAAAATATGACTATAACCATATATATTACTGTCCTGTTATGACAAACTAGTTGTCTGATGGTATTTAGAAAAAGAAAAATAAAGTTGTACGTGAGATTTTTAGAAGCTATGCAGTGAAACCTGGCAAGGAGAGATCCGCAGCAAGGATACAAGTTAGCTGGTCATTGTGCCTCCTCAGAATCAGAAAACAGATGAGAATTAGGGCCAGGTTACATGATTTTTAATGTCTATACTGAATGCCTTGCTTATTCCAATAAGGCTCTACCCTCTAGATCCACCTACTTCCACATCAGTCTTTCACTCCTGAGGCCCTATTATTCAAACATTCTGGAACAGGTACTATTTCACACCTAAGTCATAGTAGTCTGCCTCTTTTCTACATAGAATACATAGAATCGTGGCTGCTCTCTCATAATGCAAAATGAATGTTGTTCATTAATAACATGTCCAATTTTTAACTGCCTCAATCCTGGTCAGAACCTCCAAGTCTCATCTGAGCCACTGAGAAATCTCTTAAGTCTAAATATACAAACATCCCTAGGACACTACTTTCCTTTCCTTCTGTGTGTCTTTAAGTCTCTCTTAAATATTTGTTGTTGACTAGGGAGTGCATGTTACAACATTCTCAATTTCAATGAGTTTCCCCCTTTCCTTTTAAAATGGGTTTTCATTTTCTTATTTGACAAAATACTTCTCTGATGATATTTAAGAAAAGAAATATTTCCTCCAATCCATTTGGTCATCCCTTTAGTATGTCTTTACAACTCCTTCAGTTTAGAACTAATCTGTACACACCTTGTGGAAGATGATAAAACAGTTCATTCTTTCTTCACCAGTCTACATGTTTGTCATCTTTCTGCTCCAATGATTTCTCTTTCTATCCTTATTAACATATCAGATCATAAGTAGTAACAATGTCGTAGACTGAATACTATGCTATCCTTGAATTTTATTTGCATTTACCTTGTGAACTTATCCACTAATTTTGAATTGAGTTTATTATACCAATCTCAGTATAGGCATAATGTTAGAGTTTTTCTATGAGTATCATACAAATTGTCTTTAGTCTAATTCTCAGTATGATAGTTTTATCGTCTCCTAAGTCGCACCAAACTTGTTCACACATTTTAACCCTCTACTTTTTGAACTCACATCACATGTAGACCATTGAAGGAAGAATGAACTATATTACAATGTTAGACAAGGTATGTCCAGATTAGCTCTAAAGTGAGAAAGTGTGTGTGTGTGTGTGTTTATACATATATGAAAGTGTGTGAGTAGATAGACAGATGATAGATAGATAGATAGATAGATAGATAGATAGATAGATAGATACATAGATAGATACATAGATAGATAGATAGATAGATAGATAGATAGGGAGTTTGTGTCTGTTTGTGGGTGTGTATATGTATGCTAATAAATTCAGCAGTAATCAGAGAAGATTCCTTTTGCAGTGGATGGTAACTACTACAGAAAACTTCAACTAGACAATTTGTAGAGAGTGAGAGATTTAGGAAGGCTTTGCTCTAAATAAAATGCTTTCTTCAAGTCCTGGACACTCAGGTAACTTTGCAGTAGAGGAGGAAGAAAGATTGTATACCCCAATGGTAGTGTATGACACTAAGAAAACTGTCTTCAAAATACAAGAGGAGTGATGCACAGAAGAACACACAGACTGTGGCAGAATGCACAAGCCTACACAGAGTCATGCTGGGGAGGGCAGGCCCTATACCTAGAGGGAGAGGTGGACAAGATGCCTCATCCCTAAGCAAGAAATTATCTCCAATTTACAACTGATTGTAAAAGAAAACTTAGTTTTCTCAATTGGAATCTCTCTGGCTATGAAAAGCTCACTTAAGTATCTGTTCCACACTTTGTTCCTGCATTTCCTTTAGACAGGAACCATTCAGGGTTAAAATTTTTGAGATAAATGGGTGGCCCCATCCCTCAGCTGGGGGCTGAGTCTATGCACTTCATATGGTGTCTACAGTTTCTATCTCTCCTTTGTTGAGTATTTCGGCTAATGTCATTCCCTTTGGGTCCTGGGAAACTTTTTTTTTTTTTTTCATATGGGACTTTTAGTGGCTACCCCAGTCCCCCATACCCAAGACCCAACTGTTACATAATTTGTTCAATTTCTTGACCCTCTATACTTCTCCCCTGCCCCTGTCTCCTCTCACACCTGATCCTGCTGTCCCCCTTTTCCCTGCCACTTTTCTCTCACTCTCAGGTCCTTCCCTCTCCCTACCTCCTGTGATTATTTTGTTCCCCCTTCTAAGTAGGACTAAAACATCCACACTTTGTTCTTACTTCTTGCTGAGCTTCATTTGGTCTGTGAGTTGTACTGAGGGTATTCTGAGCTTTTGGGCTAATATCCACTATCAGTGAGTACATACCATGAGAGTGAAGGAAAGGCCTTCCAGAAAGGCCCCACCTAAGGATACATCCCATTTGCACACACCAAATCCAGACATTATTGCTGATGCCAAGAAGTGCTTGTTGACAGAAGTCTGATATACCTGTCCTCTGAGAGGCTCTACCAAAGCCTGATGAATACAGATAAGGATGCCCACAGTCAACCATCGGAATAAGCATTGGGACCCCAATGGAAGTGTTATGAGAAGGACTGAAGGAGACAAAGGGGATTGTAACCCCATAGGAAGAACAACAATATCAACTAACTGGACAACCTCAGAGCTCCCAGGGACTCCAACCAAAGAGTACACATGGAGGAACTGATGGCTCCAACTGAAGCAGACGATGGCCTTATCCAGTATCAATGGAAGGGGAGGCTTTTGGACCTGTGGAAGCTTGATTCTCTAGCATAAGGGGATGCTAGGGTGGTGAGGTGGGAGTTGATGGGTGGGAGAGCACCCTCATAGAAGTGTGGGGGGTGATGGGATAGGAGGGTGTAGAAGGAAAACTGGAAAGGGGGACAACATTTGGAATATAAAAAAAATAACCAGTAGTTGATGGCTACCACAAAATACATTCCCTGTAGTGCACAAGGAGAATTAAGACATGTTGTGTAAGTTTTCAATAAACTTTTTGCTTAAACTTTTAATTTGGATGAGATTAAAACTTTGAAAACCTTATTTTTAAAGGACATGGATATAGAGCTCTATTTTTAATTTTATTGGATATTTTATTTACAGTTCAGATGTGATCCTCTTTCTCCATCCCCCCCCCCCAGGAACCTCTTACCCCATCCTCCCTTCTCCTGCTTCTATGAGGATGTCACCCCATTCCCCACCCCACCTATGAATTCCCCCAGACTGGGGCATCCAGCCTTCACTGGCCCAAGTACTTCCTCTCCCACCTATTCCCAACAATGTCATCCTCCCCTACATATACAGCTGGAGCCATGGGTCTCTCCCAGGCTGGTGGTTTAGACCCTGGGAGCTCTGGTTGGTTGGTATTGTTGCTCTCCCCATGGGGCTGCATACCCTTTCATCTCTTTCAGTCTTCTCTCTCACTCCTCCATTGGGAACCCCATGATCAGTTCAATGGTTAGCTGTGAGCATCCGCCTCTGTATATTTCAGGCTCTGGCAGACCTCTAAGGAGACAGCCATATCAGGCTCCTGTCAGCATGCACTTCCTGGCATCCACATCAGCATCTGTCTTTGGTGACTGCACAAGGGATGGATACCCAGGTGGAGCAGTCTCTGTACGGCCCCTCCTTTAGTTTCTGTCTCATACTTTGTTTCCATATTTGCTCCCGTGAGTACTGTGTTACTCTTATTAAGAAGGACCAAAGCACCCACACTTTGGTCTTCCTTCTTCATGAGCTTTGTGTAGTCTGTGAGTTGTAGCTTGTATATTGCGAGCTTTTGGGCTAATATCTGCTTATCAGTGAGAGCATAACATGTGTGTTCTTTTGGGATTGGGTTACCTCACTCAGGATGATATTTTCTAGTTCCATCCATTTGCCTAAGAATTTCTTTAATTCATTGTTTTTGATAGCTGTGTAATATTTCATTGTGTAATTGTACCACATTTTCTGTAATCATTTCTCTGTTGAAGGACATCTGGGTTCTTTCTTGCTTCTGGCTATTATAAATAAGGCTGCTATGAACATAGTGGTGCATATGTCCTTTTTATATGCTGGAACATCTTCTGGGTATATGACCAGGAGTGGTATAGCTGGGTTCTCAGGTAATGCTCTGTCCAATTTTCTGAGGAACCACCAGATTGATTTTCTATTTTCAGAACTTTAACATTATTATAAATTAAAAATTTCCTTAAATACAAATGTAATGTATATATGTTAAAATATAGAAATGTTAGTAAGAAGTAAAGAATACTTGTTTATTAAAGTTATGTATTTATTAGTCCTTTTAATATAAGCCCATCACACAAATACACATACATGCACACACAAAGAAATATGCATACAAACACACTTAAGTTTATAACTCCCCACTAAAAATAAATGTAGTACTATGCACAAAAAATATAAAAGTGAAATTAATTAAAGGGCCATAGGTTTATTAATCTAGTATTTTGATAATTTCTCGAGAGTTTTGTTACATGTTCACATACACACAGAGTGTCACACTGTTACAACAAAACCATTACAAATACATATGACAAACTTATTTTAACCAGGAACAATGCTTGTATTCCTGCCTATCATAGAAAAAAAACATGAACAGGTCATGAAAGATCTGTTAGCCTCGTTTGCTTTTCTATCAACCAGTCTTATTAACTGGGCATGCTCAGTATCCTCCTTCTTAATCTGGGCACAGTGACCCTATTTTTTATACAAGCTCTCTAGTTTTTACTTATCATGCATGGTCATAGAAGGAATTTGGTCCATTCATATATGTGTGGTAGACCAGGAACTACACATTTGAAGCAAATCTGGGATTTCTGTTTTGGTCTTTGAGAATAGTAAGTGTAGTTGCATGGCAGGAAAGACTTTCACTGGTGTGCTTCTAAAGCTGTAGCTATAACTTTTGGTTCCCTGACTCATACTTTTCTGTTAGTGATTTTCTTACTTTAGATGTTAGTTGTTGATAACCAGGTTGACAATATCAAACAGCTAAACCATTGAGTTCCTAGGGCTCATCTCTCCCTTTTTTATCTTTCACAGAATAAAACTTTTACTCGGAAAACTTTTGGGGGCTGTCTTAGTTAGGATTTCATTGCTGTGAACAGACACCATGACCAAGGCAACTCTTATAATGGCAGCATTTAATTGGGGCTGGCTTACAGTTTCTAAAGTTCAGACCATTATCATCAAGGTGGGAACATGGCAGCATCCTGGCAGACATGGTGATGGAGGAGCTGAAACTACTACATCTTCATCTGAGGGTTACTAGCAGAACACTGACTTCTAGGCAGCTAGGCATAGGGTCATAAAGACAACACCCACAGTAACACACCAACTCCAACAGGGCCATACCTTCTAACAGTGTCACTTCCTTGGCCAAGCATATACAAACCATAGTGGGGGGCGGGATGAAGAATTTAATTTGTTGAATTTCCTGAAAGCCCTAATTAGTCTGTTGTGAATGAGGAAAGGATTTCCTTCTTTTCTTTGAGTAACCGCTTTAAACTTGACACAGTATGGGGTTCCTTAACATAAATTTGTTTTGTTGTGATGACATTTCTATTCTCATCCTACATTACTGGGGCTCTGTTGTAGTATTATAATCTCAAAGAGGGTTGTTGATATAGGAGGACTTGGATACTGGGCAGATGATCATTAGGATTAAAGCTAATGTTTTATCAGCATGATTTTAAGCTTGGCACTCTTCTTTCTTTCTTTCTTTCTTTCTTTCTTTCTTTCTTTCTTTCGTTCGTTCTTTCTTTTTCCATTTTTTTTTGTACAGAGCATCGACCATGGTCAGCAGTACCATAAGCCAACATTAAGACCTGAAAGATTTTAGTAAATCAGGATGGTTCATCAAAGAAGCATTTTTGATTTTCCATACATTGCTGTGATTCAAAGGGAAATGTGGAATCTAAATAATTTCATGTGTGCCTTCACATGCCTTAGCCATAGTGCTGTTAGGACAGTCACGGATGGCTGTCATGCAGCTCTGTTTCCCATATGACCCTTAGGTCTGTGTTTTCTCATTTCTGATATCCTGAATGGATGTGAGAACTTGGAGAGTGGCAGAGCTTTGTTGAGAAAGGAAATATTTTAGCAAAGTTGCATTTCCTAGTGTTTATTTGTTCAATGGTGTCCTATGAGTTTCTATCTACAGTAGGTGCTTGTCTTTGTGGATGGACAAGAAGACCTGATTTCAAAGTCACTTCAAATTATTTTTCTTGATTTTCTTTTTAATAAGATAGGTCTGGCTGCAGGATCACAAAATTTACCAATCATCCCAATCATCCCACAGAGCTTGTTTTGAGGATATATATGTATATAGCCTCGGGATAAAACTAATTGCAATATTTGACCATGCATCATGCATCAGAGCTGGGAGTCAAAATAATTAAAGTGTGTTTTAAAGTTAATTTTAGGGGTAATGTAGTACAGATACTACTGCAGTGAACATTCTCTTTTAATCTGTGTCCTCAAGATCTGACTAGTTCACTAGATCTCTTTCTTACCAAAATCACCCTTAGGAATCCTTAGACTATGCTGAGTGTTGCTTTAGCAAAGAAGCACAGTCTTTACGACTTGTCTTTCTCTGCCAGGAGTTTGGACTTGTCATTTTACTTATTTTCTTTCAGGAGGTTTGTAGTTGTTACTTACCATCATGTTATCCTGAGACCTTCCACAACAGCTTGGCCACCATTTCAGAGTGTTTTGTGGACTGTAAAAAGGAGAGAAAAGACAAGAAAAGATAGTGCAGTGCTGTCAGGTTGTTTGCTCCTTTTGTGGGACAGAGAGAGAAGTCTGAAAGCATTTCATCTTCCATTGTGTTAAAGTTCAGAGATTATGGACACAAACCAATTGTACCTTCTGACTGGCAGATCACCAGTTGCTCCCAGCATGAACCACAGATCACCTGCTGATAGCTCCAGGCTCTTGGTTTTTGGAACAAAGAATTAGAACAGTAACTCATGGATACTGATAAAAATAGAGACATTTTATTAAGAGGAAGAGAGATACTCCCAGGAATCAAAGTGGGCTAGACAGCAGTAAAAGGTCTGAGCTCAAAAGTGAGGATTTCTAGTGGTGCTGGCTCTTGATAAGCCGTTTGCATACCACCACTTTCTCCCACATTTACATATCATACATTTTTCATACTTATGTGTCACACCCACAGAAGCTATAGATATCACAGGGACCTGGTAAGGTGGGTAGTGATAGACAGAAACACAAGACTCTGGTTTCACTTCAAGAATGAATCATTTTTTACATTTCCCTTTGATGTTCATTCATTATTTACTTAATGGTTAGAAACATCACGGAAAGCCAGGCAGTGGTGATGCATGCCTTTAATCCCAGCACTTGGGAGGCAGAGGCAGGTGGATTTCTGAGTTCGAGGCCAGCCTGGTCTACAGAGTTAGTTCCAGGACTGTCAGGGCTACACAAAGAAACCCTGTCTCGAAAAATCAGAAAGAAAGAAAGAAAGAAAGAAAGAAAGAAAGAAAGAAAGAAAGAAAGAAAGAAAGAAAGAGAAAGAGGGAGGGAGGGAGGGAGAAGAAAGAAAGAAAGAAAGAAAGAAAGAAAGAAAGAAAGAAAGAAAGAAAGAAAGAAAGAGAAAGAAAGAAAGAGAGAAAGAAAGAAAGACACATCATGGAAGGCAGAGCATGATCTACAATATATGTGTGACCCCTTATCTGATGTCCTCTTTGGCTCTCCCTCAGCTTTCTGTCCTTGTTTTGCCTTGGAGGACATTCTTCCTAGACTTCACCTCCTACTGCCAGTTTTCCACACTTAAGCAGCAAAATTCAGGACAGGGGTTGCACCCCAGAGAGAACTGTAGACTATTTGGACTCCAATGGGTGTGTTCTGTCCCGCGCACGCAGCTCTGCTGTGGAGAGATTTCCAGTCTTTCTGCTACATGCCTTTTCATGTTAGTCCTTATTCCCTCCCTGCCCTTCTGCCCCTCTTCCTTGAATCAGGATAAACAAAACAAGGCTTCAAAGTCACCATCTAGTGACCATCTTATGCCATGTAAGATACAGCTTCAAAAGGAATGACAATTCAAGTCACCTCAAGAGCAATTGAATGCTAAGACATAACACTATGTAGATTTTTGTTCATATAATCCAAAGCATATTTGGATCTCATGTGATTATTAAATATATGTGCAACTTATGTCATAATTATATTAAGCAAGTCTATTTTATCAACAGTTATTTACTCATGACAGAAAAAAGTATTGAAGTCCTGTCTTCTAGATTATTAAAATGTTTTGACTATACATTTCATATAAGTATTTCAGAAGAGTTATGTTTGCAACCCAGTCTAAAATATGTGTTATTTGTTGTTTCAACTATTATTTGTCATTTTTATACCATTATTTTTCTTTTAATATCAGCCCATGCCAATACTGAATAGAACCTCATTTATAAAAACAAATATCCCAAGTCTAGGCTGTACTGTGAGCCTTAGAAGGGTATTTATGCTTACCACAACTACCCTTAGCCATTCTTGCCATTGTAACTTAGCTACTGTCTTCTTCTGTTTTCCTGAGAACAAAGATCATAATTAAAACCATGGGCCTCAATGTGAAGAATTCTTATGGCTACAGATACCATGCTCAGAAGAAACAAGTCTACTTGTTGCCTTTGCTTATTGGAGTATAGACATTTCTGCTTTCTTCAGTCATGTAGACTGGATGTTACTCTGGTTTCATGCCATGTGTCTTTTGTACCACCAATGTACACAAGACTAATGAATGTGCGCCCTGAGTTACTGCAGGCTGTGCACAGTAGAAAAAAAAAGTCTTTGTAATTTCTCATCTTCTAAGTCCCGGCACAGACCTCAATGTTTTCTCTATTTATTTCTTGCACTCCTGTTACTTATTAAATGCTTACTTATCCATTTCTGAAAAAAAAAGAGAGAGATTATAGGGACAGGATTTTGTGAATGATTTTACTACGTAGTTTTTTCTATCATTAGATATAGGTCTGACAATGTCTATAAGAGTAACACTTTGGAGACTTCTAAAATTCTAGAATTTCCACTATTTTAATTTTAAACTTGCAAACAGGTATTTGAGATAGTAAACACTTGATCATTGCCTCTATTCACATTAGAGGTACATATCTCCGTACACTTACCCTGGGTAAGGCGTCATTTTGTGTTTGCCTCCTTTTGTAAGGATTTAATAAGTCAAAACAGCTTATTTACATATTTTGTTGTAATAATCTAAGATATGATTTCATAAAAAGTCTGACTGGTGGGTGGAACTTCCCTTTACATCATGCATAATGTGGCTATACAAGTAAGATCTATGATATTGTTAGGGGATAGTTATGTATGAATTTGATCCATTATATGCCTAACAGAAAGTTAATGAATAATGTAAATAAATGCTACATGTAGACTGACAGAAAATGCATACTGCTATAACATAGAACATTGCTAGAATGTATTTATAAAATGTACATTTTTTCCAGAGAGAATAATGAAAAATTGAGGGCGCTGATTCATGTTTGTCATGTGTGATTTATATAATAATTATTACAATTCATATTTAAACCCCATATTAACAGTTACTCAAATTTTGTTTTTTCAGCTCTTCTTCAAGTGACAATTTCACTTAGCAAAGTAGAGCTTAGTGTGGGTGAATCTAAATTCTTCACATGTACAGGTATGTACTTGCATAATATGCCCTGTGGTTGTAAAGTTTATGCAGAATAATGCATAGATTTAACTAGATAAAACTGATATCAGTAAAAATAACATCATTTATTATATGATTGGGAAATGACAATGGTTAAGTATTAGCATTATGAAATGTATTATTACATATTTGATTATCAAATTAACTAAATTTTTATAATATTACATTATAAAACACAATCTGTACATACAAATTTTCTGTTGATTTAAATACTATTTCCATCTAAATAGCCATATTAGGATTAATTTGAACTCTAAAACTGAATTTCCTTATTTATAAGTAATGAATAAATTTGATATGACACTGCATAATTCTAATACCTGAAGGAGGGGTAAATGACAAAATAAGATATATGTCTTTGATGCATACATTCTAATTAAAAATAAAGTTTTAGGTCAGAAATATTTTTGTAAAGTTTGTGATAATTAAACAGTGTATTGTATAATCTGTAGAAAACTATTTGAACACCCTTCCATTTAATTATCATGTTAAATTTCTCAGAGAGCCCTGATGTACTTGATATAAAAGCTTTATTTCACTATATTATAGAAATATCAAATGAACCCATTATTTATCTACTCATATTAATCATATCCACATTCACAAACATGAGCACTTAAAATTGTTTATATACTTATATATGAATGCTGTGTCTGCATGTATGTCTACATGACAGAATAGGACATCAGATCTCAGTACAGATAGTTGTGAGCTACCATTCAGGTGCTGGGAATTGAGCTCAGAGACCTCTGGGAAAACAGTCAGTGCTCTTAACCATTGAGCTATCTCTCCATCCCAAGCATAAGTTTTTTATATGTGAATATTCAGAAGTACTCAGTCAGTGCTAAAATAACTTAGGAGGCTATTTTTAAATTGTATCTCTTTCCAATTATAGTAAAGGCACGCCTTTAATCCCAGCACTTGGGAGGTAGAGGCAGGTGGATTTCTAAGTTGGAGGCCAGCATGAGTTCCAGGACAGAGTGAGTTCCAGGACAGCCAGAGCTATCCAGAGAAACCCTGTCTCAAAAACAAACAAACAAACAAAAAAAGAAAGAAAACAATGAAACCAAATGGTTTTTAATGTCGTTTTTCTATGTATCTGAAGTGAAACATATAATAACATCCATTTTGTATAGTAAAGGAGGATCAAAAATGTTGGTTTAGTAGTGTCACTTCTGACAAAGGGGAATTCTGCCTAATAATATAGGTTACTATTCCTAAGTTTCATATATGATTTAACTATGCACAAGCAAATATACAAAATACCTTAAGTTTATACTTTTACAGAATTACATCACATAGAAAGCTTAAAATCTATTACAAATTGAAAAAAATATTTTGTGTATTAGTTCAATTTGATTATATATCTTATTATAGGATTGACTCAGATATAAAAATAGACAAGTTAACATGTCGAAAATACTTCATTTATGACATATTGAGTTTTATAAGGTTAAAGAGAGTAATGCTAGAAACAATGAAATTCAGAATTTTCACTATTGTTTTCTATATTAATGATCAATATGTTCAGATACTTTATATTCAAACACTTTAAAAATACAACTATCTGACACTGTACAAGAACAATCTAAAATGGCAGGTAACCTGCTCTGATATTCACTCAAGAGCATTTCATATTCAGGAAATACCTTTATCAATTCAGTCACAAAAGTAGTGTTTTTGATGATTTGCTTACTGCATCTAGTAGACATGTTTGAATTTCATATGGTGCATTTTAATGAAAATTATTAGTTACTTAATACTCTAAAAGAAAGAGAAATGTGATTGCTCTATGAAAACCCTGCGATCTCTCTATGGCATGAAGTTTCCCAAACATGATATTAAAAAGTTGAATGTCTGAAATGTTTCCAACAAAGTTACACTAAATTTTAAAAGGTTTTAATTTATTCCAAATTGAATTAATGCTCATTTATGTTATCTCTATTGTTTATTTCTTAAAACCATCTGTATTTTGCAGAGAAAGATATTTACAAACAGGTCATATCAATAAGATAAGAATTAATAACTTTCTTCAAAGACCTGTTGCTGTTCACGTTATATTTCTCCATTCCTTTTGAGGGCACGCATGTTCTGTACTTAGATAGTCTCTTTAGGAATTAGATGGAATCCTTTGTTTTTAAATAAAAGCAAATGCAGGAAGCTTTAGTTTCTATAAAGTGGTTAATGACCTAGATTCTGAAGCATTAATGTTTACACTGTAATCATTTGGTTGGAATTACTAAGCAGCATAAGTGCCATTTGTATGTATTCTAATTGTTATGTAATTAAATAGTTAATAATTTTAGGTTAATATAACAGAATAACTCATTTCAGTTGAGAAAACACATTAGGATTTTTTTTAATGGCAATTAACTTTTTCTGCACAACTTGAACAATTTCAAAAATTAGCTCAAAATTTAGAAATATCAACGGCCAAAAATTGTTTTATGAGATATTTGCATTTTTGTAAATATTTCTTTATTTTTCTTAATACCGCTGGTACCTCTTGACCTTAACAATGAGAACTGAGCATATGAAATCATCTTAGCATCTTAGCATTTTTTTCCATTATGCAGTATCTATCAATTGGGTTGTGTCTGCCTAAGGCACTTTTAGTGTTTTGTGCAATGTATTATAACACATGTATTATGACTGTTATATTTCAATTCTCACAGCTTAATTTCTAGTCATATATTCAGATGAAATGTTTGAAGCATGCTTACACGGACCAGACGGAGTCCTTAATGTTGCTTAAACAAAGATGAACATTTGTTTTAACATTTGTGTTTACTTTCAGTTTTGTACAAGTTTCAGATTTCTGGTCTTCTATTTTCACTCTTTTCTAAAATGGTAAAATTGTTACATAATAGTAAATGCCACCGTCAAAACAAACATTCGAAATTGATTTTCAAACATTTGTTTTCCACTCTGCAGCCATTGGTGAGCCTGAGAGTATAGACTGGTATAACCCTCAAGGGGAGAAAATCATTTCAACGCAGAGGGTTATGATACAGAAGGAGGGTGTCAGGTCGCGACTAACCATCTACAACGCAAACATAGAAGATGCAGGGATATATCGCTGTCAAGCAACAGATGCCAAAGGACAGACACAAGAAGCTACAGTAGTTTTGGAAATTTACCGTAAGTTGTGCCTTTGAATTTTAGGTCATTGAAACAAAAGTTTCATTACAAAAGATTGAAACATATTAAAATATACATAACAGTAAAAACTGTCACTGTGTAATAAATTTGAGGGGCCTTGAAATCTGTTTAACTCAGAAATGACTCACTTGCAAAATTTTTATATAATAAAATAAACAAGTTTCAGCTTTTATATAATAAAAATTTTGATTGTTATTGCTGTGAAAATAAGATATATTAAAAACAAAACCTAAACTTTCCCCATGGAAGATATTCATCTTTGACCACCTCTATCAATGTCACATTAAAATTCTCTGGAAAAGGTATTTCCTCTACTATAGGGATTGGTCCTAACATTAAAAAATATGGAAATTAGTCAATAATTTGTAGGCATGATATTTGAAGACAGTTTACATTACTTTTAAAACGATGTTTGAAATCCTTTGTGATTTATTTACTAAATCAAATTTGAGTTAATTTTGCTGCCAAAACATTTCATGATTTTTTTTGTGGAAAAAAAATAGTCTTTGTTGGGATCATTTCAGGATCCAAATCCCCCATTGCTAGGAGTCTCAGCTAGAGTCACCCCCTTACACATTCTGGATCTCTTATCCCAAGTCTCTCCAATACCCCAGAGATTGGCCTCCTAGCAATTTGTTGGTTTTTTTTTTTCCTTTTTATCCTTTTTTAAAATTAGATATTTTCTTTATTTACATTTCAAATGTTATCCCCTTTCCTGGATCCTGACCCCTGAAATCCACTATCCCATCCCCCCTTCCCTGCTACTATGAGGGTGTTCCCCCCATCCACCTACCCACCCACTCCTGTCTCCCCTCCCTTGAATAGACTGCCCCCCCTGGGGACCCATCCTATATACAATCACCAAACTCAGACACTATTGTGGATGCCAAGAAGTGCATGCTGACAGGAGTCTGATATAGCTGTCTCCTGAGAGGCTCTGCCAGAGCCTGACAAATACAGAGGCAAATGCTCGCAGCAATTTCTATTCTCTGTCCCTTGATCTCCCTACACCTGATCCACACCTGCTTCCCAACCCCAAACTCTCCTCAACCCAGTTCCTTCACTCTACCTACTATATCTATTTTATTTCCCTCCCTCCTCTCTGCTCTGAAAAGTGGAAACCCCCCTCTGAAAATCAGCACTCACTCTGACCCTTGTACCATACCCCACATACTTACTACATATCAAGTCACTGCTGAACTAGGTACATCCTCTCTGTCTGAGGCTAGATAAGGCTGCTTAGCTAGCCAGACCAGATCCACAAGTGGGGAACAGATCCAGGAACAGCCCTTGAGGCAGTTGTTGTGAGACCAGCATGAAGATCAAGCTCTTCTTGATCTGGAACATATGTGTGGAGGACATAGGTCCTGCCACTGCTAGCTCTTTTGTTGGTGGTTCAATCTCTGAGAGCCCCCAAAGGTCCAGGTTACTTGACTCTGTTAGTCTTCCTGTGGATTACCTGTCCCCTTCAGGTGCCTCAGTAATCCCCCCAACTCTTTCATGAGATTTCCAGCTCCATCTATTGCTTGGCTGTGGTTCTCTGCATCTCTGCTTTGGCTGTTGGGTGGAACCTCTCAGAGGACAGTTGTGCTAGGCTCCCATCTACAACCATAAAGAAGTATCATTAGTACTGTCAGGAATTGGTGTTTGTCCATAGGATGGGTCTCAATTTGAACCAGTTATAGGTTGGCCTTTCCCTCAGTCTTTGTTCTTGCACTTGTTGTGAGCAGAACACATTTTGAATCAAAGGTTTTGTGGGTGGGTTGAATGGGGAATGGAGGCAGGGTCTGCAAGAGGGGGTACTGGGAAGAGTGTGAACCGTGATGTACTATATATATTTATATATAATATATAATATATAATATATAATATATAATATATATATGTATATATATATTTGAAAACAATTAATCTGTACTGATTCATTAAGCCAAGACACTTATTGATGTATAATCAATTTTGTTCTAAGTCTTATACTATAATCAATATAAATTTATAGTTGTTACCTATTGTTGTTCATGGAAAACAAATTGCGGGGGAGGTTTAGAGAATTCAGAGTTGAAGTGGAAAGTTTAATTTCAGGACAGCAAATGTGACAATCAGGAATGTCTTAATCTTCATCATATATGCTTATTGCACATGGCACTGTTATACATTGACCCTTACACTCAAGTACACAATTGTGCCGGACACATGTCCACCATACTCATACTCTTGCACCATTACCTTTCTCACCCTTTTTATTTGTGACACTGACACCCGTCAGTGGGTGGGCAGAGGAGCACCCTCATACAGGCAAAGGGGAAGGGGAGAGGGCTGATGTGATGTGATGTGAGATGGGGGTTGGTGGAGGGGTAACCAGGAAGTGGGATATCATTTGAGATGTAAAGGAATGAAATGACTAATAAATAAAGTTTTAGAAACTACCTTAAGCCATGATGTAACAGCAAAGACAAACTTGGGAGCTACTTTTCCTTACGGTTGCCATCTCCTCCACTGTGCTAATACTAAAATATTTTGTCACCCAATGCTCTGGCTATGGTTCAGATGGCAGTTGTCTCGAAAGCAAAACAAAACAAAACAAACAAACAAACAAACAAAACAAAAAACAAAACCAAAAAAAAAAAAAAAGGATGCTTAATACAGGAAAAATCATGTTCTTGGTACTCATTTACAAGGTGTTAAAATAGAGATCCTCCTTACACTAATAATCACCGATGACCATATGTCAAGTTAAGTAAGCAATAAACCTTTTAACAATGGTTTTATTTTCTTGATACAGAAAAACTCACCTTCAGAGAAGTGGTGTCCCCTCAAGAATTCAAGCAAGGGGAGGATGCAGAAGTGGTTTGCAGAGTGAGCAGTTCTCCCGCCCCTGCGGTCAGCTGGTTGTATCACAATGAGGAAGTCACCACCATCCCCGACAGTTAGTATTTTGGTAACTCTCTAAGTTATATGTTCTAAAAATACTTCTAGTTTTACAGCTATGGAGGTTCTGCGTCAGGCATGGTACTGTGCGTCAGTATACCCAGCACTCAGAAAGCTGAGCCAGGAAGGCTGTGATTTTAAAGACATCAGGAATCTGATTCTAAGAAACAAATGTGCAAACAACAACACAAGATGATACAAATTTCACTTCAAGATTCAAACAGTTCTAAAGACTAAGGCTAAGGTGTAGGTTCGCTGAACTCTAGTCTTTGGGTCCAATTTTGTTCCCTTGTTTGTTTTAATAAAATAACAAAAGAAAGACATGAGGCTTGCCATGAAGGCATGTGCCTCTAATCTCAACACCTGGAAGATAGATGCAGAATAATCAGGACTTGAAGATCACCTTAGCTTCATAATACTTCCAAAGACAACCTGGAAATCATGGCTACATGTCAGCAAAAATTAATAAAAAACAAAGCAAAAACCAAAAAATTTGCTTACATTATGGTGCTTTACTATTGTGCATAGGGACATTTTCAATTTGGTATATTTTTCAAGGCATCTGCATTACATAAAGGTACAAAATAATTGAATCTTTTAAAGTATTTTCCATGTTATGTGATTCTCTTATGTGTTTTGAATAGATGAAATTTCCACAGCATAAAGGATAAAAAGTAGAATGTCTATTTTTAAGTATATAGAGGAAATGGGTTATAATTATGTTTCATAGTCATTTTTTATTTTAAGATAATTTTTCCATGCATAGTACTCAGTATTTGTCAGATAGTGGAAAGCTTTCATTTCAATCTTCTAATTCTATAAAATATAAGATTTAATTACATGTGTATTACTATGTGTAAATCCTTCAAGTTTTACACAAATTGTATGAGTTTACATGAAGTGTTTTCAGCATTGTTCCCCTACTATCTGAAAAGACTGGACACTTCTTAAAAAATTATTGACATTGGCTACACGCTTTTCTATTATCTAGTGTTGGAGTACACATTTGCTTACATGTTTCTTTTTTTTTTTTTTTGAATCTTAATCACAAGTACATTTAAAAGGAGTAATCCTTTTAAAATGTGACTTCAGACGAAGCCTTAGAACCCAGACTGAGATATATAGAGCTGATGAGGAGTTTACATCGCTGTGGTGTGTCTGGCATTGTTTCCCAGAATCCCACACTGCAATACGCAAATCTGGAAATCACTTTCAGTTCGATTTCCACCTTTGGTCCTGAAATGCTCAAGTGCTTTCCAGCTCCTGTGCTCTTCAGTGAAATAGTCTGTCAATAGACAATGGATTGATGCACCCATTTCAACCAATTTCTGTAGCTTATGAATCCCACGCCAGGCATGCCTAAATGTTGGATATGTAAATGAATGGAGTATTTTGCTAGATACCCCGGTAGCCATTTGTCATATGTATCTTATTAAACTTTTACATTTTATTTTACTTTTAAGATGAGAACAAGTTTAACCAAAATTGTATGCGCTCATGCTACATCTAAACAAAACAAAACAGATATGGATAAAAATGAGTTCTATACAATGCAGTGAGAATAAAGTAGTTAATGAAAGTGCACGGCTCAAACTTTTCTAATCTAAGAACATTAGAACCAGATTCTAAATATTTAAAATTTTTTAATAAAATTGTATATTTATATAAATTTAAAAGTAGAACTTTTTGTACTGCAACTAGTATGTTCTCTTTAGTATAACAAAATTGGATATATAACTGAACAACTGTGTATATATATAAAAGTATGCAGATGGTCTGGGAGTTTTCTTTACTAATGTGCCACTGGTTACTACATTGGCAATCAAGGTCAGACAAGGAAGGTCTTAGTGTTTGTCTCTCTGGCTTCTGATAGGAGTCATGAGTCAGATATCCATCATGAAAGAATTATGTTAGTAGGCTTTCTCAGGTTGTGTAAAGAGGACCTATCTGCTAAAGAACTCAAGGATGCAAGAAGTATCTATGAGGCAGAATTTTCTCAGCTTTAGTGGTTCTTTATTGTTTTTTTAACTAATTAGTTTTTAAATTTTTGATAATTAAATTGAAGTTATTTGCAACTGATAAAAATGGTATTTTAGACTTTTTTAAAAATGGTATTTTAGACTTTTTTTTTTTTTTTTTGGTCGTTACCTGTGACTTCTTCAAGTACCTTTTTTAAAGGATATTTGTGTCAAAGGTGTGCTTTATTTTGTAGCTTCCCAAGGTCTATAAGCTTTGGAGTTTTACTTGTCAATTTCACAGGTACTTTTTCTACTATGGACAGCAGTGGATATAAATATATAGAATAGCATCCATTGATGAACGTATAAAATAATGTGAAAAAATATGTAATTGAAGGATTTGACATTTACAGGATATCACATTATTTTTGAAGTTGAAAAACATGACACAATTAACATGATGTGTTTGGGAGAAACCTTTCCTTCTTGAATGTCCATAAACCTAATTATTTCTTTCAAAAATTACTTGATTAAAATACGGTATAATTTTCCTTCCTCTCTCTTCCCTCCAACCCTTTATATGCCCCCTCTTACTTACAAATTCATTGTCTCTTTTGAATTACTTGTATAAATACTTGTAAATAGATATTCAGCTGCAGCCTACTAAGTCTGCTCAGGGTTGCTTGTAGGTATATGTTTTCAGGGCTGATAACCTCTTATTGGGTAAGTAAATAGAAGATTCATCTTGGGGAAAACAGATTCTCTCCTAGTAGTGGTTGTAGTAGCTTTTAATCTGTGACTAGGACACTGTGAGATTTCTATAATCCATGATGGCACACTGACTAGCATTACCACTGACCATATCTTAAACATAATTATATTTTGATCTATTATCCAACAAAATATTATAGAAAATATTTAAATTGACTTTGGATCCTCATTGGTCTTCAGAAGTTCTGAGTCATCCAGGAATCCTGGTGACTTGTAGTGTATATCTTCTACACATCTTTCTTCCTCTAGCTTAGAATATCCTTTGGTGAAGAAATTTTATGTTTCCTTTCTGACTTAACCTGGGGAAGCACCTAGATGGATGTTTTGGCACTTAGGTTAAAAGAAAAGAAGAAATAAACAGAATAGAAAATTTTATATATTGCAGGATAAAAATAATGTGTCTTTGTAGTCATAATTTGTGCTCCTTTTTTAATGAAGCAACATATTAGTTTGCTCATATTCATCTCAAACAAATACCTATTACTGTGATTCTCATGCATCTCTGTTAAACCAGAAGGTAGATAAATAATCAAATCTGGACCAGACAAAAAAGTCACATCTAGACTGAATGTTTTAGGAACTTAGTACTCTGTAAAAGTAAAAATTCTGTTTGATACATACATTTAAAGTTAATAAAGACTACATTTACTTTAGTAAATAAAATATCCTAAATAGAATACTTGGTCAAAAGTTGACATTTTTGTCAAATATAGTGCTTGATAATCCGTGCTATATATGGATCCATAAATGAATAAGACATTTCAGATACTTACTGTGCAAGATGAAGTTCTAAGGCAAAAAGTAACATGTATATATTCCTTAATATAGTCCTTAACAGTAGAAACAAAGTAACATACACACAAACACACACACACACACACACACACACACACACACACACAAGATCCTTAACAGTAAAAACAAAGTAACATATATATATAGTCCTTAACAGAGTAGAAATAGGCATGAGAGACTTCTTTACATATTTAAAAAAAGAAAACAGAGACCTTTAACACTAAAGTATTTCTTTGATAATGCTGTTAAATAGAGATGTTACTTAGGTATCTCTGATAATTATACATCTCCCTTCATAACAATTTTAGTCCCGCTCAGTCATTAAATGTTCTTGTTGCTCTTGCAGAACACTTGGGTTCAATTTCCAGCACCTACATGGTGACTCAAAACCATCTGTCAACCCATTTTCAAATGCTCAAACAGGCATGAACCTGGTCCTCATATATAGAGGCAGATAAAATAATTATACATATAAAGTCAAATAATTTTAAACCTCACAAATATCACTTTTAGCAGTCAGTTAGAATGAAATGATTTCTGCCTTTCAGCTTACCTTTGTGCACATAAACAGGCAACATTGAACCTTGAAATAAAACTTAATGCTCATATCTAATTATTCCTAAAGATTGATTTGTAATTTGAAGAAAGAATTACTTAAATAAATTGAAGGCATAACCGTTTTTATATCCTTTATGTGTCTTGAACATTAGTGGGTCATTTGGCTGCCTTCTCAGGTTCTGAAAAAATTGGCCGTTTAATTATTCTTGGGGAAGGATGTTCAATAAATTGTCTACCTATTTTTCATAGCCAAGTGGCTGCATTTAAAATTTGTCAGGTCAGCAACATCTAAACTCCTTGCATTGTTCTTTTGTGCTTCATTTTTGCATTCAGAGCACCAAGGAGAAAATAATAGTCTAACCATTTTATGTGGATATAAAGTCTTGAATATATTTTAGGGGGGAATATAACAAAGCCAAGGTAGAGTGAAAAACTTGAAGTTGTAAAATTGCATTTTACTTTCAAATTTGTATTTTTGGTAGATGGAAAGTTGGATAGCATCAGAAAAATGCTGTATTTTAATTCTTAGAAATTCAGAGCACTTTGCAGTCAGCTTCAGTAACTGATGTCATTTTCTCTTCTTGCTTGTTTTTCAGATCGGTTTGTAGTGCTTTCAAACAATAATTTGCAGATCCTCAACATCAATAAAAGTGATGAAGGTATATACAGATGCGAGGGACGAGTGGAGGCTAGGGGAGAGATTGACTTCCGGGATATCATTGTTATTGTTAATGGTAAGCCATAAATTATTTGTGTCCAATCTGTTGTTTATTTTAGCAATGTTTGTTAAAAGGGAAACTACTAAATCAACAATGCATAATTTATAATAAATGCCATCCATCTATACATATGAGAATGTACCAAGTTTTCTAATAGCATTTGCTGCATTGCATGAAAACATAGACACATTCTTAGATGCCCTCACGCATCAGTATGTCAATTAGCTTTTGTCAGATGTGTCAGTGAATGAATGCAAAATGGAACATAATGATAGATTAGATTGATACTTAGAATTTTATGATGTATCCCTTGATTTTTCCTTATTTGTATTTTTCAGTTTTAACAATTGAGTTAATATTTTTACTTTCAATTGATCAAGGATCACAAAAAACAAGTTTATGAAATAACAGTATCTCTTCCAAATTGCTTCTCATACCATACAAACTTCCTGGTTAAGTAGAACTTGATAGAATAATTTTTGCCTTCATTTTTTATAATTATTGTCTAAGAGATATTCATGCTATCTCCTTAATATTTCTCAAATATATTTCATTTTCTACCATCAAGTTTTTCATGCATAAATGTGCCTTTAATAGGTTTCTCCTTCCACTGAGAAATTTCCACTCATAACTTTGTTCTGCCTCTCTCTCCATCAAAGATTGAAATGTTAATAAACATTCATAGTTTTGTATACCATTTAGGAAAAAATAAACAAGAATACTTTCTTCTAATACAAGTAATTTCTTGTGAAGAGCCTCTATCCTTATATTTATGTCAATAGAAAGAAACAACAAAAATAAAACCATAATAAAAACATATTGATAACAAGAATATAAATATGATTTGACATTCAATGCAGATAGATGATTTCAATTCAACACAAACAAATTTAATGATTGATATTTTAATTTTCATATACATATATTATGTTTTATCATACACAGAAAAATATTTACTTCATATAAAGTGGCTATCTAAAATAGTTTTACTTTATGTGAATGAGAGTGAATTTATATACAGTGTTTAAAACATATGAACTTATGGGTGACTGATGATTAATTTTTTTGTTTACTGATCCACTTGTTTTTCAAGCTTCTTCTCTTCAGGATTTAAGAAAACTTGCATAAAAAGTAATTCATTAAGTCTTTGCAATTCCTCTTCCTTTCTAAGCACAGGCATAGCATCACGAGTTAATACATACAGAGTTCTTTAAAATTGCCAGTTTATATGCAGCAATACAGGATTATTACATGTTACTGTATAACTATGTATATATATATATATATATATATATATATATATATATATAATTAACTAAAATGTTAAGTTAATTATATTGTTAAAAAGTATATATAATATATTGGGGATAATATGTTAATATTTTATTATTCATGATCATGTAATTTAAATTACTGTATTATTGTACATTTTAGTTTGTTGTGATACTATAATCTGTTATGATACTATAATATACTCATTCTGATGGAAATATTATTGGTACATTGTATTAATCTGAACAACATTAATTTAAAACTTCAAATTTATCACATGAATTCCTCACTAAAGTAGAATCTTAAGTTCTGTTTCCTTATTCTTATTTATTTAAGAGTCTACAAGAAAGTAAATACAGGGAAATATTATTTCAGGCCATGAAAGTAGTCAAGAGATGAGACATTTTCATCTCTGATTGATCACCGAAACATCAGTTCCATATTTCTTTCCTATACAGACTCAGCTAAAACCTGATATTCTCTGCATGAACAATGCTAACTAACACGTTTTTCATTTACAGTCACCGTATCTTATGCTTTCAAGTAACTAGAACCTCTTTTCTACAATATAACTGTTTACAAATTCTAGTATCGATATCTTCTGGCTATGGGTGGTGTATTTGGACTCTGTCAAGGAGATGGATTGATGAACACCACCTGATAGCTGTGATTTTTGTCTTACATGTTCTTTGACTTATTTGGGAAATACATTTTATCCAAATTTATAGATTCTTCTATTTATTGGTGTCTCTAAATCTTGACATTCTCAGAAAAGTTTTCCTGGGTGTGTCTTTGTTTCAGTTTTCTGACTGTGCCTGACCTCTCAAGGATTTTTCATTGGGCAATTCAAGATTTTGAAAAATTAAAAAACTAAAGTGTAACATTTTCACTGATTATCTTCACTTTCTTAAATTTCAGATTCAACTCTTGTTCTATGATTATGTTCTAATTAATATTCTGGTATTATAAATGTATATTTATCATGTATTGTATAATTTTATTTTTATATATAAATTTATATAATATTATGATACTATTTCTCAGTTAATTATAAGTAATATATACCCCATATTATTATAGCTCTTATTTTTGTTGTACTTACATTAGTCTTGAATGACACAAATATATATATATATATATATATATATATATATATATATATACAGGTTGAATATATATATATTCAACCTGTGGACCATATTGGAGAAATGAAAATGAACTCACAGATTATATATGCACTAACAGGTGCAGAGACATAATACTAAGTTTAAAAGGCTATTTCTGAAAAATGGAATTTGCAGTTTGTTTTTCAAACAAGTCATGTTTGCCAAGTCAAGATGTAATGATTCTCAAATAGTTTTAATGAGTAGTTCTGGCAAACATTTTAGATTATACATACCACCAAGGTAGAAGCTGGGAAAAGAATGATTCCTTGCTATTTAGAAGAAATATAGTAATGAAAAAATGTGATTTATTAGGAATGGGAGAGAACAATAAGGCTGTAGACAAATGTAGAATCATAAAGAAAAAAGAAAAACTAGCCATGGATATGAGCATAACAAAGCAACTGTGACTAGAATACACTACTTAAAAAAATGGAGAAAATGGCAGCATTGGATGGATTGGGTATGCCATTAAAAACTGTGTTCTATGGGATAATTGTTTCATTGAGAAAAAGGTATTGCAGAGGGGTAGAAAGCTCTCAGTAGGAGAGAGGGAGGGTGTTGAAGTAAGTAATTGGAGCCCATACTAATGCAGAAGAAAATGAATAAGAAAGAATATAATTAAGCATTATATTAACAATGTTACATAACAGTTGATAAAAATAAAGGATCATTTCCAGTTACCTAGTACTAACTTCTTGGTTTCCAGTTTAGCAGAAACGAACAGAGTCTAATAAGGTGTGAATTTAAGTATTTCTGCTCAATTTGACAATTATATACTTACAGGACACATTAAATAGAATACTATTATTTAAGTAGCTTAGATTGAATTTAGCATAAATATACATGTACATGCACTGAAGGGCAGTCATAGTGATTGCATTCTTTTTGTGATCATCTGATGCTTAACTATTGACTATCCCACAAAATCATTCAGAAGTACATCATAGAAATATATTGAATGTGTTTGCAATGTTTTCTATAAAGTCTTTAAGATTTGTAACTAGATAATTATGTTGTACATATGCACAAATCATAGTTGTACTCTTTAAAATGAAGCCAATATTATTTCCTGTGCCTTAATAAAAAATTCTGACTTGTCTGATTTCCAGCTTTCTAGCACTACTCAGAAAATAGTCTTAGGTATAAAAGAACAGGAGGGTATAATTCAAAATGTAAAAGTCAGTACAAGGTTACTCGTATAAAAATGATGTTCCTTATTTTCTAAATCTTTTGTAAATTCACAAAAATGACCCGCTAACCACAGATTCAAATTTGGGGTAATGGAGACAGCAACAATTGAGGTTGAATGAAAATTATCAAGAAATGGAGCTTTAAGGCAATTTTATGTTACTCTTCTTTCAAATGCCACAATCAACAGTAGATGATAATGGCTGGGTATATTTGTGAAAGTGAGTGTCCAGCTGTAGAGTGTAGTTTTTGTCAATGATCATTGAGCTATGATCTCTGCATTTATGTCTACATGAACTCATTTCTTTGGGCAAGAAAATGAGGAATAGTACTATCTAATTCAATGAATGAAATGACCATTTTCTTTATAAGCTGTATGAAATGTCATAGAGTCTAAGCATCAATACATAAAAAGACAGAATGTAGCACCATAAAATTGTCAATAATATTATAACTGAATCAACAATGAAGAGAGTGAGCAATAATAAAGCAAATTTAAGATTATAATTTATGAGAGAATTGTTAATAATAGTATGTAAAATACAATCTAAAACCTAGGCCAAATGTAAGAAATATACATTTGTTAAGACCAATCTAATTCCAACTTTGTTATTTTACCCATCAATTCTATTAAAGTCCTCAAATTGGAAGTCTGGCAATATAAAAGGAAAGATAGATTTTTATCTAGCCAGTGTTTTATTGATGTTTCTCATGATAAAATTTGGTTAGATGAGTGAATATGTGGATATGTGGGTATGTAGATATAGAAAATAAATATGATTAAGAAATTTGTCTGTACTCACATAAGTGATTTTCATGAGGAGATAACAATTTTAGAACATTTCTTCTCATATATCTAGATTTTAGAGAGTCTGTTGAGTACACTTAGAGTAAACTTCTGCTTGCCAATATTTGTAAGTATTCATCTGTTCTAGCTAGTATTATTTCAACTTGAAAGAGCTAGAGTCACCAGAAAGGGGGGAACCTCAACTGAGAAAATTCCTCCACAAGGTCTATGTGTCAGATGTTGCATTAGGTAGTGAGTGATTGTTGGAGGATGGGACAGCATATTGTGGCTGGGACCATTTCTGGGATGTTAGTTCTGAGTTCTATAAGAAAGCATGCTGAGGAAGCCATGGGTAGCAAGCTTGTAAGCCACACCCCTCCACAAACTCTGCATCAACTCCTGCCTCCAGGCTCCAGCCTAACATTCAGTGACTACCAAAGGCAAGTGTAATCCAATTACACCCTTTCTTTCACAACTTGATTTTGGTTATGATGTTTCATTATTGCAATAGGAACCCGAACCAGCGAAAGCCAGTATCATAATAGTTAGGTATTTATTGATTGCTATGAAAAACCTGACCATGTTCTTTTGGAGAGGATTGCAGAAGGACTTTGAAGCTTTGTGCAAGAAAAGCCATTGAATGTTCAATACTTGGAGAGCTGTTTGGCAGGAGCATGGAAAATAAGAATGTTCAGGACAATGAAGTTTGGTGACTGGCTTTTGATGCTTTAAAAGAATGTTTAAAAATTCTACCAAGGTCATTCATTATTTTTGAATCTGTATTCTGGTTAGCTGAGGATGAATTGGCTGTAATCAATAAGATACCATAACTACTAAAGTTAAATCTTTGCTTTGGTGGAATATTCTTGGTGGAATAATGTTAATCTGATGGAGGTGAAGAGACTAGCCTCATTGAGGTGAGATCTTCTGGTAAATTTTGATTGAGTATGGTTCAGTGCTGGTAGCCAAACTTGATAGTGTAAAAGTCACAAAGGCTGAACTGGTTTGAAGGAATAAAGGGATCATGAAGAACATCAGAGGGTTGACATTGTGAGAATCCAGGAGAGGCCATTGGTGAAGGTGCAGTCTCAGTGACACTTGGTGGCAGTGGATTGAAGGGATCATGCATAGAATTGGAGGCATAGCACCATAAACAGAGCCTAGGAGAGGTGATTAGAGAAAGTGCAGCCCTATTGCAGGGGACCCCAGTGTTTTGAAGATACAAATAATGTAGGATAAAAATCAAGAACATCAACAGTTTGTGGAATGAATCCAACTGGAGCCTGGAAGATAAGCAGTGTGTGTTACAGTTGGCAGAGATGGGAAAGTGACCCAGTCTTTTGGAGAATCTCAGAAGATTTTGAGTGAATCCCAGATGATTGGAGGTGATTTTGCATTGTTCATACTGTGACTGTGCACTGGTTGTTCTCTCTTAAAATAACCAAAGTATTTCATTTAATTTTGATTTATGGGGATCCCACTGTTGAGAAACTAAATTTTATAACAAATTAGATTTTGAAGAAACTGAATTTTTAAGGATGTGAGACATTTAAAACTTGCAAAATTTTATATTTTGATGTTCATATTAATGTAAGCTCTTTGGGTTGAGTAAGAAGGAAAGGTTGTGGCTTAACAATGATGTGTGCAGATGTCAAGTTGACAAGGAATCAGTTTGATGGCTAGTTTTATCTCAATTTGCATTTGGCATCTAAACTTTAGTCTGTGATTCCTCTCTAGAAAGCTATTCATACTTTATTCTACTAATGATGTAATTTCCTCTTCACAACACTTTTTTTCTACTAGCTCCACTTTCTCTTTTTTCTTTTTCTGAACTGATTGAAATGGCTGCTCCCCCTCCAGAGGGTATACATATTTAAAAGTTTTATTTGAAAGGAAAGGATGAGGTATGACAGATAGGAAGAGTGGGCCCAATTTGCGCGCAAAATGCCTTGTCTGCAGTGTCACCCAACATCTGAGCAAAACAGCTCAGTGAAGTCTTTACTGAACTTCAAGACAAGGTATGGGATTGTTTAGGACAGGTGAAAACTCCCCATGCAGGTAATGATCTCAAGGCTTGCTAAGGAAATTTTCTTGTGCATCACATTTTCCAGGGCTTTTATTAAGGCAAGAACTCAAGTGACATTCTTCCCAGGATCTTCGTCAACACACGATTTTCCGACTGAATTGTAAATCAATTCTCTCCACATAACCTCTAACAATGAATCTTTCAACTGACTTGAAATTATTCATTTATATATCAAATATTCCCACAAATTTGACTATGATCTAACATTAGAAAATTATGCTCCATTTTTCAGTATACTTTTTAAAATCACGTAATAGAACTATTTCAATTTCACTATTATTATTTGATAATGTTAGATCTTACCATTTTTTTAGGTAAACTTTATTTTGAAATTCAGTGCAAAACTGGTTCTTACAATATATAAATTGAATGCAATATTTAAATTAAATGCAAAATGGGTTCTATCACTACTTCATCATATTGATAGAGTAGCATTTAATAATTTGTAGTAAATATCTCATGTTTATTCTCATTTACAAAATTTGAGAGCATAGGAGTAGTTTTGATGCTAAAACAGAAATGAAGTACTGATTCTCTGATACTGATGATTGTTCAGAACTTGGAAGGATATATAAAAACTAACTGACCATAAACATTTACATTATTTTAAGCAGTGAAATGGACTTCAAATGAAATTTTAACATTGCTTTGCTTATGTCTATCATTTGATAAATTGAATGTGTTGGCTGAGCGGTGGTGGTGCATGCCTTTAATCCCAGTACTTGGGAGGCAGAGGCAGGCGGATTTCTGAGTTCGAGGCCAGCCTGGTCTACACAGTGAGTTCCAGGAAAGCCAGGACTACACAGAGAAACCCCGTCACCAAAAACGAAAACAAAAACAAAACAACAAAAAAAAAGAATGTGTTAAATTCTGTATGTCCTTTGAGGTCTTAAAACAGTTTCTAGTAAATAACAGTTTATCTTGATTATCTCTGTCCAAATATCTGGATGTGCTTATGTACAATCTTATGTACAATTTACATGACTTAAGTACAATCTCTAGCATCAATATGGCATCATGCAATTAACATTAACTCATGCCAACATGTCCAATGCTGTCTTATAGCAATGAGGGCAACACTATTAGTAAACATTTATAGCATTTTAAGAAAGCAAAATACGTGGAGACTTTTGGCATCATCTCTATTTAAAAAAAAAAAAAGTCTACTAAGAAGCCACCTCACACCATTCAGAATGGCTAAGATCAAAAACTCAGGTGATAGTAGATGCTGGCAAGGATGTGGAGAAAGAGGAACACTCCTCCATTGTTGGTGAGGTTGCAAGCAGGTACAACCACTCTGGAAATCAGTCTGGTGATTCCTCAGAAAATTGGACATAGCACTACCTGAGGACCCAGCTATACCATTCCTGGGCATATACCCACAAAATGCTCTAACATATAACAAGGACATATACTCCACTATGTTCATAACAGCCATATTTATAACAACCAGAAGCTGGAAAGAACCCAGATGCCCTTCAACAGAGGAATAGATACAAAAATTGTGGTACATTTACATAATGGAATATTACTCAGCTATTAACAATAATGAATTTGAGAAATTCTTTGGTAAATGGATGGAACTAGAAAATATCATCCTGAGTGAGGTAACCCAATCACAAAAGAACACACATGGTATTTACTCACTGATAAGCGGATATTAGCCCAAAAGTTTGAAACAACAAAGATTCAACTAACAGACCACATGAAGCTCATGAAGAAGGAAGACCAGTGTGAATGCCTCTATCCTACTTAGAAGGAGTAACAAAATACCCAATGAGGCAAATATGGAAACAAAGTGTGGGACAGAAACTTAAGGAGAGGTTGTCTAGAGACCATTGCACCTGGATATTCATCCCATATGCAGTCACCAAAGATAGACGCTGATATGGATATCAGGAAGTGCATGCTGACAGGAGCCTAAAATGGCTGTTTCCTTAGAGATCCCCCAGAGTCTGACATACCCATAGGCAGATACCCACAGCTAACCATTGATCTGTTCAAGGGTTCCCAATGGAGAAGTTAGAGAGAAGACTGAAAGAGCTAAAAGGGTTGGTGGCCTCATGAGGAGAGCAACAATATCAACCAACTAGAGCTCCCCAAGGTCTAAACCACCAGCCTAGGAGCACATAGGGAGGGACCCATGACTCCTGCCATATATGTAGGGGAGGATGGCCTTGTTGGGCATAGATGGGAAAGGAGATCTTTGGTCCCATGAAGGCTGAACACTGAGTGGGGGAGGGGGCAAATTTGAGGGTGGATAGGTGGGAGTTGGGGGTAAGTGGGGGCACACCCTCATAGAAGCAGGAGGAGAGGGGATGGGATAAGGGGTTCCTGGGTGGTGGGGGGAATGGGGTAAAATTTGAAATGTAAATATAATATCCAATAAAAAAAAGGAAAAAATAAAGGAAATAATGAACACTCTGGAAAAAAAATAAAGGCAGAATAAGAATGAAAAAAACAAAAAATAACAAAAACAAACAAAAAAGAAGTTACATATTAGCTCCAAATAAAATACATTTTAAATAAAATTTTATGTGGAGAATCCCCACAAATGCAAAGCAGAAACTTATGCAAGTGTCAAAAGCTGTACCAATAGGGCAGCAACATGGCTCGGTGGAAAAACGTTCTTATCACCAAGGCTGAAGACATGAGTATGGTCTCTGAGACACAGAAAATGGAAAAAGAAAACTGACTCCCTTTGGATTCCTATTGACATCCACACTCACTCCAGGGCATGAGCGTATGGCCAAGTCTACACAAACAAATAAATAAATGTAATTAAAGAACTAAAGTGTTGGAGCTGAGCTGTATGAATTTATATTTTAGTACCAAAGTGGAAGAAAAAAAGCAACTCAATTATACAAGCAAAAGACAATACTTTGATATGGTTTGTTATTTTTTTCTGGTATCAGATTAATCCATGGTGCCTACTAATTGGACTTTTAAACATGGTATTAAATTATCAATAAGACTAAGTTGTTGTTTGCTTACATTGTAACATAAAAGTGGACATCCTCATATCAAGTTCATTGTTATGTTAAACATGAGTAGTCATATTCTATAGTCCAGGAAAGTTTATTGAAAATAAAATTATAGCAAATAGTAAATAGCTTCAGTTTGGTAGCTACAATAGCAGCAGCAGAAGCAGTAGAAGGAGGAAGAGGAAGAGGAAGATGAGGAGGAGCAGGAGCAGAAGCAGACAGAAGAAGAAGAAGAAGAAGAAGAAGAAGAAGAAGAAGAAGAAGAAGAAGAAGAAGAAGAAGAACAACAACAACAACAACAACAACAACAACTGGAAGAAGAACTGAAAAACTCTCTTCAACCTCTAATTATTTGTATTTAGAGAAAAGTCCTAGCAGGATTTCAGTTGAAAGTTTCATTTTGGTAATATGACAAAATTTGCATTACAGTAATAAATATAATTTAACCATTTCTTCAAATGAATGTATAAATAGTGGAGGGTAAAACACCCATGCCTATAGAATGCAGCAACTCTCAGCCTACCTCACAGTAGACTCTTTAAGCAGTGCATGGTGGTGAATATAGAGCCATAACTGGTGGAAGTTCATAGAATAAATGACCTTTGGATGGTAAGCCATGAATGGAACATCTCCTTTCTACTCCTACTCCCTCCAAAGCTTAGAAATACCATAGGAGCACAGTTGAAAACATTAAGAGTCACAGAGTTGGCATACCACTGCAAAATATTTTCTTGTCATGGCAGGACTGTTGCACTCATAAACTCACAAAAACTGCTTACTTGCCAGTAAAAAAGCAAGAAAAATGTAATTCTACGTGTTATTCTAAGACAAGAGCATACCTAGAACAGAGAAATAAAAAGCAAGAAGAAAGGCAGACTAATTGTTGGTCCAGTGACAAAGATGTCCCGAAAACCTGCATGCAAGTAACATATAAACAGAACAAGTTATATTAAAGAATACATATATTATATAAGAATTCATATGATTATATCTGAATATATTTCTCCATATATAGATGGATATAGATATACAAATATGTATAGATATAAGTAAAGGTATAGGATTAGGTTTAGGTATAGATGATAGATATAGATATACATGATATAGATATGCAGTGATTACTAATTAAAAAGATAGGAAGGAGAGTGGAGAGAGGTATATAGGGAAATTGGAAAGAGGATAAAGAAGAGCAAATTTTGTAATTATGCTATAATATCAAAAAGAAATTAAAAGACAAGAAAACTCTAATGTGCTTCATTTAATCTTCATTCACAAGACAGAAAATTAAAGTAGTAGGTTATATGGTAAAAATATTAACATGTCATGTCTATAGGAAGACAATGAGACAAAAGTGTCTTGGAGTTAAGAGTATGTTCTTAGAGTTAAGATTTACTAGCTAGAAAAGTCCATCTTTGGGGATACTAGTAATTATTATAATGCTATTTCATGTAAAAGCATGCTCCCTATACCTAACCTCTTAAAGGCAAAGGTGTGAAGTAATATGCTTAATTATTATTGTGTATATTGTCTAATTTTCTCATTGTCAATGGGACCAAGCCTCATCGATGGAGACCTGCACACTACTGTAAAGATATGCCATTGTAATCCAGGATCTATATGTCTGTGTCTCTATTATGTCTAATGTATTACTATATTTTATAAGTACTACTCCTTCATGCACACTTTAATACCATGGGGTTTGCACTAAGAACTAGATAAGGCTTTACTTTGAAATGGAGTCATGGCTATGGAAGTCTGTGGCTTGTTTATTGCAAACACTGCATTTCAGCCAGTTTCAACACAACCAAAATGTGCAGCGTATACAGTTTCACAATGTAATTAGTTGGAAATTGAGGAAGCTTAATTTTAAAATTGAATTGTTCATGAAAATCTATTTTCATACTCTATAGCTGAAGCAGTTTCTCTCCATAAAATGTTTTATAGTTGTTTGAAGAAATTAAGTGTAGTTAATCAGAAAGAACATTATGTTTTGACACCTAATTTGAAAGCCCTGTCTTGAAACCGTGAATGATGGCCTATAGAATTACATAGACCCATAAGAACCCGAATAGGAAATCCATTTATGCTCAAAGTAGATTTCAGTATGGATTAAGTCAGTGCTCTTGTGTCTTTGCATGAGACATATTTCATACATTATATATGTTCACTAAAATACACAATTCATTGTTTAACAGATTGAGAAATACTAAACTAATAACATAGTGAATTATCCTATTAAGCATAAGAAAACATATCACTGACCTTAATTCTCTATAAACAGAAAGGAACTATAGAGATACAGAGCACTAAAAGGCAGTGGCAAATTACTCTTGTTCAGAATTTTAGTTGCAACTCTTTATGCTCTGCCCTTTCTCATTCAGTTCCACCAGCAATTGTGATGCCTCAGAAGTTTGTCAATGCTACTGCAGAGAGAGGAGAAGAGATGACCTTAACCTGCAAGGCCTCAGGCTCCCCAGATCCTACCATCTCTTGGTTCAGGTAAGTGAGAGACCCGTGTCTTTTTGTGAGATACTAATAAAGCACACAGACTAATGTTTGAAGTTGTAATTATTTAAAAAAAAACAAAGATTGTCTGATCTCATTTAAGATTAAGATTATCCAACACCAAATGATCATCCCTGAAAACATACACACAAGTGACATTATAGATGAAGTGGGGTATATTTAGGAATATATGTACACACATATATATGTTCATATACATATATACATGTAAAAATAGTGAAAACGAGATCATGAATTTGAAAAAGAGTTTTTTCCTTTGTCTTCTTTTCTTGTGTTTTTGTGGTCTTATTCTTCTTTGCTTGTTTTTTATTTTATGATTATTATATTTATACATGCCTGTGTTTTTCTACAAAAAGAGAGTAAGAAGAGAAATGAATTTTAATGAGACATGAAAAGGAAAGGATATGGGAGGAGTTTAGGGAGGGAAATCAAGACGAGAACATATTGTATGAGAAACTCTATTGTCTTTTTTTAAAAAAAAAATCATTTTATTCATTTACATTTCAAATGATGTCCCCTTTCCTGGTTACCTCTCCACAGATCCCCCAACCTACCCACCCCCACCTCCCCAGTCTCCTTTGTCTCTATGAGGTTGCTCCTCCACCCACTCATCACTCCAGCCTCGGTGTTCTAGCATCCCCCTATGCTGGGCATCAAGCCTCCACAGCACCAAGAGCCTTCCCTCCCATTCATGCCAGAGAAGCCCATCTTCTACTACATATGTATCTGGAGCCATGACTCCCTCCATGTATACTCTTTGGCTGTTTGTTTAGTCCCTGGGAGCTCTGGGTGGCCCAGTTAATTGATATAATTCTTCATGTATGGTTGCAATCACCTTCAGCTCCTTCAGTCCTTTCCCTAACTCCTTCATTGGGATCCCCATGCTCAGTCTGATGGTTTGCTGCGAGCATCTGCAAATGTATTGGTCAGGTACTGATAGAACCTTTGAGGGAACAGCTATACCAGGTTCCTGTTAGCAAGCGCTTCTTGAAATCGACAATAATATGGGGGTTTGGTGACTGCAGATGGGATGGATCCCTAGGTGGGGCAATCTCTTTTCAATCAAAATAAAAAAGGAACAAGGAGGTGCATATGGTAGATTTTAGAGGGAGAAAAAAATAGGGAGATGATGTAATTTACTTTATCTCATAAATAATGGAAATTATTTAAAAAGCTCTTAAAATAATTCACTGAGTGTGTGTCTATCTGTGTGTGTATATACACATGTGTGTAAATATCATGCCATGTCTATAGATATCAAAGGACAATGTTCAAGAACTTTTTTTACTTTCACCATGGAATCTGGAATGAACTTAGGTTCCCAGACTTGTGAATATGCTGTGAGGCATATGGCCAGCTCAAGGTGCCATCAATTTTCGGTTGACTTGACTAGATTGCATAGCCAATGGGTGCATCGTGTGTATTTGCTCTATGCTATAAATGTTTTGATTAAAAAGCTGATAGAGAATGTTTACTGGGGCTACAGTGTATCTTTTGTTCACCCTCGGCACCATCACCCTGTTACTGATTGATTTTGATTGTTGAACCTAGAATAGGGTCTGTATTAAAATAGATGTATTCGCATTTTTAGCAACATCATGATTTGGATCACAATTGTGTATTTTTATATGGAAATAGCTGTAGATTGTCTTTTTGTACTATATTGTAAAATAGTTATACAGATAAAATTTCAAGAAATTAGCTTTTAATTTCACAAATTCCCCAATCAAAACAAAAACAATTGCATTTTACAAAGCTATTCTTTGACTATTTCATTATGTCTATTAAGTTTTTAAAATGTACTTTGACTCGACTATGGCCAATCACATTTTATAGCACTCCATTGTCATTGATTATTGCTCAAAGAACTAAATCAAAGGCAATAGAGTTTAAATCTGGACAATTTTGTATAGAGACATGAGAGTACAGTTTATGAGGCTGAGGAGATGCTTAAATCAATTAAGTGCTTACCTCAAAGGATGAGGTCCTGAGTAGGATTCTACTGTGTATCTCAAAATGCCAGTCATGCTGGTGCATAGTTTTAAAATCAATGCTAAATAGATAAATACACCAGGATCACAGACCATCACCGGCCAGCCAGTTTAGGCTAACAGATGAGGCCAATGCCAAACCATGTCCAGAAGCAAGTGTTATCCTTGAATATGACACCTTGCTATATCTGATTTCTCATGTATACATACATGAAAATTTCATACATATATGAAGGTATACACACAATAAATGTAAAAAATACAGTTTTGTATGAACACTAAGATCTATTGCTATTGCTATACTTTATAAATGCTGAAGTGGAAGAAAAAATCACAAAATTATTACTCAAATATACTCCATATATAAAAATATAAGGTAGCAAGATTTAAGCTTTAGAATTTAATTTAGGGACAATAATAGACAATACTTCATTGTGTCCTTGTTAAACTTTATCTTATAACAGATTTCCATATCTTTGTCTTGTTTATGCTTTGAGTGTGGTTTATGTGGGTGTGCTAACACACCCACAAGTAAGATGATTAGAACTGATATATACAGAGAGTAATTCTTAATAATAGTATTTTACTAGGATTTCCCATCTGACATTAGGCTACTAACACCAAGTGATCATGATATATCTTAGAGATAGCTGATTTACCATAAAAATTCTTATGGAGTCTCCAACATGTTTTTATGTTATCCAACCCAAAGGCCAAATAATAATCTAGAATGTGGCACACATGATTATGCATTCCCCGAAGTATTGGACATTTTAATTTTTTTCACAATTAATTTCTTTGTTGTTGTTGTTGTTGTTGTTGTTGTTGTTGTTGTTGTTGTTGTTGTTTTTGGTTTTTTTTGAGACAGGGTTTCTCTGTGTAGCCCTGGCTGTCCTGGAACTCACTCGGTTGACCAGGCTGGCCTCGAACTCAGAAATCCGCCTGCCTCTGCCTCCCAAGTGCTGGGATTAAAGGCATTGCCACCACTGCCTGGCTAACAGTTAATTTCAATAATTTATGTGAAATAAAAATAGTATAAGGACTAAGTGTGTCAAATTCGAAATGTATTTATTTCTACACACACACACACACACACACTCACACACACACACACTCACACACACACACACTCACACACACAAACACATTATTTTTTTCATTCATATACCTTGAAACCCATTTCTTGCTTATAATGGATATAAATAAATTGAAACGGATGTTTTGCGGTTTGACCTAAAAATTGTATTGGCAGAATCGGATCGTATTGTTTACGCATTTGTAAAGATAAATTTACTTTTACTGAAGGGATTTTGTTTAATCCCATTTATCTGTAGGTATAAAAATGTATATCAAAACTATACAAATAAATACTTGTAAGTGTATTGGATGCACTTGGGGATCCAGACAACCTGCGGAGTACAGAAAGTGCACCCCAATGATATGACTGAAGTACAAGTGTTAGCAACCGTGGGTCAATGCTGTTCACTACAACATATTAGATGGTGTTTTTAAACAGCAAAAGTACAGCCCTCTTGACAGCAAAGCTGTGTTTGCTGGTGTGTGCCTGTGATATCAGTGCAGGTGAGAAGGAAGAATGTCATGTGGACTCATGGGTCTCAGAAGTCAGTCAGTCTTCATACAACATCCAACAAATTTAGGGGTGACCTATGCAAACTTATATATGTTCGAAGTCCCTGTCTCCAAATTCAGTCACCTGATTTGTTAGGGAGCTATTGTTCACATGGAGGCATGACCATGAGCTGTTATTTTACAAAATATAGAAGATACACAAAAGCTAAAAGTTGGAACACTGTGATAATTTCCACAAAGTAAACAGCAATACCTAGTAATGTCTAAGCATTATTTTATGGCATTTACAGAAATGTATTAATGATCTTTAATTTCACTAAAAGCCTAACATGACTTATTATTGGCCTTGCTATGTATTTAATTTCTGTATTACTATAGTGGTTTGTATACAGGCAATTCCACTACCCTGCTCTTTGGGACCTATCAGCACCTTATGTCATCACCTGCTCCACCAGGTGCATCAAGTGTATACTACAGATAAAAGAAATCTATCCACCCCAGAGTCTCCTCTCTTTCTCTGTCTCTCCCTCCCTCCCTCTCTTCCTCCCATCCTCCCTCCCTCCTTCCCTCCCTCCTTCCCTCCCTCCAACCTTCTTTTCTTCCCTCCTTCCCTCCCTCCAAACTTCTCTCTCTCTCTCTCTCTCTCTCTCTCTCTCTCTCTCTCTCTCTCTCTCTCTCTCTCTCTCTCCACCCTGTCTATCTTTACATCAGATACATTGTATGGCATAATTTCTCAGGGATACATCTCAGTGTGGGCTGCCAAATGGATCCTACCCAAGGTTCAGTTTTTATCCTGTTACATCATATAAATAGTGATCATCCTACTCTTGTCTTGAAAACTTCAAAACTGGTTTCTTTTTCTATTCTTTCTTCACCTCGTCTTTATAGACATACCTATATACACGTAGTAAACGTGAACTTTCAACTTCTGTTAGTCTGTCTCTTGTGTTTCGCTGAATAGTGTTCCTATTTATATTTTCTTTCTGTTTATTTTGATTTCATCTCCGTTTTCATTTTTGGTAACAGTTCTGTCATTGTATATTTTCACTCTTGTAAACAAGCTTTTATCTGTAAACAGTACCTTAATTACACATGGTTGACTTTTAGAAAATGATATTTAAACTTTTCCTTACTTCAAACTTTTAAAAATCTTTTTCATACTTTAAAAATTATTTTGTGTATTGATTATTTTAATTGTGTTATTTTCTTTAAATTTTTGTGTCTACTCTTAACCTTAATTTCTGATATTGTTTGCTAATTACATTAAATCTGTACTGTAGTGAATGTTTTAATAATTTATTTTCAGCTCACAATTTCTTCTGTTTCAGCACATGCTAGTAAATATTCTCTGCATTTTAATGAATAGTCATAGGAAGATATATCACATTTCTATTTCACAGAGGTAGCTATCTGTACATATTCAGTCATCTAACCTAGTTTTTATAAATAAGTTGCTTAAATCTTATTTCTTATTTTCTAAATGTCCTTTAAATTTGCATGTATATTTGTCTGTTTTTAATTTCAGTTTAATACTATATCAGTTCATGTTTTTGAAGCAAATATTGTTGTGTGATTAAATATTTATCCACCTTGGATCAGAACAATATTTTATGTGGTTGCTTAGTGATAAATGTTTCACACTAGAACTTGATGTCATTTCTTTTGTTTTCTGACTTACATTTTGGCAATGTCTTTGTGTTCTTCAATTGATATATCTATACTCAGTTTCTATGGCCACACAGAAAGTGCCATATGAAGATTTTCCATCAGGTTATATTTTTATTGATGTGCATTTCAGGTATGCATTTTAAAATGCTTTTATATCTCTGAAATTATTAACATGCTTTTAATTCATTTGAAAGTCACTAAGGTAAATAAAAGTGTTGCTATTTCCATGCAGGAACAATTTTTAAATTATCATCTTTTAAGTTGAAATTTACACTTGTTTATAAATGTTAATATCTCCATCCTAGAGAGATTCTGAGTGATATATTGCAGTGTATCATATGAACAATTCAGCTCACAATTGAAAGTAAAAGAAAAATGAGAAAATTGAAGTGAGAAACAAATATAAGTAAAGGGAATACATACGATTTTACAATATTATAAAATGAAAATGTATTGAAAATGTAATACAAAATATCAATAGCAAATATTGTTATAACCATATAAATACTGAAAAATAAATTTCATTGGGGAAAGAACTTAGAAAATAATAATTACTTGTTATCTCTAAAGAAACAAAAATTATTATCTTCACTATCACATCAATTTTTACTGATATTACATGAGTGGGCTAGACACTCATGACATAAATTTATATCATTTTATGTGAAATAATAGAATTTTCATATAGATTCCTATTTATGTATATCATGTTTGTACATAACTTTTTACATAAATCTATGTTGGCTAATTAATAATTAAAGTACAAAAGAATAAAAATCAGCAATAAGACACTATTTGCTAATACTCAAAGTAAAAGTTGAATTTATGTGTTTTAATTACTTGACTTAATATTAATATTTCAACCTCAGACAAATGTCATCCTTATCTCTAAAATCAAGCTAGATTTCAAGGATTATTTTATGTGTTTGCCTTAAGGTTTCTTGACTAATAAAATATATTTTGACTGAATTATAACAGTCAGTTTTCCTAGCCATGGAAAATTTTATGCTTATGTATAATAAAGTTGATTTGATGTCCTATTTATAAAATTCGATTGTGATGATCAACTTTTTTTTTCTTTTTTAGGAATGGCAAACTCATTGAAGAAGATGAAAAGTATATTTTAAAGGGCAGTAATACAGAGCTCACTGTTAGGAACATAATCAATAAAGACGGGGGCTTGTATGTCTGCAAAGCCACAAACAAGGCAGGGGAAGATCAAAAGCAGGCCTTCCTTCAAGTATTTGGTAAGTATCACAGCACTGTGCTTGTAACACAATATACATCCCAGGGGAAGGAAGTCAGAGCCGACCTTCCCTCTGCTATCAAATGCAAACTCTAAACTGTCCATAGGGCAAAAACGTTTCTTTATTTCAACAACATACATTGAATAATTCTTTCTTTCAATATGTTCTTAAGAGTGACATGGAGCAATATGTAGAATTTCATAGGATATTGACTGATTCATAACAGATGGTAAAAGATAGATCATGCACATTTTACCCCATGAACTGTCTGATATAATATATTTCTGAACACCTAGGCTCATACATCATTAATGGACACATGTTGGGATTGATCTTATATTTGGTGTTTTCAAATTTTCTCATTTGAAAGGCTCTAGTTTATAAATGTTTCTCTGTAGCTATAATTAGTGACTTACCATCTTTGAAGACTGAATAATTATCCATACTGAATAAGAGACATCTTTCTTGGGAAGCATTGTGAGCATATAGAATAGTAGAAGTATTGATTTTACTCTCATTACTTTGACCAAAAAAGAGGCAGTTGCCACAAAACTGTGAAATCTAGAGTTAAACAAGGGACTTGAAATGATGCTGGCTCTGTGGTTACAAACACTGGCTTTAGTTTACAAAAAGCTGTGGTTCTACTCTTAGCGCCCACTAGGTGGCTAACTACCTACCACGTGTAATTCCAGTTCCATTGGATCTGCGGCTTCCTTCTGGCAGCCCCGATACAAAATTTGAAGAAAATCTGTGAAACAATGAAAATTTGAATAATAACATGGTTCCAGAATACTATGTGATCAGGTTAGTCAGATAACATTGAATAAAGCCTGCCATTTAGACCAGGATGGTTTTTCAGTCTCAAGGTCAGGTCGTGCTAAAATGATGTTTATAAAAGTCTTGATGTATAGAAAAAACAAAAGCCATACTTAGATTGTTCACAGAGAATGAAAAACACATGGACTTGAACTATAAAAGTACAGGGAATCCTTAACTAATCTTTCTCACTTAAAATATTAGCTTCAAAACTGGAGAAACTAAATAAGTATTCTTCAGCATTAGGTGAGTAGTTAGAAATGGTAGTGAATAGGACACAATTCCCAAGAAGAGGTGATTAACTGCACAGTCTGTCTGAGCTAATGTCTAATACCACTTAGTCATTTCTTCTTCTATCAGGATTTCAGTATGTGAGAGCAAAAAGGTAAAAGAAGATTCCTATGACTTCCATCTTTTGAAACACAAACTAATACACACTGTATTGTATCATTGTGGGATCACTTTTGAAGCAACAAGAATCAATTTATGGGTTTTACAAAAGGATATATATCTACAGTTATGAAAGAAAAGATATGTAAAACTACTAAAAGTTGTTTTTCCGTAATTCTGTTATCAGGGATCTTTTTTCTTATTTCTGTTTAAAAATTCTTCATTTTTTAGTTAATTATACTGATAATTTTTAAGCTATATGAACTGATAGGATAAAGCTAGATTTTAGTATCTAATTCCTTTTTATTTTGCTAAATAAGTAAAAAGGAAAAAAGAGAAAGGAAGGGAGAGAGAGGAGGGGAAAGAGACAGACAGAGAGACAGAGAGACAGAGACAGAGAAGAGGCATCTTCATGAGGCTTTCTTTCTTTCTTTCTTTTTTTCTTTTTGCTGTAATCAAACACTATGATTATAAGTAACTTGGAGAAAGAAAGGTTCATTTTATCCTAATTCTCTTAGGCTACAGATGAATGATTACATAGTGGATTCAGAGTAAGAACTCCCCTTGCTCAGGTTGATTTCTTCTACATCATAGGGCCACGTGCCCAGGGTTGGCACCACCACCCACAGTAGCATGGTCTCAACCGTAGTAACTATAAGTCAAGAACACTTTCCATAGGCTTGTCTACAGGCTAATTGTATGATGGCATATTCTCAAATAAGGGTCTGTCTTCTCAGATGATGATGTGTCATGTTAACACTAACAAAATAATGAAAACAACAACAACAAAAAGCCTAGAAACAGATAAAACAAAGAACATATTTTAGATCACGATGCCATTATGTAATTTTGGAGTCAATGTATTTTATTATAAAGAAAATTTTATACCAGTATACTTAATGTTGTGTTCTATAGGGATATTGCTATAAAGAAATTATTAATACTAGATCTATGTCTAATCAAATTAAAGATGTAACTTATCACTTATAATTTCATGTAGAAAATGCTTGACTATGTCTTTATCTCATGAGAATTTTCAGTTACATATAACTAAATGTCTTAGGTACCAAGAAACTTTAATCATTTGTCTATTTTGTTGAACTTATTAAGAGATAAAACACAATAAATAAATAAAGACATGTTTATAAATGTGTTTTTAATTTGTGTGTTTACAGATAAGTGGTTTTAAAGAGGAGATTTTAATTTTGTGGTTTTAGGAAACCAATAATAGAATGTTTTAGTTTGACAAAATTTTATAAAAAATTATATTTTCTGTGGATCTGACATAACTATTATAATGAAAATATGTAGGATTTTTATTCAGAATTGTCCCCCACCTTATTTGTATTTTTTTTGGTATTTTTAGAAAGTATGTTATAGTTGCTATGGAAGTACTCATCTCACAGAGTTCAAATGTGGAATTAAAAGTCTGTTATGGAATTTTCACTGTGAATAGTAACCATTTTGGTCCAATAACAATTGAATAATATGTATATTTTTTACAGTACAGCCTCATATATTACAACTTAAAAATGAGACGACATCTGAGAATGGTCATGTCACACTCATCTGTGAAGCAGAAGGGGAGCCTGTTCCAGAAATCACATGGAAAAGAGCCATTGATGGAGTCACATTTTCTGAAGGTGATAAGGTAATACTGTTGTTTCTAGAGTAAACCATTCATAGGTATACAATTTACCCTTTACCATATATGAACCAAATATATGATGTATTAAAACCACCACTATGCCAGTTTAAAATGATTATAGCAGAACAAATATAAGTCAATTGCTAACAGGTAAAATGTATTTGAATAGATTACAAAGATTTTAGTATTTATTTGTAAAGCAGCTTCTAAGGATGTTTCATATATACCGAATCTCTAAAAAAGGTACTGCTAGTTTACTTTCAATCTTCTCTGTATGAATTAAGTCGTTAAAATCAGAGGCACCCACTTAGTCTTTCCCTTTCAGAAATGTTTCTGTGCATAGGCTTCTGAATTCATGTCACGAAAAACCCTATAAAAATGGTATCAGGACTGATAGAGCTACAACATTTTGATCTGCTTTCACTACAATATGATGAAGTTATGCAGAATTCAAATATTACCATGTATTACACTTCATGGGCTTTTGTTATTGTTAATTTTCATAATCACTCAGTTAAACTTTAGTGTACACAGAAAACAGAGAAATAATATAGAATCAGAAAGGGGAAATGGCATTCCTGGAATTGGAAACCCTATAATAATGTTTATATAACATTATATATATTGAATACTTTTAATGTATACCTACATAAGCTGGTGGGTATATAATAAAATACCTCCAAGCACTTTAATTTACTAAAGTGACAGTAGGAAACTGAGGAATTATTTTGCTCACAATACATCTCCTGCCCTATTACCTGATTACATTGTATTCAACATCACATTAAGCTCATAAATTGATAAGGTGTAATAAATTGATAAGTTGTCAGTTTTGTTCACTTCTCATTTTGTTCACTTCTTTTTTCATATGCCAATATTTCCAAGTGTTCTCTTAATGCCATTTTTATAGTGATGTACATCTCATTAGAAAATAATTAATGATGTTCACTATGACTAGTTCATATTCTCCCCTAAAATATGAAAAACTGAAATGTGAATGACCATCATCTTTTTTTTGGAAGCATTACAATTTCCCTTAATATTTTGCCAGCTCAAAAACTTAGGGATTGGTATTGCACCATTAGCAAATACAAGATGAATTAATATTTGTAAATTAGTAAAAAATTGTAAACATAGTAAATTTGTAATTTGTAAATTAGCGAAAACATGATCAGATATCCAAACTGGTAAGGGGCTGTTTCATTTTAGCAAATTACAATGAAGGAATCAAGTAATTACTTTCATACCATTATTCTTCATAGGTTATTCTTCACAGGTCACATACTCTGATTTCGTATTGTTTTCCTAGATAAAAGTTCTTGCTTCTCTTTGTTACCTCATTTTTTGACTTGCATCCCTATATGTACGTGCTGAACATGAAATGTATATTACCTGTTATTTCATCAATAAAATAGCATCAAGAAAACAAAATTTCTGACATTTGTTCTAACAGAAATGTCCCAAGCCATTTCAAACTTACCACCCAGAAATTTCTTACATAGCAACCGTAGAAAAAAAAGTCCTGTTTTTTGTTGTTGTTTTTTGATAAGCACTACCACTCTCAAAACAAAATTTTAAAAACATAACTTACATTCATAAAGCAATTATAGAAATGGAATTTTAATATAAATTTATAGAGTAGACAAATAAATTACTTGATTTCTATGATGACGCTTCTCAACTGATTACTGATTGTCTAGGTATCATATGACCTTTCTGAAAGTGTTCCTAGTCTCAACAGAAAATCCACAAATTGAATAATTGAGCTGAGCATTGAAAGACATTGCGGGAATGCATACCATTATTTTTAAATCCATCCTTGACACATTTATGTGCTCAGCTTTGTGAAATAACATTTGGATCATTTAATAAGACTTCTGTCATGCTTACACTATTTTTCCTATGCTTATTAATAGACTATTTTAATAACAAAATGAAAAGTACATTGTAAGTCTCATGTCAATATTGTCTATTATAGAGTTTATATCATTACTCTTATAACAGCCAAGTTTTGATTATGAATACATTTTATAAACTGTGACATCGATGGTCTGATTGAATATTAAAACTTGCAGGTTGGATTGAGATTGTATCATTTCTGTTATGGAAAGTGACATGACATTGAATTTTCTATGATAATCACTAGGAGATACTGTAACAGTTTAGATTCTATATTCTCAACCTTGAAGTTAATTCAATATTTCTTGTTCACAGCTAAGGAATATTTGATACGAGCCCTATGTGTATTAATTCAGGAACTCCTGGGAAATAAACTTTAACTTCTTGGCTTTTTATCAAGATGAAATTCAATAACTAGTTATTTCAATAAGAAAATAATATTAACGGTGTTGTGTAAGACCCTGAATGAGAATTGAAAATACAACACAGGTAACTCCAAAGATGCTCAATTTCTTCTTAGAATTCAATACAGGAAGCTGTCAGGAGCAGACAGGTCTCTAATCAAAATGAACATTAATACAGAAATGTTTGTCACATCATCTTTGGAGTTACTCCAGTTGTGGTGAGACAACCACTAGACAAGAATTGCCTCTCTTCATCTACAGACAAATTACTTGCAGAATAGTCGACTGATCATATCTGCCTAGACAGAGTAATCAGCCCTTAATAAATCTGCAGCACTAAGGTTTGTCAGATGATCCTGGGCCAGAAGGTGGAAGAACAGATGCTCTAACGTTTTGTAGTAGAAGGAGTGTCCAGGTGTTCAGAGGTCTCTATAAATTGGCTAAGTTTTAGAAGCTATGCTTTGTGCTTCCCACAATTTCAGTTAACTCAGTCATTCTGGGTTTCTGACGGGGTTGAAAACTTATAGCCTCATAGCCAATCCTGGCTATTTACCTTGAGAGAAAAGATTTGAGTGGATGGTCTTCAGCTGACATTTATTCTAAAGCCAAGGAAAAAGCCAGGTTCAGAACTAAATGTTTTAGTTAGGAGAGATGACAGAGGTTCTGGTTAGTCAACAAAATGATGGACTGGGTATTAGGACTATCTTGTACCTCACTGGTACAAATTGGCATATTTATGCTCTAATTGTATTTTGAGAGAAAAGTTTTATTTTAACAGGAAGGGTGATATGTAGGAGAAGCTAAGCTGGGAGGAGTACTGAGAGGAAGAGAACAAGTAAGGAGAGGAGAAGAAGGAGAGGAGAAGCTAGGTGATGAGAGAGAGAAAGAGAGAAAGAGGGGGGAGACAGGGAGGCAGATGTTCACGTATCTCCACCAGTCAAAGATAGTTGATATATCTAGGTTGGGTAGAGGGTTACACCTCTGATTGAGCATTACCAAACTTATAAAGCCTTTGATTAACATTTTTAAAAAATGTATAAGTGCAAAAAGGAAAAGGAGGCATGGCATAGGGGTTTTCTAAGGGGGGGTGGGGAAAGGGGATGACATCTGAAATGTAAATAAAATATCCAATAAAAAAAAAGAAAATACAACACAAAATCATCATAACATTCCCAGAAAAAGTAAATAAGGCTTTGATGAAAATGTACATATATATGTATATATATATATATATATATATATATATATATATATTGAGAGAGAGAGAGAGAGAGAGAGAGTAAGAGAGTATTGTTATTTCATTCACTATGTGTTTTAAAATACATACTAATTTTTCTCCAATAGCAGGTAAATGTACAAACCTTTCAAAACATTTTTAAAAGATAATATCAAGAAACCAGATTGTTTTTGTCTGTTTCACATTTGTGAAATTTATTAATAGAGATAGAGTAGTCCCTGAATCATTGTTACATGTAACTGAATCTATTTTTACTAAATTCCAAAATTAGATAAATGCATTCAAATCTGGTCTTTGTAACAGAACTTTCAGCCTTCAGCTACAGGGGGGTTGGGGGGACACAAAGTTTCCTGCAGTGAATGAGAACATAAAAGGAATTATAACCTCTGTTGGAAAGCTCTTCCTTAAAAACATAAAAATTGGGTACTGTGGCAATATATAGGTACTATACATTACTGTAATATAGTAGTGAAGTGCTTGAGTTGCAAGTATGAAAACTTCCGTTCATTTCAGAGACCATGTAAAAAGTGCCAAGTAAGATTTTTCATGTCAGTATCTCCTCTGTATTTATTATGACAATGCTAGACACGCATAAGCAAGGTCATCACTGTGTTTTCCAAGCTAGCCTGCCTTACCTAAAAGGTCAAGAGTCAGTTCTGAACTAGTAAGAGACCCTGCCTGAAAAAGGCATTTGTGTGTGTGCATGCGTGTGTGTGTGTGTGTGTGTGTGTGTGTGTGTGTGTGTGTGACAGAGAGGGAGGGAGAGAGAGAGAAAGGATGCACAGCAGTTGCACATACACGTATTCAAAAGAAAAAAATAAGTATGAAAATTCTTTCTAATTGGTATAAAGGTCAGTAAAACATATCCTCATTTCTTACAGCCTTAAATAACAGAGTTGAATTCTCTAAGATATGTATGAAAATGAGTTTCTTCTCCATGTAACAAATATAAAAAAGTTCGTGAAGTGTGTAAACAATTTACTGTTCTTGGTGACAATATCAACATTTTAGCAATCATTGACCACATAGTATCTCATTTTTCAGTAGCTTCACAGGCAAGAATCTGTTTATTATTGATACCTGTTGGCAATGAGAAAAACATGTCACTGGGTCACTGGGATAACAATCAAACTCCAGGGCAGATCCAGTCCATGTCCATGAGTAGTTGCTCAACACAAAATGAGATCCATGATTTATTTTTTTTTTGGTGGAAGACATTTTAGTTTAGTGTAGTGTAGTTTGGTGTAGTGTTGTATTGGTGTTGTGACCATTTGTTCTGATTTGTGTGTGTGTGTGTATGTGTGCATGTGCATGTGCATGTGCGTGTGCGTGTGCATGTGCGTGTGTGTGTGTGTGTGTGAGAGAGAGAGAGAGAGAGAGAGAGAGAGAGAGAGAGAGAGAGAGAGAGAACATAAATACATATAATTGGGTGGAAGGTGGGGAAGAGTTCTCAGAGAAATTTGAAAAGGGAGGAAATTTTGGATTAAATTATATTGCAATGGAAAACATTTTCAAACTAAAGAGGGTTTAGAAAAAAAAAAGAAATGGTTCCAAACTCTCATGAGCAAAATGCATTTTCTTTTGCTCACAATTTTTTTCTTATTCTTTTTTTATTAGATCTTTTATTTACACTTCAGATGCCATCCCCTTTCCTCATTCCCCCCCCTTAGAAAACCCCTATCCCATGCCCCCTTTTTCTTTTTGCATTTATACATTTTAAAAAAAAAATGTTAATCATAGGCTTTATAAGTTTGGAATTGTTCAATCAGAGGTGTAACCCACTGACCAACCTAGATATAACAACTATCTTTGACTGGTGGAGATACATGAATATCTGCCTCCCTGTCTCCCCCCTCTTTCTCTCTTTCATTACCTAGCTTCTCCAGTCTGCCCATGCACTGCACTGTAAGGTGCATGTGCAAAGTTCAGTGAGATGAAACTCTCCATGATTTCTCTCCTCTTCCAAGACAGGAAATTAAAACCAAAAGTATCATGGATTTTTGATAACATTATCCTCCTCTTCTTTGTTGTTTTCTTGCATACTTTTTGCAGTCCTTTGATTTTTATTCCTAGAAATCAATTCATTTGTCATCCTTGGGGACATCCTATCCCTCCATCACTTAGCAGTAAGTACCTAAACTAATTGTTAAGGCAGCGGCGGGGGGAACAACACAATGCTAAACACAACAAGGTTTCTTTATTTTTATTTTTTAATTTTTAAAATATTTGTAAAATTTTAAAAATTATTTTACTTATTTACTTTCTAAATGTTGTCCTCTCCCAGTTCCTCCTCCTAAGGATCTTCATCCCAGCACCACTTCCCACCTTTGCATCTGAGAGTGTGCTCCTCCCACCCTCCCCTCCACTCCCCATCCCATCAGACCTCCCCTTTTCCTTGCACATCAAGTCTCTACAGAATTAGGCCCATCCTCTCCTACTGAGGCCAAACAAAACAATCCTCTGCTATGGACCCTGGAGAAGCAAGGTTTCTTAAGACTTTGTCCTTCAAAAAAATGTGCCAGATTAAGATTTTCTACCAACGAGAGGAAGCAAGCTTCTCTTAATTATTATCCTAGAAAATGGGTTACTTGTCAACTTTAGTGTGAAATTGGTATATAAATCTTCAAGAAGTGATTCTCTCTCTCTCTCTCTCTCTCTCTCTCTCTCTCTCTCTCTCTCTCTCTCTCTCTCTCTCTCTCTCTCTCTTTCTCTCCCCCACCACCTTTTCTTCCTTTGCCTCTGGGATTTATGTTATATGTAAACTTAACAGTAAGCAATCCCATGTGTATGAATGGGGTGATTACTGCACTAATCCTGAGTTGCTCATTGTGCTGTCTTAAGAATGTTTTAAGAATATCTTTTCCTTTGTGTCAGTTACCAACACTCAGGATACAGAAACTGTGATTATTTTATTTCCCCTTCACTTGCCTACTAATAAATTATAAGCTCACCTTCACTAGGAATTAAAGCCATCCTAAACAATAAAATGTTAGAAGGATATAGTAGCAAACTATTAACAGTTTAAGTCCATATTTATCAAACTCCAGGTAATTTGGTTTACCTATTTTGTTTTTATAGTCTAATGCCATTTCTGTCACTATTTTGAAAAATCAAATTGTTTTAGTTAAGTTTTAATCTAAAAAACCTAAAAAACCTATTTTAAAAAATTAAAATGTTACAATGGTGGGCCTGCCATTATTATTCTTTAAATTATAAAAAAGTATATTTAAAAATCAATGGGAGGTATTTTAGAGACGAAACCAAGAAAAATGATAACATTTGAAATGTAAATAAAGAAAATATCAAATAACAAATCTGTTGGAAAAAATTTATCAAAGCATTGTATTAACTTAGTGTGGTATAGATGCGATTGGACATTCTTGTTTCTTGAAGGAAGTTTAAAACCATTAAGCATATTTGTTACAGGTTTTTCTTTTTTTTCTTTTTTTATTGGATATTATATTTACATTTCAGATTTTATCCCCTTACCCCATTCTCCCCACCACCCAAGAACACCTTATCCCATCCCCCCTCCTCCTGCTTCTATGAGGGTGTGCCCCGACCTACCCCCCACTCCCACCTCCCCACCCTCAAATTCCACCCTCACCCCCACTCAGTGTTCAGCCTTCATGGGACCAAAGATCTCCTCTCCCACCTATGCCCAACAAAGCCATCCTCCCCTACATATACAGCTGGAGTCATGGGTCCCTCCCTATGTGCTCCCAGGCTGGTGGTTTAGACCCTGGGAGCTCTGGTTGGTTGGTATTGTTGCTCTTCTCATGGGGCCACAAACCCTTTCAGCTCCTTCAGTCTTCTCTCTAACTCTTCCAATGGGAACCCCTTGATCAGTTCAATGGTTAGCTGTTAGCAAAAAGGAAAAAGAAAGAAATTCTTGTGAGTTGCTTTGTCAGATATTTTGTTCTAGCAACAGGAAAGGCAACTGATACAACAATATACCTTATAAAACAACCCTGTGTTAAATTATATCTTGTCTTAATATAATGCAGAAGATTCAGTGGAGCACACCAATGATGTTTCAATTAGAACATAGCCCGTTATTCTTTCTCCCCTCTGAGTATTCTCTCTGCTAAGGAAATATTTTATGATGCCATAATAGGTATGTAAGCACACAATTCATTCACAAATCATTGTGACTGCCATTTATTTCATTATACCTTCTATAAAATTGCCCCTGAAAGTGATATTCTCATCTTGTGTCAGTAAAAATGAACAGCTAATTCTGGAAGCATTATTTTTGTTAAGTAATATGTGCTAGGTAATATGTGAGGTTATATTGTCTCAAAAGTATATAGCTAAAGTGGATATTGTTTTTCTTGTGTGTTTACATGTCTTTGAAGTGTGTCTCTTTCAGTGTTGTATAATTCAGCCTTATTTTAATACTAAAATTATTTTAGTTCACCTTGATGCACATATAATGAATAAACTAAAATCTTATAAGGTAAGGCTATAGTGAGTTCTTTAGGTACAGCTCCTGGATTGAAATAAATATGATTCTATTATATAATAGTGAACCATATTAATCTATTAGAATTTCTAGATTTTCTAATAAAATATTTTATTAATTTTTGAAGTTTCATGTATACATGAGATCCTGATAATATTAAATATAAACTTGTCCCTTAATTCTTCCCAACTACATTTTGCCTTCCAACTTTCAAAATTATGTCTTCTTTATCTTTTTAAATAACTCAATAAGAACATAATTTTTTAAATATAGCTTGAGGCTTATGGACACTATAACACACACACACACACACACACACACACACACACACACACACACATATATATGCTGTACTTCTCTGAATTAAGAATATTTCATATTCAAAAACTATAATCAGTATATATTATATGAAAATCTACTTTCAATGAAATAAATTTGGGAGAAGGAAAACAATGCAGTGCATACCTCATTTCTTGGAATACAGGGGACTTTAGAGTGATTGTTTTATGTCACCCTAAAATCTCTGCTGAAAGTATTTATGTCATATGTGAGCTCTGAAGGTTGCTTGGTACTTTTCTGTTAATGCTTCACCTTTTTGTTCCTAAGCAAGTACAAATATACTTGTTGATACACATTTTTAAAGATTAGTTTTATTAAATGTAAGCCATAAAATGATGTGAATGTGATTAGAATTAATGTGACACTTATTTCATTTCTCACATGCAGATGTTTGGATTCACTAAATAAAATAATCTGTATTAGTCAGAGCTCTCTAAAAGAGTCAGCCTCTAGTCTCACACGTGAGTGTGCACACACACAAGCACACACACGAACACATACATATGCACACACAAACAAATACATAATGATTTATTAGTGTGGCATACAGGCTATGGTTCAGCTATATTAACAGTGGCTGTCTCTCCACAGAGAGGCTGAGAATCTGGTCACTGTTTTGTCCTGAGGTTGGATATCTCTGCTAGCTATCGATCTTTGGATCTTTGCTGGAAGAGTCAAGACATGCTTAAAAAAAACAGGAAAGTGGTGCCTCGGGAGCAGGATGAATAAATTTCCCACTGAGATTTTTAAAAAGTAGACCAAGAAAACCTCCTTTATCCATGTAGACTGTAATCAGAATGTGAGTTGTGGATTGATCTCCTTCTCAAATGATACAATCAAAACACATTATCAAAAGTGGACCAGACTGCTCCGGTGTTTAATGATTCCAGATGTAGTCATGTTTACAACCAAGATTAGCTGCCAAAGAATTATAATTAAACATACTGTGCTGGGGACAGTGAGTATCAGGCAAATAAATATATTTCTTCCTTCATGGTGTATATTTGAGAAAAGTGACAGAATTAAATATATTCAAAATTATTGAGCAATCTAATAAATATAGAATTCTGAAATATTCTCTACTCATGTTTAAATATGTCAGTTTGTGGATAGAAGTAGATTCAGAATGTCCACAGACACTCTGCAGTACTTAGTTCAAGGGGCTTACTTCTGCATTACTCAATTTGGCAAAATAAATAGTAGTATCAGAGTATCTCATTTTATCTAGTTCCATGCTAATAAAAATGGATTGTACTCTTCTCTGCTTTTCAAGGGAGAATACCAAAAAATTGCACAGACATAATCAATTTTCACCTTCTTTATATTAAAACAGAAGGCTTCCAATTTATATTCCTGCTTGAATAGTAATTACCAATATTAGACCAGAGTCTACACTAGTATAATTAGTTATAATAATTTGAGAAGTTTCTCATTATCTATATTTTTTAAAAATTTTCTAATAATATGGGTTACTACAATATGCAAAATATAAAGGCACATTTATTTTACTTTACTTAAAGAAGAAGAACCACATATAATTATTTCCTAAAATTAATTCTGGACAAGTGAGCCTTTTAAAATTTTTATCTTATTTCTTTTGTTTTTTTTTTTTTCATGTTTTTTCCAAACAAAGAGTGAGAAGCATAAAAAATACTCCTGAATTTAGAGTTGAAAATATCATTAAAAACCAAAGCTAAAATAAATATGATATCTAAGGTCCTGGTTCAAGAGAAGAATCCTGATACAGAAACCAAGTATTTTATAATATTTTAAACTCAACAATCACACAACAAAGTAATTTAATAAAATATTTTAGCACATAATAATAAAATTCAAATATTTCAGGTTTTCTTTATGTACATGAAATAGACATTTCAATTTTTATATGGTTGATAATATGAAAATAAAAGTTGACATCAAAAATACAAAGATTTCTTAACAATGACAATCAATGATTATATAAAATGATGTGCTTAGATTCAGGTAAATTCTTCCTACTAACTTTGTTTAGCATAATGCAAAATCATCAGTGCCAAAGGAAATACTCTTTAAAATTGGAGGAATGTTGCCTTAAGGGATCTTGAATGTTTGATTCTTTTGATATCTTGCATTTCTAAAGGTTTAAATTCGTGTTAATATTAATGTAGGTTTCTTTTTGTTATTTATTCTTCTTTCATATATTACATCCTGTCTGCAGTTTCTTCTCCCCACCTCTGCCCATGCCCCCCAGCCTTCCTCCCCTTTTTCTCCCCTATTCCCCAGATCCACACCTCTCTCCCTCCCCTCAGAGAAGAGCACCCTCCCACCGACATTAACCACACACAGCCTAACATGCTACAATGAGATAAGACAATACCATCACCTCAAGTCTGAATAAAGCAACCAAGTAGGAGAAAATAGGTCCTGCAAGTGGGTTAAAGAGTCAGGCATGGACCCAACTCCTACTGTTAGGATTTCCGGAAGAACAAGGAGCTACTCAGCCATGATGTAAGTGCAGAGGCTCTAGCTCACATACCTATGGACTATCCCACAAGTTGTCACGAGTCCCTTTGTCTCTGTGTTCTGGTGTGTCCCTGACCCCTCTGCTTCTTCAGATTCTTTCTTGACTCCTCCACAGGAATCCATGAGCAGCACCTAATGCTCTGAGGTGAAACTCTGCAGTTAGTTGCTGCAGGAAGTCTTTCTGGTCTCTTTGATGACAATTCTGCTTCTTAAAGGAATCTCTAACCAGATTCAGATAGAGATACACAAACATATAGATCCCCATAATCATCATTTGTTTGGACCCGACAAAATATTGCTCCCTTAAATTTACTGAATATTGACTAGGTTTTGGAATCTGTAGGGGAAAGTACAGCGTAAAATAACCAGTTACATATTTTTATTATCAGAAAGAAATAGAGTCAAGAGCTCCAAACATTAAATAATAACATGTAGTATGCAATTTTGGTTGGCTATTACACATTGTGGACATGTAGAGCATCTCACAACAGATCCTGTCAAATGTGATTAATACATGTAAGAAACAATAGTCATACAACCAAGGAAAGAAATGAGCTCCTTTTCATGTTAAAAATGTTAAATGCTTCTTGTGCTTACACTATATAAATGTCCCCTATAGTTAAAAACCACTGTACTTCTATCACACACACACCCAGACCCACACACTGACACACACACACAGACACACACACACTCACCCCACCATGCACACAGATACACACTCTCCTAACACACACAGACACACTCACCCACACACACACTCACCCACCCACACTTTAACAAAATTGTTTAGCTTTTGATGTAAAATATAGTTTTAAACAGAATGATACATGAAGGTTATTAAGTTATATAAACCATCACTTCCTATTTTGGCTGTTGCTGACATTCTTCTTGACGTAATAGAGCATGCTGAACTTGTTCCATGGAAATTACTATGCTGATTTATTACTGTGTGATATTGGTTAAACTTTACTCTCAGGCTTACCATTCGTACATTCGCTCTTTTCTATAGCATTATGTTATCGAATAAGTCTATGGTTTTACCTTTAAAAGATATAAAGGAAAATTATGATTCTGTTTGATCCAACCTTATTAAGGCTAGATGAACATTAGTATTTACATTAGTGATTTTTTAACGACCCTTCACAGTGTGAGGATGCTTCTTGTACTTATACTATATAAATGTCCCCTGTAGTTAAAATCACTGTACCTTTCTGTCTCTCTGTCTCTCTCTCTGTCTCTCTCTCTGTCTCTCTCTCTCTCTGTCTCTCTCTCTCTCTCTCTCTCTCTCTCTCTCTCTCTCTCTCTCTCTCTCACACACACACACACACACTTATATACAAATCTTTCCAAAATCCTTTTCCCTTTAAGAATGTCAGTACAGTTTGATAGTAACATCATTTTTAAAGTCTTTCTATTAGGAAGAAAGAGTCCAATTCTGATTGTAGAGAAGTGTACTGAAGAGCGCACGAGTTACTCCTGGCACCTTTGGTTTTTACACCTGTAGTTTTTCTTTGCAGAGGTAATGTGCCTCTCTGAAGAAATTTTTTACTACAGTGACATTTTTAGGATATACCTAATGCATTTTTTCATGCTACTGCTCTGAGAGCAATAATATAGGTCCCTGCTGGGCAATAGGCAGAACTGATACTTATATTCCCCATCTGATGTAGGTGGTAGAATATAATTAGCTGTGCTGGAAATCTTCCTTGATGCCCCTGAGCTGGCTGAGAGGTGAGTTTTCAATCATTTACAACTCTCTGAACTCTTCCAGCCCATAGCTTGAATAAAGATTATGAGAGGTTCTTGTCATATGTAAAAGGAGGCCTGTTCAAAGCTGTTATGGGAAGGACTCTAAAACATGGTTTTAAAAATGCAAAGGACTTATACTTTTCTGATTTATGAGAATTTTGTTTTTGAATAAAAGTCATTTTTGTAGGACAATAGACTAGTAATTCCCACTTTTGGAGGATTATGTTGAGTTCAGTATTATATATGAGAAACAATTTCATTACAGTTTTTCAACAAAAGTATATTTTATTTTTTATAAGTGCTATAATTAACTCAAAGATAACTTAGATGTCATTTTTTGTTCTTAGAATGTAATCTACTCTACTCCTGAAATAATTTTTTAAAATTAGTTTAGCCATAATTATATAAGTGATAACAATAATAATACATAATTATTGTTAATGTTTATTAATAATTAAACATTAATAAATTGACAAAATTACATATAAAATGTAACTTTGAAATGTACATGTGTTTATTTAGCAAATATTTTTAAATAAATTCAAACTGAACAATGTCACTTTTAATGTGTATAAGCTAGATGTACATTTGTTTCTAATGTGTTAAATGTAGAAGAAAACTTAAATAGTGTAATATTACATGTTTTATTTTGAAGACTTTCTCTCTTGGATTGTAGATGGTTTATAAACATTCTTAATAGTTTATTTTTATGAAAATACATTAAATATTTTGACATTTATGAAGAGACATTCCAGGTCTAAATTTTTGGGTCTTTTTTATTGTTAATTTTACCTACCTTGTCTACTTCCTGTAATCTATATTATACAGTCCACTGTCTATGAGATATTATTCTTTGATATATACTACAAAGTCTTGTATTCTTTATGAAAAATAATGCATTCTGGTTATATTTAGCAGTATGTCTATTCTTAATGGATGATAGTACAAATAACTTAGCCAGAGGCAAGCTCACAATTGTTTGGAATTGTAGGTTTGAAATTGTGGCTCATGACATGAAGTGAGTTGTTTGTGTATTCAATATTAATCTCACATTTTCTGGCTTATTATTTTCTTTTTAAGATATAATTTATGTATAGCATTAGTGTAACTATTTGTGGAGTTCATCTTATTTCAACACATCCATGAAAGCACACACTGATAAATTGCGATTACAACAGGCAATAGAGAAGCATTTCTATTACCTATGTTTTCATTTACACTTGGAGCCTTCAAGATCTTAGTATATACCTTCCTAATGCTGAGACCCTTTAATATAGGTTCTCATGTTCTAGTGACTACCAAATAAAATGATTTTTCACTGCTATTTCAGAACTGACATTTTGCTAGAATTATGGATCCTGTTGTATCTGGGGGGGGGGGGCTTTCAATGAAAGGCTTGTGAAAGTGTCATTCAACCCTCAAAGCTGTCATGACCCACATTTTGAGAACCACTGGAACTGTATGGCTCTCATTCTGGAACAAACACAAGAAAATTTTCACTTCCATGTAACTAATATTTATTACCTCTTTTCCAAACTACCTTTATTTCTGGGTCTTTCTACTTCCCCAAAGAATTAGTATTCAAAACTAATTCCAACCTTTACTGCTTCCTTTAGGACAGAAGACATGAGGCATTTGTTGTTCGCTGCGAGGCATAGTTCACTTTGCATAATGTCTGGCAGTTTTATTCATTTTGCTGCAAATGACAGGACTTGAATTTTTCTTTATGTCCAAATATTTCATTCTACATGTAAAGTACATTCTCCTACTCTTCCATCTATCAGTCCACACATGAGTAGGTTCTATGAATTTGCTATGGTAAATACTGCCAGAATAAACATTAAAGTGAAATGTTACCTTGGTTTGACTATTCCATTTTCTTTAGCCACCCACCTTGATAAGATGGTTGATATCTTTGAAGTTACTATGGAAATGTCTCCATTCCTCTGTATAATGGCTGCTCTCATTTACATTCCTGTGAACAGTGTACTTTTCTCTTATACTGACATCAACATTTGTTACTTTTTGATGATAGTCATTCTATATGGTATAGAATATGCATATAAATATATAGGAAACAAAGTAAAGATAGAAAAGTAGGAATGTATTAATATAAGATGCCATTAGCAGGAAAAGCCATTTACACCAGATCATGAACATCAGTAATTCAACTCTCAGTATCATATTTCTTTTATTCATTAAATATTTTCATATATTTTTGATATAAATGCAAGACAAATAGCAAGAAATGGACTGAGAGATACATGTATTAAGGGATAATATATTAATTAATTTCAGATAAAATGAAAGTTAGATGGGGAATATGAGTAATAGAAATGAACAAAGATATCCAGATAGGGGATGGAGGAATGAGAGGATTGATGGAGATGGATGGAGACTTAACCAAAATAAAGGGTATCATGCAATTTGTGCACAGGTTATATAGAAATCAGCAGTCAGTAAATTCAAACATACTTTATTAGAGAAAATACTATGATATGAAAAAGAAAAGAAGGAATTCTTATCAATATTTTTACAGTATCTGTCTCCTTGATGATCACAATCAAATATTGAACAATATTTATTTCTGTCTCTTGATTCATGTGAGTGCAAATAGATAGAATAGATGAACTAATAGAGATAGATAGAAAAATCTATTTATTTATAGAAACAAAGATTTTTATTAAGGATAATACCATACTGTATTTCTCTGCTCTATTTTAAAGTCATTCTCTTTAATTTTTTTCTCCAGTTTTCTTTTAAATATACTGCAGTCAGACTTTGATAATGTTATTTCTACTCAAACTGACATGTTTACTAATTTATTCTTTAAACATAATGGTAAATCATAAATTCTTATCTTTCATTCTTTTGTAAAGTAGTAATGATCTAAATAAATCTCTTTTTATTGAAGTCTGTTATTTGTTTTGGGGGGAGGTTCTTTTGTGTTTGTTTGATTTTTCTTTTTTAATTTATTTTTTATTGGATATTTTATTTACATTTCAGATGCTATCCCCTTTCCCCATTTCTCCTCCCTAGAAAACCCCCATCCCATGCCCCCTTATCCTTTTTGCTTTTATACGATTTCTAAAATGTTAACCAAAGGCTTTACAAGTTTGGTAATGCTCAATATCAATCAGAAGTGTAACCCAATACCCAACCTAGATATATCAACTATCTTTGACTGATAGAGACATGTGAACATCCGCCTCCATGTGTGTCTCCCCACTTTCATTGCCTAGCACCTCCTCTTCTTCTCCTCCTCTCTTTACTCCTCCTCTTCCTCTCCATACTCCTCCCACCTTAGCTCCTCCTATATATCACCCTTCCTGTTAAAATAAAACTTTTCTCTCAAAATACAGTTAGAGCATAACTATACCAATTTATGTCAGTAAGGTGAAAGATAGACCTAATACCCAATCCATCATTTTGTTGACTAAAGAGAACCTCTGTCATCTCGCCTAACTAAAAGACTTAGTTCTGAACCTGGATTTTTTTTTCTTGGCTTTAGAATGAATGTCAGCTGAAAACCATCCTCTCAAATCTTTTCTCTCAAAGTAAATAGCAAGGATTGGCTATGAGACAGTTTCTACCCCGTCAGAAATCCAGAATGACTGAGTTAACTGAAATTATGGGAAGCACAAAGCATAGCTTCTAAAACTTAGCCAATTTATAGAGACCACTGAATACCTGGACAATCCCTATACTACAGAACGTTGGAGCATCCAATCTTCAGCCTTTTGGCTCAGGATCATCTGATAGACCTAGTGATGCAGAATTATTAAGAGCTGATTCCCCTGTCTTGGCAGATATAATCAGTTGACTATTCTGCAAGTGTGTCCTTTTCTGGACAGCAATTTGACTGTAGATAGAAAGAGGCAATTCTTGCCTAGTGGCTGTCTCACCACAATTGGAATAACTCCAAAAATGCTCAATTTCTTCTTAGAATCCAAGACAGGAAGCTGTCAAAAGCAGACATGTCTCTAATCAAAATGAACATTAATACAGAAATGTTTGTAATGTCAATTCTGTGGATTTCTGATGTTTTGAAAACCAACTATCCATGTAAGGTAATCTGGACTGTTGTCTGTTAACTCTTTTCATCTATTTCTAAATAAAATATAGAAAACACCCTAACAATAAACTCAAAGCTATGAATTTGCTATAGGCCCTTAACTCACAGTGTAACCATTTCAAATCAGTTAAAAAAGTTAAAGAAGGACTGGGTCTAAGCCTTGTATTCCTAAATGTGTTATATAGGCACAATGCCTATGAGAATAACAATATTCATCTCACTTTTATGTCAATAAGAAGCTTGTACCAATTAAAACCTTAAATTTGAAATCAAAGTAAATTTTGTACCATTTCAGAAATTATAACTTCATCTTAATAACAATTATACGTATTTCTACCAATAGGTTATGGCTATGCAATAAATTCTAGTTAATCCTCTCTGTTCCAACAAAACCACTACTTTTCCCTAGAAAGACACCTCAATATTAACCACGTCAGTCCCCAAGCCCAGGGAATAGGGGCACTGACTCTTCATTAACTTCTTCAAGCTGATTATGGGTGTTGAGATATTAGAAGAGGGGTGGGGGGGAGAGTAAATTGATCAGCCTCTGACACTGTGTCTTCACTGCATGCAGCTGGAATTCCAGGACATCAGAGGTTTGAGCATGTCTGCTCAGCTTGCTTGATGAGAAGATGCACCAAGGCTATGTATTCTGTAATATACAAATCACAAAACAAATTTTAGTATCAAGATAATTTTTTTGTTTCAATTCTGGAATCTAGTCTTCTGAAGGCCTGCCTCTGTCATGTTTAATCCATATAATTCTGGGAGTTTCTGTGAGGGTGTGGTCCCACCATCCTCCCATTTTTGCCTTCCTGCTTTCAAATTCTCCAACACTAGGGAATCCAAACTTTCAGGCACCAAGGCCATCCACTTCCACTGACGCCTAACCCCTTACCTTTTCTCCCCTCCTCTAATTAATATGAGGGTGTGCTCCCACCATCCTCTCATTCCCGCCTCCCTGCTCTAGCAATTCCCCAACATTAGGGAATCCAAACTTTCAGATTCCTCAGATACCAAGACCCTCCACTTCCACTGATGCCTGGCAAGGCTACACTCAACTACCTTCATAGGTGGAGCCATGAGTCTCTCCCTTTGTGTTCTTGGACTAGAGATTTTAGAATGGCTACTCCTGCTTGTTTCTTAGGACCATTTGCTTGAAAAATTGTTTGCCAGCCTTTTACTCTACGCGGTAGAGTTGTCTTTTCACTGAGGTGGGTTTCCTGTATGTAGCAAAATGCTTTGTCCTGTTTATGTATTTAGTCCATTAGCCTATGTCTTTTAATTGGGGAATTGAGTCCATTGATGTTAAGAGATATTAAGAAACAGTGATTGTTGCTTCCTGTTATTTTTGTTATTAGAGGTGAAATTGTCTTTGTGTGGCTATCTTCTTTTGGATTTGTTGGAAGAGGATTACTTTCTCTTTCTAGGGTATAATTTCCCTCCTTGTATTGGAGCTTTCCTGCTATTATTCTTTGTAATGCTGGGTCTGTGGAAAGATGTGTAAATTTGGTTTTGTCGTGGAATATCTTGGTTTCTCCATCTGTGGTAATTGAGAGTTTTGCTAGGTATAGTAGCCTGGGCTGGCATTTGTGTTCTCTTAGGGTCTGTATGACATCTATCCAGCATCTTCTAGCTTTTATAGTGTCTGGTGAGAAGTCTGGTGTAATTCTGATAGGTCTGCCTTTATATGTTACTTGGCCTTTTTCCCTTACTGCATTTAATATTCTTTCTTTGTTCTGTGCACTTGGTGTTTTGATTAGTATGTGATGGGAGGAATTTCTTACTTGTCTAGTCTATTTGGCATTCTATAGGCTTCTTGTATGTTTATGGACATCTCGTTCTTTAGATTAGGGAAGATTTTTTTCTGTAATTTTGTTGAAGATATTTATTGACCCTTTAAGTTGGGAATCTTCACTCTTACCTATACCTATTATCCTTAGGTTTGGTCTCCTCATTGTGTCTTGGATTTTCTGGATATTTTGTGTTAAGAACTTTTTCCATTTTGCATTTTCTTTGACAATTGTATCAATATTTTCTATGGTATCTTCTGCACCTGAAATTCTCTGTTCTATCTCTTGTATTCTGTGGGTGATACTTGTATCTATGACTCCTGATTTCTTTCCTAGGTTTTCTATCTGCAGGGCAGTCTCCCTTTTTGATTTCTTTATTGTTTCTACTTCCATTTTTATGTCCTGGATGGTTTTGTTCAATTCCTTCACCTGTTTGGTTGTGTTCTCTTGTAATTCTTTAAGGGATATTTGTGTTTCCACTTTAAGCGCTTCTACCTGTTTACCTGTGTTCTCCTCAAATTCTTTGAGAGTGTTATTAATGTCCTTCTTAAAGTCCTCTATCATCATCATTAGAAGGGATTTTAAATCTGAATCTTGATTTCCTAGTAATACAGGGAATGGAGGACTTTCTTGTGTGGGAGAACTAGGTTCTAATGATGCCAGGTACCCTGGGTTGCTGATGCTTATGTTTTTGCGCTTGCCTTTTGCCATCTGTATCTCCTTAGTGCTACCTGCCCTGTCTGTGACTGGAGCCTGTCTTTCCTATTATCTTGATTGTATCAGAACTGTGTGGGATGGGTGTTACTACTGGGGTAAGAGCTGGGGCCCAAAATCTGCTCAGTGCTCAGGCGCAGACAAGATATTGCCCGGGTTAGAGCTCCTGGGAGCAGGCTTCCTCTGGGTTCTGTGCAATTGGGGGGCAGAGCTACTGTCCAGAATCTGCTCAGTGCTCAGGTTCAGACTGGAAGGAGCCAGTGCTCCGGGTCAGGAGTGACTTCCTGGGTCCTTGTGGGTCCCAGTTACTCCCTGTTTGAGGCGGGAGTTGCTGTCTGCTTACCTAAGATACTGCCCAGAGTTAGAGCATGTGGGAGCCCTGCTTCCTCTGAGTTCTTAGAGATTGGGGGCAGACCTGCCACCCAAGATCTGCTCAGTGCTCCATTTGTTTGTTTTTATAATACTTCTCCAAATGTCTTACATTTGATCTCTGTTTAATCAGACAGTTCTTAAGAGCTGAATTTGCACATCTCCATGTATGACCACTCACTTAGTTTCATGTCATTAAACTAACATCAGGATTCTGAAAGCTGTCAATTTTCTTCTTAGACCTCACCATTAAAGATCTCATTTCTATATACAAAGCAAACACAATAAAAAAACAAATAAATAACAAAACATTATGAACTACCTATGCTAATCCTGAATTTTTTTTCTATTCACTCATTCCTAGCTTCATTAAATTATAGTATTTTCCCTCCTTCTTAAGTGGTCACAGTTGCTTGGATAAACCCAAACGTGTCTATTATTTTAACCACACTCATTATTGCAGCAAATTCCTAATGTCATTCCTAGTCAACATCTCTCTATTATTTTTCTTGATCTATAATATCATCATGAATTGAAAAATTTATTGTAATAAATTTTAAGAGGTTACAATATATCAAGCCTTTTTCATGTTTTACCATTAACATAGCTTTCTTTATAGATTTCAGAAAACCTATGATATTTAACTCCTCTTCTAGAAACTGTCCACATTCTCAAAGAATTTAAAACTTTCTTCTATTTCCTATGTTGTCTTCTAATCACCTTAATCTTTTCCCACTTATAATTAAAATAAATTATCCAAAAGAAACTTAGCAATCACCCTTTAATCGAATGCTATACATTTTACTATCAAATCAAATATATACACCTTAAAAACTATGCCACAATTTGATGATAGAAATATGGTGATAACATAAGAGTTTCATATTATGTTTAGATTTCTTGAGAGTCTTCCAAACACCAAGTGAAGTCTGTTTTATGACTACTAAGATTTTAAATGTGTTAATGATGGTATTTTTCAGAATGAACATTAGATTCTTTAAATAAATTGTGCATAAAGGCCAGTATAAGTTAACAACCAAAATAAGAATTCAATTTAAAGACTGAACTCTGGATAAAATAATATACTATGTTGGCTTTTTGGACCTTTGCAATTAAGTCTTAAGTTACTATACCTAGAAAACCGATATGGTAATTGATAATTTCAGTTTAAAATAAACACTTTTTTTCATGTTCACTTCTTGTTAATCCATTTCTTAAAATGGGTAAACTCTGAGAGAAATTTAAATATCTTACCTTTGAATACTTCTTTCTTTTCATATATTTAAAGCCATGGTAGAATTAAGCTGTTTTTCTTTGGCTGAGATGCCACATTTTCTTAGCAGCCTCTGACCTGCCAACCCACTTTACCAGATGAAGTGGAGCTCAGTAGTGTCATCTGAAGAAACATCCCCAGTCATGGCCTTAGAAGAATGCTTTATGCCTCACCATACCACTTTCATAAATGTTATTAACATCCTTGCTAAGGAGATGGAGGATGTCTGATTGTGTGTGTGTATTTTCACCATATCCCCAGTGCCTAGTATCTTGAGGAAACTCAGTCACACACAAACACACACACACACACACACACACACGCACACACACATACACATACACACTATATTGTTTTGTTGTTGTTGTTAGAGTTTTGCCTTTAGTCTAGATACTACCACATGGTCAATTAACTGCTAAAATGTGATTGCGTCTAATGAAATAATTACCCCAAACACTGCACTTAAATATACTTTGACAAGTGAAATTTGAATTCCCCAAATAAATCATTATGTCTGAAAAAATATAGTTACTGTGTGTATTTAATAACCATATAATTTATACAAAGTATAAATTGTAAATTATAATAATTAATTTAATTTAATATGAATTAGAATTGATAATGATTTTATGTATAATTTAAATGCTCATTTTGGTACACACTGTATCTTATATAAAAATTTCAGACATAGTTGATAGACAAATGTTACATCTGCACCCTTCTTTTAGGAGTTTAAAATGAAAAAGTAATAAAGATTATTTATGATGCTTTTGTCTACCTCTTACTAGATTGTAGGAAAAAATTGTTCCTGCTGTTTTGATCAGCACAACAAGGTAGCACACTGCATCATTTTTTATCACTAAGTAATGTAATTTTTAATTCACTTTCATGAAATTGACAGCATTCTTCCTGGTAAAAGTGTCTCCCAGTACACAGTTAGGAATACAGAGTGAATATTTGTCGAGTCTGTGTTTTCCAACACACAGTTAGGAATGCAGAGTGAACACTTGTCAATTCTGTGTTTCCCAACACAGTTAGAAATGCAGGTTCTTATTTTTTTAACATGTTTTATTTTCTAATACCAGAGTATCTACAATACTTCAAGCAATTTATGTTGTATAATTCTTATGCATCTTTCACAATTTTTTTCCTGATAATAAAGTTGCTAAATCAATTGCATTACTGGAAAAATTTATCCCACACCACTTTGATATATAATTTTAAACAAGTGTAGAGGAAAGATAATGATAATGAAACATAGGATATTGTAAATGCTGTTAAATTGTTTGATGGCATCCATAACATATTTTTTCTTTTTATAACTAGTGGTATGACTACATTTAACCCATGAAGGGAATTCTTAAAATAAAACTTCTAGGTGCCATCCATGTATGCAAGTACATATACACTAACACACTCCTATACATAAACAAAGCAACCAAATATGCAGAATCTTTTCCTGCTCATGGATTTATAGTATAATGTTACCATTTCTATCAAGCCTGGGCCTGGATCTAAACTCCCTATGTCTCAGATTGACTTTGATCACCAAAATTTACCTTCTTGTTCTTTTTCTCTCATTAGAAAACAGCTGCCTAAAATAAAATAAAAACTAAAACAGGAAAAAACAAACAGAATTTAAAAAAAAAAAAACAGAGATAAAGCATGTGAGCGCATACACCTGCAGAGACACACACCTTTGCATATCCATAAATTGCACAAAACACAAGACAAGAAACCATGCTATATAAGCAAAAGACCTGTAAGATTAAAAATAAAAGAAGAAAAATCTAAAAAGTATCCACACAAAGAATTATGATACACAAAAATTTAAAATATACCACTGAGTAGGTTTTGGGTTGATCAGCTACTGCTTTACAAATATAGGACCTGCCCTTAAGTGAGATGTTTATGTACATGTTGCCACAGTCTCTGTGAGTTCCTACATGTATCGGTCCTGATCTGTATGGAAAGTCTTTTTTCCTTGCTGACTTCCATTTCCACTCGTTTTAAAATTTTTCTACTTGCTGTAATGCAGTTTCCTGTGCTCTGAGACACTAGTCATAGTCAAGAATCCTTTGCCTAATAAACTTATCAGCAACAGCAACAAAAAAAGCCAATGCTAATATCACTAGCTTTGTATATTTAATTTTAGCACATTGAATTTGGAGAATTTCAAAAATTACTATCATTAGATGGTTGGTCTTTTCTATTTCACCAAACATCATGAGTGATCTTTGCAAGTTACAAGTAAATCTAGCTTACTCATTTGAATAAAATATTCCATGTATTCTTACATATTTATAAAACTTAAACTCTGTCCTCAAAACTGTACTTGTCAAAAGTTTTGTTTATATAAAGAATATACATAACATACATTGTAACCATTAATTTGATCTGATTTTTTCTAATTTCCTTCTTTTGAGTTTTTTTTATTGGATATTATATTTACATTTCAGACATTATCCCCTTACCCCGTTCCCACACCCACACAGGAACCCCCTATCCCATCCCCCACTTCTCCTGCTTCTATGAGGATGTGCCCCCACCTACCCCCCCACTCCCATCTCTCCACCCTCAAATTCCCCCACACTCAGTGTCCAACCTTCATGGGACCAAGGATCACCTCTCCCACCTATGCCCAAGAAGGTCATCCTCCCCTACATATACAGCTGGAGTCATGGGTCCCTTCCTATGTGCTCCCAGGCTGGTGGTTTAGGTACTGAGGAGGTCTGGTTGGTTGGTATTGTTGCTCTCCTCATGGGGCCACAAACCCTTTTAGCTCCTTCAGTCTTCTCTCTAAATCCTTCATTGGGAACCCCTTGATCATGTCAATGGTTAGCTGTGAGCATCTACCTTTGAATATGTCAGATTCTGGGAGACCTCTAAGGGGATAACTATATCAGGCTCTTATTAGCATGCACTTCCTGACATCCACATCAGTGTCTACCTTTGGTGGCTGCATATGGGATGGATACCCAGGTAGAATGGTCTCCAGATTGCCCCTCCTTCAGTATCTGTCCTACACTTTATCTTTATATTTGCTCCCTTGAGTATTTTGGTACTTCTTCTAAGAAGGACAGAAGCACCCACACTTGGCCTTCCTTCATTAGCTTCATGTGGACTGTAAGTTGAATCTTGGCTATTTCAAGCCTTTGGCCTAAAATACACTTATCAGTGAGTGAATACCATGTGTGTTCTTTTGTGTGTGAGTTACCTCACTCAGAATGACATTTTCTAGTTCCATCAATTTACCTAAGACTTTCTCAAATTCATTGCTTTTAATAGCTGAGTAATATTCCATTGTATAAATGTACCCCATTTTTGTGTCCATTCCTCTGTTGAAGGACATCTGGGATATTTCCAGCTTCTGGCTATTATAAATAAGACTGCTATGAACGTAGTGTAGCATATGTCCTTGTTATATGTTGAAGCATCTTCTGGGTATATGCCCAGGAGTGGTATAGCTGGGTCCTCAGGTAGTGCTATGTCCAATTTTCTGAGGAACTGCCAGACTGACTTCCAGAGTGGTTGTACAAGCTTGCAACCTCACCAACAATGGAGGAGTGTTCCTCTTTGTCCACATCCTCACCAGCATCTACTATCACCTGATTTTTGATCTTAGGCATTTTGACTGGTATGAAATGGAATCTCAGGGTTGTTTTGATTTGCATTTCCCTGATGACTAAGGATGTTGAACATTTCTTAAGGTGCTGTCTGGTCATTTGAGTTTCCTCACCTGAGAATTCTTTGTTAAGCTCTCTACCCCATTTTTAATAGGGTTATTGGTTGTCTGGAGTCTAATTTCTTGAGTTCTTTGTATATATTTGGTATTAGCTCTCTATCGGATCTAGGATTGGTAATGATGATTTCCAAATCTGTTCATTGCCATTTTGTCCTATTAACAGTGTCTTTTGCCTTACATAAGCTTTGCAATTTTATGAGGTTCCATTTGTCAATTCTTAATTTAGAAAATAAGCCATTTGTGTTCTTTTAGGAACTTTTCCCCTGTGCCTAGGTATTCGAGGGTCTTCCCCACCTTCTTTTCTATTAGTTTCAGTGGATCTGGTTTTATGTGAAGGTCCTTTATCCACTTGGACTTGAGCTTTGTACAAGAGGATACGAATGGATTGATTTGCATTCTTCTACATGCTGACTTCCAGTTGAACCAGAACTATTTGTTGAAAATGCTGTCCTTTTTCTACTGGATTGTTTTAGTTCCTTTGTCAAAGATCAAGTGACCATAGGTGTGTGAGTTCATTTCTGGACCTTCAATTCTATTTTATTGATCTTCCTGCCTGTCTACCAATACCATGAAGTTTTTATCATTACTTCTCTGTAGTACAGTTTGAGTTCAGGGATGGTGATTCCCTCAGAAGTTTTTTTTTTTTTAATGTTGAGAATAGTTCTTGCTATCCTGGCTTCCTTGTTATTCCAAATAAATTTGAAAAAATTGCTCTTTCTATCTCTATGAAGAATTGAGTTGGAATTTTGATGGGAATTGCATTGAATCTGTAGATTGCTTTTGGCAAGATGGGCATTTTTACTAAATTAATCCTATCAATCTAGGAGCATGGGAGAACTTTTGATCTTCTGAGATCTTCTTAGATTTCTTTTTTCAGATACTTGAAGTTCTTGGCATACAGATCTTTCACCTGCTTGATTAAATTCACTCCAAGATATTTTATATTATTTGTGACTACTGTGAATGGCGTCATTTTTCTAATTTTGTTCTCAGCCTGTTTATCTTTTGAGTAGAAGAAGGTTACTGATTTGTTCGAGTTGATTTTATATCCTGCCACTTTGCTGAATTTGTTTATCAGATATAGGAGTTCTCTGGTGGACATTTTAGCGTCACCTAATTATACTATCATATCATCTGCAAATAGTGAATTTTTTTTTTTTACTTCTTCCTTCCTATTTGTATCCCTTTGACTGCCTTTTGTTGTCTAATTGCTCTGGCTAGGACTTCCAATACTATATTGAATAGGTATAGTGAGAGTGGGCAGCATTGTCTAGACCCTGATCTTAATGGGATTGCTTCAAGTTTCTCTCCACTTAGTTTAATGTTGGCTACTGGCTTGCTCTATATTGCTTTTAATATGTTTAGGTATGGGCTTTGAATTCCTGATCGTTCCAAGACTTTTAACATGAAGGGGTGTTGAATTTAGTCAAATCCTTCCTCAGCATCTAGGGTGAGATGATCATGTGTGTTTTTTTTTTTTTTTTTAGTTTGTTTACATAGTGAATTACATTTATGGATTTCTGAATATTGAACTATCCTTGCATCCTGAGTAAAAGTTACATGATCATGATGGATGATTGTTTTGATGTGTTCTTGGATCAGTTTGCAAGAATTTTATTGAATATTTTTCCATTGATATATATAAAGGAGATTGGTCCAGAGTTCTCTTTCTTTGTTGTGTCTTTGTGAGGTTTATGTATGAGGGTGACTGTAGCTGCATAGAATGAATTGGATAGTGTTCCTTTTGTTTATATTCTGTGGAATAGTTTGAAGAGAATTGGTATAAGGTCCTTCTTGAAGGTTTGATAGAATTCTGCACTAAAACCATCTTGTCCTGGGCTTTTTTTGGTGGGGAGACTTTTGATAACTGCTGCTATTTCTTTAGGGGTTATGGGACTGCTTAGATGGTTTATTTACTCCTGATTTAATTTGGGTACCTGGTATCTGTCTAGAAAATTGTTCATTTCATCCAGATTTTCCAATTTTGTTGAGTATATGCCTTTGTAGTAGGATATGATGTTTTTAAAATTTTCCTCAGTTTCTGTTGTTATGTCCCCTTTTTCAGTTCTGATTTTATTAATTTTGGATACTCTGTGTGTGCCCTCTGGTAGTCTGACTAAGGATTTATCTATCTTGTTGATTTTCTCAAAGAACCAGCTCCTAGTTTTGTTGATATTTTATATAGTTTTTTCTGTTTCTACTTGGTTGATTTCAGCTCTGAGTTTGATTATTTCCTGCTGTCTACTCCTCTTGGGTGTATTTGCTTCTTTTTGTTCTAAAGCTTTCAGGTGTGCTGTCAAGTTCTTAGTGTATGCTCTCTCCAGTTTCTTTTTGTAGGCACTTAGAGCTATGGGCTTTTCTCTTAGCATTGCTTTCATGAAGTCCCACAAGTTTTGGTAAGATGTGTTCTCATTTTCATTAAATTCTAAAAAGTCTTTAATTTCTTTCTATTTCTTTCTTGACCAAGTCATCATTGAGTAGAGCATTGTTCAGTTTCCATGTGTATATGGGCTTTCCATTGTTTCTGTCATTATTAAAGACCAGCATTAGTCCATGGTGATATGATAGGCTGCAAGGGATTATTTCAATTTTTTTGTATCTGTTGAGGCCTGTTTTGTGACCAATTATATGGTCTGCTTTGGAGAAGACACCATGAGGTACTGAGAAAAGGATATATTATTTTTTTGGATGAAATGTTCTATAGATATCAACTAAATCCATTTGATTAATAACTTCTATTAGTTTCATTGTGTCTCTGTTTAGTTTCTGTTTCTATGACCCGTCTATTGCTATGAGTGGGGTATTGAAATCCCCTACTCTTATTGTGTGAAGTGCAATGTGTGCTTTGAGCTTCAGTAAAGTTTCTTTTGTGTATGTGGGTGCTCTTGCACTTGGAGCCTAGATGTTCAGAATTGAGATTTCATCTTGATAGATTTTTCTTTTGATGAGTATGAAGTGTCCTTTTTTATCTTTTTTGATTACTTTCGGTTGAAAGTAATTTTATTTGATCTTAGAATGGATACTCCAGCTTGTTTCTTGGGACCATTTGCTTGGGAGATTGTTTTTCATCCTTGTACTCTGAGGCAGTGTCTGTCTTTTTCACTGAGGTGCATTTCCTGTATGCAGCAAAATTCTGGGTCCCGTTTATATATCAGTCTTATAGTCTATGTCTTTTTATTGGAGAATTGAGTCCACTGATATTAAGAGATATTAAGGAAAAATGATTGTTGCTTCCTGTTATTTTTGTTATTAGCGGTAGAATTATGTTTGTATAACTATCTTCTTTTGGGGTTGTTGGAAGATTACTTCCTTGTTTTTTTCTAGGTTGTAGTTTTTCTCCTTGTGTTGGAGTTTTCCATTGATAATTCTTGGAAGTGCTGGATTTGTTGGAAGATATTGTGTAAATTTGGTTTTGTCATGGAATATCTTGGTTTCTCCATCTATAGTGATTGAGAGTTTTGCTGGGTATAGTAATAGTAGTCTAGGCTAACATTTGTGTTCTCTTAAGGTCTCTATGAAATCAGTCCAGCATCTTCTGGCTTTTATAGTCTCTTGTGAGAAGTCTGTGTAATTTTTATAGGTCTGCCTTTATATGTTACTTTACCTTTTTGCCTTACTACTTTTAATATTTTTCCTTGTTTTGTGCATTTGATGTTTTTATTATTATGTGGTGAAAGGTATTTCTTTTCTGGTCTAGTCATATTTGGAGTTCTGTAGGCTTCTTGTATATTCATGAACATTTCTTTCTTTAGTTTAGGGAAGTTTTCCTCTATAATTTTGTTGAAGATATTTACTGACCCTTTAAGTTGGGAATCTTCACCCTCATCTATACCTATTCTCAAATTTGGCCTTCTCATTGTGTCCTGGATTTCCTGAATGCTTTGGGTTAAAAGCTTTTGGCATTTTACATTTTCTTTGACAGTTGTGTCAATATTTTTCATGGTATCTTCTGCACATGAGATTCTCTCTTCTATCTCTTGTATTCTGTTATTGATGATTTCATCTATGACTCCTGATCTTTTTCCTAGATTTTCTATCTCTGGGATAGACTCCCTTTGAGATTTCTTTATTGTTTCTACTTCCATTTTTAAATCCTAGATTGTTTTGTTCAATTCCTTCACAGGTTTGGTTGTGTTTTCTTGCAATTCTTTAAAAGATTTTTGTGATTCCTCTTTAAGGGCTTCTACCTGTTTACCTGTGTTCTCCTCAAATTCTTTGATACTGTTATTTATGTCCTCCTTAAATTCCTCTATCATCATCACGAGAAGTGATTTTAATTCTTTGAATCCTGCTTTTTTATTGTGATCGAGTGTCCAGGGCTTGCTATGGTGGGAGAACTAGGTTCTGATGATGCCAAGTAACTTTGGTTTCTGTTGCTTATGTTCTTGGGCTTGCTTTTCCCCATCTGTTTAACTCTAGTGATACCTGTACTCACTGTCTCTGACTGGAGACTGTCTTTCCAGTTATCTTGCTTGTGTCAGATGTCCTTGCTTGTCCTCAGAGTCCAGATGTCTCTGTGATCCTGTGATCCTGAGCTCCCACTGCTCTGAGTGCAGTGGCTTCTCTAGGATGTCTCAGGATATTGTGTCTTCATGGGAACAGATCAGCTAGGTGTCTGCCCCAGCCAAAAGGATCAAATGAGGGGCAGAAGGGGAGTGATATTCCACAGGGGTGAACTTTGGGTGCCTGGTGGGTCCTGAGTGCCCCCTGCTCCCAGTTGTAGTTCTGGTGTGTAGGGTAGTGGGAGAGGGTTCTTACCTGTTGCTCTGAGTGCAGTGGCTCCTTTAGGATGTCTCAGGATATGGTGTTTTCATGGGAGAAGACCAGATAAGTGTCTACTCCAGCCACAAGGACCTAGTGAGGGCTCTAATTTCCTTAATAGCAGGTAATCAATGATCCCTGATTTTCAATGTAATCAATGGTGTGTTTCTCCCTTCTATTTTCCATTCTTATCAGAGTCCTCCAAACTATTATTACATTTCTGTTTTGTCAAATCAACTATTAGTAATATTTCAAATAAAATAGTTCTTTAGTATATGACATTTGTACTGCCTATTCCCACTTGGGCTAATGGTTTTACAGTTTCCATCTTGAATTAGATATACTCACTTCTTTTCATTGATAAATATTTTATTAGATGAATTTTTATCCAGAAAATGTATAAAGCTTTTTATCCCCTTTTTGGCTTTTGTAATCATGCTGTTAAACAAAAAAAGAAGAATTTATCCTCAGAATTGTTACCTGTTGGAGACACTGTCCTTATCTAACATGCCTGTACCCTCTAACATCCTCAGGGGCAACAGCTGCTAGATCCACTTTCTCCATGTCTTTAGCAGCATTTGGGAATATGTACCTATATTACAATCTTATTAATGGGTGGGATGTGTACAGTGATTGGCCTTTTCATAAAGTTTAATGATTTTGGTCATTTTTCATGATATTATTACAGTTCCTTAAACATTATAGATTCTTCCTTATAGTTTGTGTTTTAAGCCATTTCTTTTACCACTCCACACAAAATTCATGTTTTCATGGAGGTTACATCAGCTCAATAATCATTTCGTCATCTTTCAAGCATAGGCTTGTATCTTTCGTCTCTTCGCTATGTCCCTAACTCTGTTATTTATTTCAGGCCGACTTTGTGGATATGCAACTCTATAGAGACCCAGGAGTAGTAAATGTACATTTATATATCACCCTGAAATTTTAACATGAAACCTCAATTTCCCTTTGTGTGTTTTTCTGTAAACAGCTGATGTATTATTAGTATTTTTCATGCACTATGGACAAACAATAACTACATGATGCGTTCCTTCCATTTGCAAATCACCTTAGTTGTTATATTGAATATCATCTATACTAGTCCAGACTGCAATTTACTATCATTTCCCTGAGGCTTTTAGCCTGTGGATCTAGTGCCTTTGCTCTTCGTGGTTACTTTTATACGTCCAGAACCTGGAATAGTGTCTACAATATGTCTTTCATAACATGTAGATTAACATCAAGGAAGAGGTGGAAATAGTGATGCATTTACAAAAAGGCATTGAGAGCTCTATGATCATACATTATTGACATACAGCTGCTGTCATTTTTTAAGGTTTTGAATGGTGTCAGAGAAGTCCCATTTGTTATATGTGAAATCTTTTACAAATACTATATTTGATTCTTATATTTTTCAGTAAACTATCAATTGTAAATATAAGGAAAAGATTGTACATATAAGCCAAGAAAATAGTACTAGGCCCTATGAAAAAGTCATGTTAGGCTATTTTATTGCCTGTACTATCCTTTATTACACATATTTATGATTCTAACATGAAAAGTAATTACACAAAAGGTCACTTCATAAAGGGAAAATAGAAAGTAAATTAAGAAGCACAGAGAAAACCAAGAGGAAAGAAAATTAATGCTAATAGTATACAGAGATCTTAAACAGAACAAAGAGAAGGTTTCTGCTTAAAATTCATGGTACAACTACTTGAACTGGTTAATGAAATATTCATATAATTTTTAGAAATTAGGCAATTCACTGGTAATAAGCTTTGGAGTGTGTTCCTACAGATGTATTTAGCAGTTCTGCTATGCTTTATGTCTAAATATTTGAAACCAAGTTTAATTGACATCAATATAGATGCAATGCTATTTGGAAATGAAGCTAGAAGCAGGGATGTATAATTGGGTTCAGTCTTCTGCATTTTTCTTGGGTGCTCAGGGCAGACAATCTTTATATTTCTCTGAATCAAAAGAATAGGCATCATGTCCTCATTCTCTGATGTGTACTAGTAATGTTCTTTGGGTCCTTTTGCATGTCCTCAATGTATTTGCTTTGAATTTTTTTCCCCATACAATCCAGTTATCATCATTTGTAGATTGTAGTGCATGATTTAGGTGTTTGGTAAGCACTAGTCTGAATGTACCACATTTATCTCTGTGGTAAAATTCAATTTTATTCAACTTAGAAATTAATATATTTGTTCTTGCTTAAGCCAGAATGTCACTAAGGATAAAGCTTATTCCATTTTTATTCAACACTGTATGTGGAAAACCTGCTTTTTCATATAATAAGTGGATAAAAGCATTGGTGTTGTTGAATGGGTGAAATAGTTCAATGAGCTCTCAAATTCCAAAGGACTGCATAACTGTCATCTGAGTACATTGGAAGCCGAAGCAGAGGAAAACAGAGTTATAAGTCACACTGGGTTTATAGTAAGACCTTGACAATAAATAAGTAAGCACACATTCATACAGAAGAAACAGGACTGAATGAACTAAAAGTTTTCAAAGACCTGATATAATACAAGACAAAAGAAGTATATCTGTCATCTCAGAAACCCTCTATGTGACACAATGATTCTAAATTTGCTATGTATGCCAACATCAGATAACAACATATGTGTATGTTAGAGTAGTTTTTGTTTATTTGTAGAAGAGGGTAGTTTTTATAATTTCAATTGATTTACAGTAATAATTAGTGATATATTAGATTTTAAATAAATCAGGATGATAATTATTTTTTGGTCATTCAATAATGGATTGTTGAAATAATAGTAAACTCTATGTATAAAAGTTTTATATAAATACTGTACTGTTACACAATAAACCTCTTTTGAGCTGACCTTCTAGAAAGGCAAAGATTGAATCAAAGTGCAGGAATGTCATTTCTGTGAAGGACAAAAATGATAATGTTCAGGCCGACACTTTGCTTTCTAATCATCTTACTTAATTCAGTGGTAGACCCTGGAAGAAGTAGATAGGGAGCTAAAATGCCCATTAACCTGTCACAATCAAATATCAGATGTCTTAAATGAATCTTCAGGCAGTGTTGAATCAAAGCCAAGATATAAATGAATTTTCTTTTAGGTTTGTGTAATACCTTTTTGTAATACAAAAAAGAGATGTCCTTTGGAATGTCAGATATAGGAAGTAATGACTTTGGTTGTCTCGTCAGATGCCCATACTAAACCTTACAGAGACGAAGTTAATTCTGAAAATGACTTAGTTTTCAATGAATCATATATTTTTAATGTTTTTTTCTTATAAAATGTGTAGTATGCTTTTGTAGTAATGTTGAAAATCAACACTTTTACCATTGGATGATGTTAATTTAGCATACAGTAAAAGTTTCTTAACTCAAATTCTATATGCTCTAATATGGGTTATAAAAAAGAGAATGTGTTTTATTGTGAGGAATAATTAAAATCTGAAAGCCACTTTTCAATAATTTAATTAATAACCTAATGCAGTAATAGAATATTACTGTATTATGCATTAGTGTTTAGCCTGAATTTGTCTATGTACTGTGTGCATGCAGTAATTATGGATCCAAAAATAGATAGTTAGGTCTCCTGGGACTGCGATTATAGACAATTGTGAGTAGCAATTTCAGCCCTGCAACTTGAACTTTGGTCATCTTGGAGAGCACCCAGTGCTCTCTTCTGTTTAATGAACCCTCCAGCTGCATTCTTTGCATTGTTAACAATATATCATGTTGCTACATTCAAATAAAGTCCAGTGCAAGTTTTAACCAATAATAAATAACAACCGAACTGTTACTCTATTTAGCCACTTGTAAATTTTATGGCTACTTAACTTGTTTCCAAACATATCAGAATATTTTTCTATTATAGGCACAGTTCTATGGTTTATGGCCGTAAAACAAAACTGAAAAATTTTCACATTTATTCAATAGCAACCTTTATCTTAGGATATAGGGTTTATAGTTTGGGAAATAACTTAGTAAAATATCCTAATCAAAACATAAAGGTCAAAGGTGCAATAACTCATATTTTTAGGCAAGCAAGACTGTCTTGAATAGTAAATAATATCTGGTCAATAAAATTAAATGATAGGGGAATCTTGCAGTGTAAATACAAATGATAAAAGTAATAACGGTTTGAGCAAAAATAGTTTGAGACAAAAATGTTAGTCTTAGAGAAATCACAAGATATTCAGGACAGTAAAAGGAATTTGAAATAATTGGAGTAGATTGTATTCAAATTGTAAAATGTGCTCAAACAGAAAGGTGATAACACATGAGGTCCTTAACTGTCAAGCTGAAGGAGTGGAGTTTGCTTTGGAAGTGATGATATTTGCAGTTATACAGGCAAGGTGAGATGAAATATTCATGAAGTTATTACAAAAATAAAAAATGCTGAGAAAATATATTCTTAAGAACACAAGAAATGCTTTCTGCATTTGATATGGTTTGGGTCGGAAAAACATAAAAAATATATATCCGTGTGTTTTGCACAGCTTGAAAGTCGTTCTGAGTAGCATTCGGTTAAAAAATGTGCCTGTTCCCTCTTAAATCAAGAGACGCATATAAATATCCTTCGAAGAGGTACCAGTAGAGATTGAGCAGCTGTACACAGTGCTGGATTGACTGATTCAGGCAAAGTTCCTGGGCAGGAAAGGAGATAGCTGAGAAAGGTGACAGCCTCAGATAAGTCTACATTAGAAAATGCAATAATAATTAAGTTCTCAAACCTATCTAATGCCAAGCATTTATAACGTATAAGGCATGTCAAGGGTTCTTATCATGGAAAGATACTCAGATCTCTCTAAGTGGTCTGGACGAGATAATTCCAGACCTGTATAACTGCTGGGTAGGGGGAATATAATTGCATTGTAATTGCATCAGTAAGAGAGGCAGGAGTACCAGAAATTTGAGTGAAGCCTGGTCTACAATCAAGACCTTATCTTAAAACAAAATGAAAAGTTTAAGTATAATCCTGGTGATTTTGATGCATATCAAATGCTGATGCCCTTGAAGTAAGAGAGCTGCTTCTGGAGATCCACACGAGGAAAGGTCTTGGGAGGAAGAAGAATAAAGAAAATCATCAGTTTACATGTGGGCAAGGTTGCTGAGACATCGTAAGTGGAGTATGCTGGCTGAAAAGATGATACAATGCTGAAAGCCTCTGGGGGTTGCTCCAAAGTCAGGGTCTGCTTAGATAGTCTAAAGAGTAGTCTGTTGGGGATTTAGCTCAGTGGTAGAGTACTTGCCTAGCAAGCTCAAGGCCCTGGGTTTGGTCCTCAGCTCTGCAAAGATTAGCCTGCAAAAAGCAATTGTGGGCACCATGAAAACCAAGAGATAAGTGTTTATTGTTATATCATACAGGAACACTTGCATTTGACCCATCAGGGGATACCTGTACAATTATGGAGAAAGAGTTATTTACCTCGTATAAGAAATCTGTGATTTTTTTTCTTTTAGAATTTCTCAATCTTTTTTTTTTTAAATTTCAAGAATTCTTGTTTTGATGTTCTTTCCTTCCACTTAATTAGTTTGGTGACAAATTGTATTTTTTTTTAAACTACAGTTTACTCTTGGTATGAGTTAGAAAATATATTATGGGGGCAGAATTCATTATCAAAGTTGTTATTAGAGCACTTTTTTCTGGTAAAAGGTAAATTCGAAGTAACCTCTCAGTATATGATTATGTAATGATACATTGACAAATTATAAAACTAAAATTTATCTTACTCTACCACATAATCAATTTCATATTGCACAAAAGCATTTTGATGTGAATTGAATTTTGATGATCCTAAAATTATTATAATAGAATTTCACAGAGGCATAGACATTTATTTTAAATTTAGCCACATAGAAAATCATCCACAATGAGAACAAAGCAGCAAGTACAGGGCTTGCATAGTCTTGGTCTGCACCTGGTCCTCTGCAAAAGTATTATAGTTTTCAGGTTTAGTTATTTTTAAGGTACCATTCCTCCTGGGTGTCTGAATGAGTGGGTTTTTCAGTCATGTATTCTGTTGGGCTCTTTTCCTTCTGTTGATGATTTTTTTATTATAGCAAATATTTTCTTTTGTTATATTTTATTATCTTTCAGAAACTCATTTTCTTCTTTTCTTTTTCTTGCCTTCCTTGTTTCTTCCTTTTATTCTCCCTCCCTCCCTCTCTTCTTCCCTCCCTTCCTTCCTTCCTCCCTTCCTTACTTTCCTCCCTGTCTTTCTTTCTTTTCTTTCTTTCTTTCTTTCTTTCTTTCTTTCTTTCTTTCTTTCTTTCTTTCTTTCTTTCTTTCTTTCTTTCTTTCTTTCTGTCCAGGCTGTAAATCAGGCTGGCCTCAAAGAAAGAGATCTATCTGCCTATACCTCCTGAGTCCTTGGACTGAAGGTATGGGCCACCACTGCCTAGTGCCTGTTCTTTTATAAGAGAAGACAGAAAGAGAGTGGGTATGGAGAAGGGAGGGGAGGAGGGGAAGAAACTGGGAAGGTTAGAAGGAGAAGAAATTGTAATCAGTATGTATTGTAATGAGAAAATAATCTATTTTCAATAAAAGTGGTAAAAGTTACAAGAAAAAGTAGCAAAATGACAACTAAATGTGGTTGATAAAATATGTGTGAAAGGGCACCTTATGTATCAGGGCCGTCCCAGCAGGTGACTGTGGAAAATGAGAATACCTTGAAGCAGCCAATACAGAAACTGTATTTCTAAATGTGTTACTGTACTCTGCAGTTTTTAAAAGTGTTACCAGTGTATTTTCATTGATATGCTTACATAATAAACCTGATGAATTAGGGAACCATATTTCATCATCACAAGAAATCGCCCCTTTGTTTTCTTTTCTGAATGCCTCTGCACAGAGCCCGGATGGCCGCATCGAAGTTAAAGGTCAGCATGGACGCTCTTCACTGCACATCAGAGACGTGAAGTTGTCAGATTCGGGGAGATACGACTGTGAGGCCGCGAGTAGGATTGGTGGGCACCAGAGGAGCATGCACCTTGACATCGAATGTAAGTCATACCCAGCATGTGCTGTATTTGTGATCACTTAAGTGGGTTGGAAAAATGTACATTTTATAAGAAAATTAAAATGAACAGTGAGTTCATGTTTTTTTTTTTTTTCTTATTCGACACATAGCTTCAAATGGAAGGTAACAATTCTGTTAATTCCTGGTGTTATCTAGGAAAGTTACTGTATAGTGTTATGCTTTGCAATATATATACCTGAAAATACTAGATCAACTGAGCCATGCTTGTTTTTGATAAAGAAGTCCTTAGAGACTCTCTCTCTCTCTATCTCTCTCTGTGTGTGTGAGTGTGTGTGTTTAAAGCCAGAGTCTGAAATATATAGATGTGTTTTCAATCATTCTTAATTTTCTTAAATTAATTCTATCACTATAATAAATAGAATGTAGTGTCATATGTCAGTTCTTTCACTTCATCAAATATTGTGTATTGTTATTGTTAAAAGAGTAATTGATAAAAGAAGTTGTCAATGATTTTCATGAATGTGAGCATTGAAGACTTAGAATTCTACAACTACTTGATTAAAGGCTATTATAAATCAAGCATCTACCATAATTCGTAACAGGGGATTTGAAGTAATTTTTATATGTTTTTTTAAATTTATTAATTGCTTTATTTGTTTACATTTCAAGTGTTATCCCCTTCCTGGTCTTCCCTCCATGAACATCTCACATTATCTACTCCCCTTTGCCTCTAAGAGGGCACTCCCCGACCTACACATGCATTCCTGCCTCACCAGTCTAGCACCACCTTCTCTGGGGCATCAACCCCTCCCACTGATATCAGATAAGGCCATCCTCTGCTACATATAAATTGGAGCCATGAACTGACCCATGTATACTCTCTGGTTGAAGGTTTGCTCCCTTGGAGTTCTCAGGCGTCTGGTTAGTTGATTCTTTCTTCCTATGGGATTACAATCCCCTTCAGCTCCTTCCTTACTTCCCCTAACTATCTCATTTAGCTCCCCATGCTCAGTTCAATGATTGGCTGTGAGTATCTGCATCTGTATTGGTCAGGTGGTAGTAGAACTTTTCAGGGAAAAGCCATACCAGGCTCCTGTCTGCAAGCACTTCTTGGCATCAGCAATAATGTGGGGGTTTGGTGTCTGCAGATGGGAGGAATTCCTAGGTACGGCAGTCTCTGGATGGCCTTTTCTTTAGTCTGTTTCATTTTTTGTCCCTGTCTTTCCTTTGAATAGGAACATTTCTGGGTTAAAAATTTCAAGTTGGCTGTGTGGCTCCATCCCTCAACTGGTGGCCATGCCTATCTACTGGATGTGGTTTCAACAGGTTTTATCTCTCCTTTGTTGTGTATTTTGGCTAAAGAGAGAGGAGGGGTGAGAAAAAATCGGGGTGCAGGATCAGGTATTTGCAGGAACAAGAGAGAAGTACAGAGGGTCAGGAAATTGAATAGAAATATGTAGCAGTGGGGGATTGGGAACTAGGAATACCCACTAGAAAGTTCTAGATACCAGGGAAGAAAGATGCTCACTGGACCCAGTGAAGAAGCAGTAGTTGTTAATCCACTCTACTTTCCAGCTGTGGCTGAATGTGTTTCTTTCTGCCTGCCCAAATGCTCTGGATTCTTAAATGAAACACACACACACACACACACACACACACACACACACACACACGGCTTTATTTTTATTATGCCATAAGCAGCTCAATGACTGGGCTACTCCCAACTTCCAAGTTGCTAACACTCTCCCTCTGATACTCCTGAATTTATTACATACAAAACTCTGTATCCATCTTTCCTATCCCAGACCCAGGAGAAAGGACCCCAGGGCCAGGATCCTTGACTCTTGCATGTTAGCAGGCTCTCTGTCTCTTTGTCCTCCACTTCTCAGGCCAGGAGCTTCTCCTTCCCCAGCAATGGTGATTCTAAATCCTTCTTCTTTCTGTGGTTCCCTTGCCAATGAGATTTAAAGACCCACCTCTGTTTCTTTTTACCCTGCCATTAGTCACCACCAACTTTATTTACCAATTAGAGGCAACTAAGGGTAAGGACCCTCAGCATCTTACAGGCAGACATGCAGGTTCTCCTGTAATTTTGGGAGTCTTATTAGCACAAATAGCACTAGAGCCAATCCACAACAGCACATATTGTAGGCAGGAGACATTTTGGGTTGAAGGTTTTGTGAATGGGTTGCTTACAAACCTTGAAAGAACAATTCTCAACTTCCTATGGGAAAAAGCAAACAACATAAAACAAACAAAAACCCAGGCAGGATAGCTAAAGCAATTCTGTACAATAAAAATTTCTGGAGGTGCATCGTCCCTGATAACTGTACGATATTGGTAGCAAAACAATCTTGAGTCATTTACATATTTCTTTTTTCCTACCATCTACAGCACAAGTAAAGCTTGCCTAAAATATCAGCCCTAAACAAACAGCAATGAATTAAACATCTGAGCCATTTTTAGGTTCACATCTGTTAATTTTCTTTTTCCTTTGGGATTGGCGATACTCTTCTTATTCATTGAATTGTTTCATGGATACTGTAAATATTCATGTTTCTGCAAACTCTAAGTATTTCACAAAATACGAGTATTTTTAAAGATAATAATTACACATTTTGTTGTTGCATTCATTTAGAGCTTTGCTGTGTTGGCTACTGTGTACTCAGTGTAAGCAAAAGTCTGGATTTGTTTGACATTTCTGTGGTATTTAACACAGAACTTTGGCACTGCCATTTCTGAAATCTACAGAGGATTGCCTTCATTACTTCCCACATAGGCTGACTCCTTTCCAAGCATCTCTGCCCTTTTGGACTTGTTACATCTACATATCCTTATAGCTGGCTTGTTATGGATGTGGGAGGTGGGGAGAAAGGCAAACAGACAAGAAAGGACAGAAGTTTTATTTGGTTTGGTTTTGTATTTGTTTCTTTTATAATTGCTCTGATTTTTCTTTATTGTCTACAGAGTCATCATATAGTTTCCTTTGGGGAGAGTGGGAGATAGGTAACTATTTTTGATTTTCTTCTAGAAATTTAAATTCTTATAAAAATGGAAATAGGCTATGATGGGATTAATATCATGGCATCATAATATAATTAGGATCACACTATGTTCTATTTATAATACAGGTAAAAGAATGAAAGTAACCATATGTGGTAACTCACATCCTGTCTTACTTAGGGCTGTTATTGTTGAGACAAACAACATGACCAAAAACCAAGTTGTGGAAGAATCTGCTTACTTGCCTTTCACTTCCAGATTATAGTCCATCATTGAAGGAAGTAAGGGCATGAAATTAAGCAGAACTTGGACTAGGAGGCAGGAGTTTATGCAGAAGCCAAGGAGGGGGGTATCTTAGTATCTTGCTTCTCATGGTTTGCATAGGCTGCTTTGTTATAGATCCCAGGACTACCAGCTCTAGGATGACACCAACCACAATAGGCTTGGTCCTCTATCATTTATCACTATTTGAGAAAATGCCTTACAGCTGGATCTCACAGAGGCATCTTCTCAACTGAGGATCCTTCCTCTGTGATGACTCTAGCATGGGTCAAGTTGACATACAAAACCAGCCAATACCTATGCTTTAGAGCTTGTAGCAAGAGAATCACCATAAGTTCGAGTAGGCTTGGACTACCTAAAACAACCTAGCTAATTTTGATAAGGTTATCTAACTACAAAAGATACAAGGTTGCTAATTTTTAATAAACATATACATGTGCACCTACTATCATCACAAAAGAGTATACAATTAAATAATAAAATAACAACTTTAGCAATATAACCACCTTAAATTAAAACAAAGATCACAAAACACATTACAGAGTAAGTCAGAAATAATGAACTACTGAAATCAATCAAACTTAGATAGGGTATTGTAAGTAACAAAGATTTATAGTAATAAATTTTCACTACATGAGAGTTCATGAACATGACTGTCTTAATTGATTACTCTTACAGTACAAGGTCTGATATTGTTTTATAAACACCTTTGCATCAAGAGCTACATAAAAATTATGCAAAATTTGAATATTACAAAGTATAATAAGTTACCACAAAACTCTATTCACCTAAACCAAACATCTACAATGTAACAGTGCCAAGAGGCAGTTGAAAGACTCAAACCAGTTCTAATTTGAAACCTGTGTCATTTAGTACAATAGTACTGAACTAAGCCTGTTAAATGATTAAGTATTTTTTTTTCCTCAAACCCTATTGTGTTTTAACTTAAGCCTATTTCTTGGCATTCTGCCTGTTCATTTGCTATGTTTCAAAGGTGTCACCTTACTCTGAAGCCAGAGTTGAGTTAAAGCTCTCATTCAGAAAGCAAAGGAGATAGCAAGTTCATGCTATGTGTTTTAATGCTGTAGTCCCCAATTATATGGTACGTCTGATTTCTATTGGGCTGTCATTAAGTTCTGTGACTAGTTCTTCCATATTGAATATTAATTAGACTTAATTATTTTGAGATGCACTTAATTTAACAGTTATTTAGTAAAAATGCAAAATATTGACTCTTTTCATGATTTTCATTTTGAGTCCCCTTCATTTGATTTATAATTTATGGTTGATATATAAACAATTGTAGATGCACTTTCACTGGCATTATCAATGTAGGTAGTAATATCTGGCATTCTGCAGTTAGATGGGCATAAATAATCTTATAACACAGATTCAGTCTGATTTCATATTTTCTATTTTTCATATTTTATTTAATTAGTAGACATTTGCTTTATTGACTAATTATTTGTTCAAAAATGTATATTCTCTTACTATAATACTGATGGTAATGCAGTTATCAATAGCATTTATAGGATAAAATAGATATATGTATTCAACATTAGTAACTAAAAACTTTCAGTAAATATTTAGAAACGAAATATTCCTTTGTCATAGCATATAGTTTAAATTTATCTTATAAACTCAACTTTTATATTCACTCTAATTCATTTAACACCGAAATGTTAATGAGGAGTGTTCATTTGCATATGTAAATTTATTCTTTTGAATGTAACAACCTAGCTTACATATGCTTGTTTTCAAGAAGAAAACTAATAAAATGTAAGTTATATATCTTCTTTCAAAAGGCCTCAGAAGAAGATGATTTAAAAAAAAAAAAAGAATGATGGAGTCTTTCATTGCTTAACTGTAGTATTTTTGTTTTGCTTTGTGCTTCGTTTGTTTGTTTGTTTTCCTAATATTACATGTACTTCCTATGAAAATGTGAAAAGTCACAGTCTTTGTGGTTTATATTCTAACAGTTATTCTAATTTTATGTTAATTTCCTTTTTCTGGCAGGTATTATTTGATTCACCCCAAATTTATTAAAATATGTTTCAAAGCATCCACTGATGAACAGTTTTAAGAAATTTTACAAAATGGCCAACTCTTGTAATGCCAATCTTTAAAAACTAACACATTTCAAACATTTTAAAAAAATCAGGCCTTATAAATAACTTCTTAACAATGAAATATTTACTCTATTTTGATGAAACAGAAATCAAGGACACAACATTTGCCAAGGGTGTGTGAAGGATCTGCACTTATATATCAGCACTGCCCAAATAAAACCAAAAATTATTAAATTATATAAAATATTTGTTTTATATTTTAAAATAAACCTGAATATCTTGGCAGTTTGATTTTTTCCCTTAGACTGGCTTAAATGTTTTTCTACAACTAAAAGAATAATTATTAGTATGATTAGACTGGTATTATGAAAAGCTGGTATAAACCTTTAATATTTTAATTTTTCTTTCCATGACTTATGTACAACATAAAATGAACAACTTGGTTCATTAATTATAAGACAGGTATTTTGTATATTTATTTTCCTACCTCAGTCAAAATTCATGTTTTATATCTACTTTTCATAATAGTTTTAAAATATTTTATACAATGAGAGATTATTATATAAAAATGTCACATCTTATGTTAATGAATCAAAATATAAATTCATTTTAATAAAAGAAATTTATTGTAAAACAATTACTGAAAAAGAAAATTCTAGCAAATAAGATGCTGTCAAACACTTTAAAAAATGTTAAAATTAATTTTAACATTTATTAATTCCAACACTCAGGAAGCAGAGACTGGCAGATCCTGTGAGTTTATGGAGGCAAGTGTGGGCTACATAAGAAATTTTAGGTCATTCAGGTCTGCAAATTGAAAGCTTGTTTTAGGGACAGGAATATTTGTTACTGAGAAAAGAACTTGTTTATGAGTATAACTGTGTTATTTGTTTTACTTTTTCTTTGATAAAATGAAAGAAGTGTTTATTTTGAGCATAGGGTTTGTGGAACACAGGAGTCCTTCATGGTTGGCAGGCATAGGCATATTAGCAAGTGTCAGGCAGCAAAGTATGAATAGCAAGATAAAAGATCACATCTTGAGACTGGAACTAGTATTTGCACAAGACTATAAATTCTCCAATCATACCTATAGTTGTGTACTTTCTTCAAGAAGTCTGAATGTCCTCCTCAAACAGCTGGGGACAATTGTTCAAGCACATGAGCCTGTGGTGTCATGATTCTCATTCATGGTCAATTATACTATGACCTTCTGTTGGATAACAGTTATATCATAATGGACATTGAATGTAATCAAATTTTAAATGTCTCCATAGTACATAACATTTTCAACACTGTTTGAAAGTCCAAAGTTTTTTTTTTTTTCTGAAAATCAAGACGTCTTAATTGTGACATCTGTAAAATAAATAAGCACAAAATATTCTTCTAACACAGTATCATAGAATATAATTCCTAAGCAAATCTGGAAACATTGAGCCAAAGCAAAATGGAGGCTAGAGGAGCTAAAACAAAATCTTTTAGATCCACTACCAATGTAAAAGGCATTACATGGCTCTTCCCCTAATGCATTGCTGCCTGATACATAGTTCTACCTGGTCAAAGCTGTGTAAGGGTAAAAAAATAAAATGATAATCAGCACAAACATGCACCTCTCCATTGTGCTAGATTCAATGCTTGTATGTATCCATCCTTGACAGATATGCCACAGCCCTCATATCTCAAGCATCTCAAGGTCATCATCCAAATCAATGTTCCCTTTCCAGAAGCGACTGCTATCAGCCTTGCAGTGAATCTCCAGCACTATAAGCTGGCTTTAACAGTTTTCTGGAACCATGTAGGCAGATTCTATGTGTTCTTCATTCTTGTATCTTTCATACCACCATAAACATTACCACTTGAGCAATACTTCTGCATTTGTCTGCCATATAGGAATGGACACTAGGCCAATTTGATCATATTGGCACCAGATTTCTTATGCTGAAGAATTCTGGGAGCAGGAAATTCTTCAGGATTTCTTATAAGCTGGATGTTGAGCTGAGTAAAGTGTTCACACTACAGCACTGTTATCATCCACAGTGTAGAGCAGTAGGCCTTGTGTAACAGTGCTAACCTCACTAACAACTGCAGTCTTTCTTTTAGCAGAAGCAGTGAATGTAGCATTAAGCATTCTACTACTTCTTTTCTCTTTGAATAACACATTTTCTATTTTTTTTTCTGCTGCATTTGGTCTATTTCATTGTTGGCCACCATAGGAGTTATTAGTAATAACCTTTCCACAGATTTGTTGTTATACTATCCTGAACATTCCTCTGCCAAAGAAATTAGTCCTCTATTCATTCTTAAAGATTTTGTTAATTTTAATTTTATGTCTGCGAATCTTTTGCCTGTATGCATGTATATCCACCACATGCATTTCAGATATCTCTGGATATGAGACAAGTGAATTAAATCCACTTGACCTAGTGGTACATATGGTTGCAATCTACCTTGGGAACCAACATGGGCCCTCTGCAAGAGAGTACATGATGCAAGTGCTATTAACTGTTAAGCTGTCTTTTCATTCCCATAGTGCATAATTATTATTATTTTAATTTAGTAGCAGAAAAAAACCACTTAGAACAAAATGCTTTTTGTCAAAATTTTACTGGAAAGCCTTCTCACTAGATGTTAATATTGTTTGCATTTATAACCTCACAGACTGGGTCTCTGTTGACTCTACTGCTCACAGCACTGCTGTGTTCAGACTTCCAGTGGAACCATTCTTTGAACTTTGATTATAGCATGTGAGTGCTCTTCTAGCCCAAAGTTACAAAATCTGACACATTCCTCCAAAACCCAACATAGTCATGTTCTTCAGAGGAACAACCAAAACTCAGGCAACAAAATCTGTATTAGTTACTTTCCTGTTGCTGTGACAAATTATCATGACTTAAAGTCACTTATGGATACAAAATAAAATAAAATAAAAGAGTTCACTTGAAGCTTTTGGTACAGGAGTAAAAATGCCTATGATGGTAGGGAGGCTCCACAAAACAGCTGAGGTGGCAGGATCAAGGGGCCCTGAGTCACATCTTTATCCACAGCACAGTCAAGAGAAATCAATCGCTGTGTGGGGAGAGGCTATAAACTCCCAAACCTCACTATCGGTGTCATACAAGCGTAAGGTACCTCCTAAAACAATAGGGGACACAATTTCAAATATCTGAGTCTTATTCACTGACATTATTTTTCCATTTAAACAATAATGCTTCTTTTGGTAAATAACACTTTACATAAGATATTTATTTAAGATAATTATATGTAAAATTGTAGCTAGTCATAAAATGTTTAAAATGTGTTATAGATATTTATTTAAAAATTAATAAAATGAAGCCTTATTTACCTACTATATGAAATAACCACCTCTGGAACATATACTTTATGGATGCTTTAACTATTGCGAGCAGAGAAAATCAGATGGAGAAAGATTATATTAAAAGAAGATTGATTTCCCTTCCTAATAATCAAACTACTCTCTGACTAGTAAAAATTATATCATTAACAAAAATCAAATTAGAGAGAAGCCCAGAGTCTCCTTTAAAAAAAATGCCAAGTATAGGTATGATTTATTGCATCTGATTTTTAGGACTTGACTTGTACGTAATAAAATAGATTTATGCATATGATGGCTGTTCATTTATGAAAATATGCATCCAGTGTTATGGCTAATTGGCATTAAGCACACATCTAATTTAGTATTCCACTCAGCAAGTAGAATTCCCATGGTACCTGGACTGAATTCAGCTAATTGCCATAGCTGATTCTTTATATGTCTCAACATATAGTAGCCCTGGATCTATGAAATCATTTATTGAATTAGCCTCAGAATGTGCCAAAGGATATATTAGCTTTTACTCCCTTGATATTTTTCAGTGTATAAATCAAGTGAGGAAATTCAGAGAGATGAAAAGCCTCATTGTACTTCAGAAAAATTTTGAAATGCAGTTAATTCTTCACTAATTAAGGGGCTAACTTCTTCACAAAATAAGTAATGAGTCCATGGAAGAAAATGTGTGACTATGAAACTAATTCTAGATTGCAATGCAAAATGTTGTGTATTTAGACTGTGAACCAAATATGCCTTGTCTTGAGTTTTGATTTATTTAATTTTTAATTAATTACTGAACATCTCTTATGTGTCAAATATAGATACTGTATAGAAAATAACATTGTCTTTACTTTAGAAACTTGTGTCTTAATTAGGGGAATAAAATTCATCATAAAGTGCTGAAATACTGAACACTTCTGACAAATGTTCTTGGCTGGTTGCAGTACTGAGTGGGCATCATAGAGTGTATGTATGCAAAGTGATAAAGCTATAAGATTATTAGGCATTCATCCCTATGGGATTTCCTTTACAAATATGTCAATTGTTAACCTGAATGCCTTCAAACTTGTTATGGATTCTTGGCCATCTGGGAAAAAGTGGCTATGAGGCAGCAATATGACACACAACAGAGGTGGGTGAAGAATCTTTGCACATAAGAATGTTTATACAGAAATTTTCAATTCACAAGACTTTGGGATTTAAGAGTTGTGAGTTGCTGAGTGAGTTTATGAGGTTGTAAGGAAGCTTGTAACTTCTCTTGATAGACACAGGCAGGCCAGGAAGTTACTAAGGGATTTCTAAAATAGCTAAGGCAGGATTTATGAGCTAGAAAAAAAAATTAGGAAAGAATGCCAGAAGCCTCCAGGACTGGAATCGGCTGAAGTGAAACACACAGTCAGACACAGGTGTTGCCATAAAGACTGAGGGTCTATGGACATTCTAACTCCCTAACTTTACCAAATGCTTTTTGATGACTTATAAAACATCCTAAAAACTTTCTTGTTCATTATGAGGGTTAAAAACCACTGGCTTAGGTAATTAACACTTGTAATCTAAAGGCAAGGGATTAAGTAAAGGAGCCATTGTTCAATCTCTGCAGAAAATGCACAGCTCTGACACCAAGCCTGTATTTGAAGGCACAGGAAGAAAATGGGAAACTTTCAAAAGTGGTTTTAAACTTTACTTCTAAGTTCTCTCTCTAAAACTTTCTTTTTTTACATTTTTATATCATTTATTTACACTTCAGATTTTATTCCCTGTCCTGTCCATCCCATACCTCCAAAACCTCCTGTCTCTACAAGGCTGTCCTCACCCCCACAACTCCTAACCTCCAAACTCCCTGGGGTCTCCAGTCTATAGAGGGTTAGGTGCATCTTCTCTGATTGAACACAGACCCAGCAGCCCTCTGCTGTATATATTTTGAGGACCTCATATCACCTGGTGTATGCTGCTTTTTGGTGGTTCAGTATTTGAGAGATCTCAGAGGTTCAGATTAATTGAGACTGCTGGTCCTCCTACAGGGTAACCCTTCTCAGCTTTATTCAGCCTTTTCCTAATTCAACCACAGGAGACAACAGCTTCTGTCCATTGGATGGGTGCATATATCTGCATCTGACTCTTTCAGCTGCTTGTTAGTCTTCCATAGGGCAGTCATGATAAGTCCCTTTTTGAAAGAGCTCCATAGCCTCAGTAATAGTGTCAGGCTTTGGGACCTCCCCTTGAGCTGGATCCCACTTTGGGCCTGTCAATGGACATTCTTTTCCTCAGGCTCCTCTCCATCTCCATCCCTGTATATCTTTCAAACAGGAACAATAATTGGTCAGAGTTTTTACTGTGGTATGTCAACCTCCTCCCTCATTTGATGCCCTGTGTTCCTGTTGGAGGTGGGCTCTATAAGCTCCCTCTCCCTACTGTCAGCCATTTTATCTAAGGTCTCTCCCTTTGAGTCATAAGAATCTCTCCCATCGCAGGTATCTGATGCATTCTGGAGGATCCCCCCTTCCCCCAACCTTCTACCTCCCTAGGTTGCCTGTTTCCATTCTTTCTGCTTGGCTTCAGGGCTTCATTCTTTTCCATCACCCAATACCAGACATTGTTCTCCTCTCTCCACAAACACCCATCCACTTTCCCTCCAGGTTTCTCCCTTCCTCCCCACTTGTGATTGCTTTCTTCTCCCTTCCCAGTGGGACTGAGGTGTCTTCACTTGGGCCCTTCAGTTTGTTGACCTTTTTGAGTTTTGTGGACTGTATATTGGGTATTTTGTACTTTCTTCTTCTTCTTCAAAATATAACTTGAAATAGAAAATTATAACACAGAATGTTAATGTGCATATTCATTAAAAATAATTTCTGGCTAAACCTTCATTATCTGTCCAAAGCTTAACAGGCTCACGGAGAGTTAAAAAACATAATTTTTGTGACTAAATTATTAGTGAAGTTTTGTATAAATAAACCCAGTCAATAATATATTCTGTTCTTGGACCTATAGGAAATCCTTAGTTCCCTTTTTGTGGCCTTTGTTTAATTGTTTTATGAACTCTTGGAAAATGTTCTAAGTCGTAGATGCCTGCTAGCTAATCTTAGAAGCAATTAATTCATGACATCTGAAGACTGGCATAGTTCTCATTGAAGTTTTGACTATCAGAGAGGACTTAAGAGCAGTCTTATTATAAAAGAGCTTAATAATTACTAGTATTTTAGGAATCCTTATAGGATCATAATTAATAATTAAGAAATCATCTATTTGCCTATATAGCAAGACAATATATCTTTGTTTTTCTGAAGAGATCTGCTCTAAAGGGTGAGTTAGTACCTAGTGATTATATATGTATATTATATAACATATTATATTCTCAGCTTCCCAATGGGACTGAGTTGTCTTCATTTGGGCCCTTCAGTTTGTTGACCTTTTTGAGTTTTGTGGACTGTATCTTGGGTATTTTGTACTTTCTTCTTCTTCTTCAAAACATAACTTGACATAGAAAATTTATATATTATATATATATTATATAATATATTATATTATATAATACATATATATATATATTATATAACATATATGTCATAGATATATAGATATTATATATAACTTATATTATATATAATATATATAATTATATAATATTCTTTCTCTTCACCTTATTTAGTGAGATGGAATTATGTTTTTTACATTAATGGTTTGAATGAGAGTGATTCCCTTATATATAATATATATAATATAACATACATTATAGAATTATATAATATATAATATATTATATATTATATAAAATATATAATATAATATATGTGTTATATAATATATATAATATGTTATATTATATATAATATATGTATTATATATTAATAATAATATATAGTATATATAATATATATTATTATAATATAATATAATATATAATATATAATATAATATATAATATAATAATATAATATATATATAATATAATAACACATATATTATATATCTGACATAAATAATTATTATATATATTATATAATAATTATATATTATATATTATATATAATATTATATATTATAATATATGTGTTATATATCTATATATAACACATATATTATATATCTATAATCACTATATACTTAGAAATATATATATTCCTGTATATATATATATATATATATATATGTATATATATATGAAAAGCATATTAATAGATTAATAGTAGGATTCTTTCCTCAGATGTAATCCCTTCAGCTTTGCAAATCTGTCACTAACTTTACAGTTCATGTTGGAACCATCTCAGGAAAATCACCTGCTAGTTTTTAGCTTCTCCTTGATGGCTCCTGGCATAAGAATATGTCTTGAATTTTTATAGAGTTTGTTTAAATAATGAGTTATTATGGAAAGGCTCTCAAAACAGCAAGAAAATAAAAAAATATTTTATTATTTATTTATTCTGAACTTTCACCTTTAGGCATTTGTCTTAGTTACTTTTCTATTTCTGTGAAGATATGTTGTAACAACGGCAACTTAGATGAGTAAGCATTTAATTGGGTTCTTGCTTATAGTTTCAAGGGGTTAAAACAAGACCATAATAGCAAGGAGCATGACAGCTGGCAGGTAGACATGTCACTGGAATATTAGCAAAGAGATTTTTTGTTCTGTATGTATTGGGTAGAAAGAGTAAGACTGAGTCTGATATGGACATCAAAGCTCAAAGAACATATTTAGTCACAAACCTCTTTTACCAAGGCCAAACTTCCTAATCTTTACTAAACAGTTCTACATACTAGGGACAAAACACTCATATATATGAACTTATAAGGGAATCACTCTCATTCGAACCATTAAAGTAAAAAAAAAAAAATGATTCCATCTCACTAAATATGGCCAAGAGAAAGGAAAGAATACCTTGAGTTTGCAAACACCTTAGGAATTCATATGTCAGACATGGTGTCATAAATTTTCTTCAAGAAAGACAAAGTATTCCATTCTTAATGTGATTTTAAAGAATATTTGTTTTTTATCTTTTAAACTTTTATTAATTTTAATGTCTCTCTCTCTCTCTCTCTCTCTCTCTCTCTCTCTCTCTCTCTGTGTGTGTGTGTGTGTGTGTGTGTGTGTGTTGTATATGAGTGCCTCTAAAAATTAGAAAACAGTATCAGATCCTTCAATTTGTAAGTGGTTTTGCAATAACTAATGTGGATTCTCAGCAGTTTCTGGAAGAATATTAGGCATACTTAACTGCTGAGACAGCCCTTTTCCCTAAATCATTTTTGCAATTTCACTCATTAAGTGACTATTAGATATTAGTATAGTCAATTATCTTATATTACTATTCATAACTTAATGGAAATAAGGTCAAATATTTAGTATTCCAGATTCCAGTCCCTCTGACATTTTTTGTTATCAGCATTATCTTGAGTCAGAATTAAGATGCAGGTCAGCCTTCAGGAAAAAAAAAAAATCGTATCTAGACAATTTCAGGGCAATAGACAGAAATGCAAAGAGAAAGTGAAAAGTTTGCCTCAAGCAAATACTTGAGTCAGAAAATAGAAAGAAATGAGCAACAGCACCAGTGAGGTAGCAGGGGTGGGGGGTGGGGTAGGGGGTGGGAACTAGAAAGAGGCTATTATTATCAGGAAGTTCTTAGTGCCAATCTGAATGCAGAACTTTTGCTGATTGCTAATAAGATCTGGGTTGGAGAGCGGGTCATGTTTTGTGAATAGGAACATCTGAGAATGGGAAAATGCAAACAGTTTAAAAACTGATATATAGGACTAATTGGGGGAGATACTCATAAAATTCAATGAGAAATTCAATAAAAATCATTCATACAATCTTGAATGTTCAAGCTCAACTTTCTGCCTACACAGATGCAATAATTTAAGTAGGTTCGACATAGAGCTCATTGAGTCTTAACAATAGGAAAAAATTCACAGTTATTAGATTTTTAAAGACTTCAATCCTGGCTGTATTGGGACATATTTCTTACTTCAGTATTTAGAAGGCTTAGAAACAATCTTCAATAGATGGAGGCTAGCCTCAACTTTGTAGATTGTTCCAGTGCTAACAGCTGCCTTGGGAAAACAAAGGAAAAAAGGAAAAAAAGAAGAAAGAAAGGAAGAAAGGAGAAGAAAAGAAAAAGAAAGAAAAGAAAGAAAGAAAGAAAGAAAGAAAGAAAGAAAGAAAGAAAGATGGGAAGAAAGAAAGGAAGGTGGGAAGAAAGAAAGAAAGGTGGGAAGAAAGAAAGAAAGGTGGGAAGAAAGAAATGACAGAAGAAAGGAAGGGAAGGAAAGTAATATTCCTGGTACTTGTTGTTTTTCTGAATATAATATAAATGTATATTATATTCAGAAATGCAAACATGTGTATGAGTAACAACATGAAGATTGATTATGATGTATTTATATTTTTTAAAAATATAAGTATATGCATATAGATATGTAACATCAATTAAAGAAAATTAATATAATGTGAATTTGAAGAAAGCAGAGAAGGATATATAAGAGGATTTGGAGGCAGCAAAGGGTAGGGAGCATTGCAATTATACATAATCTAAGTTAGGTAAATTTTTAAAAAAATTTTAATGGTCAATAATAATGTTTTTATTTCTGAATATAATTGATATACTCTTCTATAATTTAGTAGTCTTAAGGTAATTAATATTATTTGCAATAAGAACCATTATAAACCATATTTCCCTTTATAATTTCTATGTAGAGAAAAAAAATGTTATACATCTGAGGTAATTAACAATAACCTTACTTTGTTAACTTGCAGAAAGGCAATGATTGTCTTTTAAATTTTCCAATGATTTGTCATTTAGAGCAAAACTTAATTCTGTAGGTATTTTTAAATTTGTCCTAATCACATATGTTCTTTATTATAGAACCCATGGATTTTAGGGTATTTTTGAAGTGGTTTAACTTGATCAATACAATTTAAATAAAATTAATATTTTAATGGTTTTGTTTTGTTAATTTGTTTTTTTAGACATGTTTCTATATTTATACTTGGCTGTCCTCGAATTCACTCTGTAAATGGGAGTGGCCTCAAACTCAAAGATCTGCCTGCTTCTTCCTCCCAAGTACTGGGATTAAAGGCAGGCACAAGGCAAAGCAAATATATTCAATTAATAGACATTCCAGATTCTTTTTGTTGTGTATATTTATGTCTTAGTTAAGGTTTGCATTGCTGTGAAGAGACACCATGATCAAAGCAATTCTTATAAAGGAAAACATTTAATTGAGATTGGCTTACGATTTCAGAGGTTCAGTCTATTATCATCATGACAGGAAGCATGGCAGCATGTAAGCAGACATAGTGTTGGAGAAACTGGAGATTCTACATCTTGATCTACAGATAGCAGGAGACTTTGTGTTACACTATGTGAGGCTTGGGCATATTTGACCTCAAAGTCTACATCCACAGGGCCATACTTCCTTCAACAAGGCCATACCAACTCCAATACTGCCTCTTCCTGTGGGCAAACATTCAAATGCAAAAATCTATGGGGCTCACTCCTATCAAATTACAACCATTTATAAGTGATAATGTGATCTGTTTGTGTGGATAGGTTTTTCTTTTGATAAAAAAACAACAGGATTATCTTTTTAGAAATTGAGACCTATACAGTACATTATTCTGAAATATTTTTGTAGAGTTTGTGTTGATACAACAAAATATTCTGACCAAAAGCAACTTAGAGATGAGGTGGTTTGTCTTAGAGCTTACAGTCCTATGTGAAAGGAACACAAAACAAGAACCAACACAGAAACCTGGAAACAAAACTGAATTAAGAGGCTATGGAAGATGCTGCCTACTGGCTTTTCCCTCAGCCATTTGTTCACCTTATATTTTATACTTTTTAGAAGCAAGTGCCCAGTAGTGATATCACTCCTAGCCCAACTGGATGCATTTACAAGACAAACTAAATCTCAGGGAATATCCTTGAAGAGGTGGGAGAAACTTTTGAGAGCCAGAGGATCAGAAAGTCTGCTTTGAGTTGTGTCTCAGAGGTGACAAGGAAGTATTACCTATAAACCTTCAACACTGTGGTGCTAAACTAAGGCTTGACAAAGTAAAAAATGAATAAACATCCTACCAAGGAAAGTGGGAGGCAGTAATTTCATGGGACTCTACATCTAGACAAACAAATATAGGCATGTGAATAATTGTGAAAGCTTGGTAAATAATGTCTTCTCAGGATGAGTCTCATATTTGGTTATCGACTATCAAATAGCTTGCCCCCAAATAGTACACATTCAAGTAACATTAAATGAACTACACAGGTTTAAGTCATATATTGGTACATACATTTATACTCGTATCATTAACAAATAAACCCTCGATTTAAGGGGACTCCAGAGAGGTTTACTTGGACATGATTGTCGTAGAGAGAGGGAGGAAAATGATATAATACATTTTGACTAAAACTGATATAACTTCTAAATAAGGTAATGTCAATGTTTGACTCAAACTGCAATTTTCTACCACAACACTCCTGAATGCATTGTTACCTGATTTCAAGATATGAAATATTAATTGCTGAAAACATGTCTACACAGGAATAGTTAGGTATTCATACCCGATTTTCAGTATTCATAATTCATTCACAAGGAAAAGAATCATTTTACACTATACATTTCTTTAATAGTAATTATTGTTAAAATCTAATAATGTCATGCCCAAAATAAACTAACTATATTTGACAAGGAAGAATAAAATATAATTATGATAATACATAAGAAGTCCAAGAGAGCATTCCCAGGAACAGGTATTCTCTATCTTGCATGGTTTTTAGCTGTTATGTACAGTGCTGCCGAGATAGCCATTTTTCCTGTGTTGTCATCACAGATCTTACACTAGAACCTACCAACAACTCAATGACAAGAAACAGCCTGAGTAAACATCAGAAAATACCCTAAGCTGACAACAAAATAAACATATACAGGCAAAAGGTGATCTTTAAGGTTTTCAGAATCTTTTTATTTAGAAATGTACATGAAATTAACAATTAAACATGACCTCAATTATTTTGCTTATTATAAAAAGATAATAGGTAAAGGCTAAAAGGCTTATGAAGAAAGGTGTTGTCAAGTACACTTTTGGAAGTACTGCTTTTTATGGGACAGTTATCATGGGAAACCACATGGAAAAATTAACTTCAAAATTAAAAGTACTACTGTGTGGTGTAGCTATCCCATTGATGGTATATAACCAAAGGAAAATAAGTGTATGTTAGTCAAAATATGGAATCAACCTAAGTGCCTCTAAATGGATGACTGCATATATATATATATATATATATATATATATATATATATATATATATATATGTATGTATGTATGTATATATATACTTTGAAAAACTAGTTTGTCTTTTTATATAGAAGGAAGCAATCTGTCATTTTGAGCAGTGTGGTTTTCTATAATAGTGTCCATCTGTTGCAAAGAATACCGAGAACTACATTTACCTGTGGGTATAAGAATAAAGTTTAAGTATAAAGTTATGGATTGCACCAGTTTAGTAAAGTGATCATGAGAGGGTCTCCTCTAAGATATATAAGCTCATTACCTTGGGATGGCAGGAATTGGCTAGATTTCCAGTTCCAGACAAGATTCTCCCACTGACCCCTGTTGAGCAGGACTTAGTTCAATGAGAACAGCCCTTGGTTACTGTGAAGATGGAAGTACCACTGTGGCACATAGGGTTACTATGCCCTGCTGATCATTATAAATTATAAATTTATAATTATAATTCCTTAGCATTATAAATGAGTAGAACTTCTTCCATTGAATGCTTGCATAGCATCCTCTATTGTTATGGAATTTAATGCTCAGGGAGAAAGCTTCCAAGTCAGATCTGAGTTCTGAGCTGAATCAGAGATTTACTTTCAATGCCAGGGAGGCAACCAAGGACTACGAACAATAGCATATTGTCCCAACAACTTCTTGTACTCTGGAAGCAAAAATGTGAAAAAGGGGGTACTCATGCCTAATACAAAATTTCAGATGGTCTATGGTTCTTGATTGTTAGTATGTACACATGTGCACATGTGCGCGCACGCACACACACACACACACACACACACACACACACACAGATACACACAGAGAGAGCATGTTTAATAAGAATACAATAGTATGATTCATTCTGTATTTTTCAGCTGTCCTTAGTACTAATTTCTTCCTGCAGACCCCTTTCTGGGTTCTATTTATTCTCCTTATCGCCTACTCACATTTAAATGTGTGAAGCTACTAGATTATATGTGTTCCACATTTCTATTATCAACTTATCAGATGAAGGGCATTTAAGTTGTTTTTATTTCCTTGCACTTGTGAATAGCTTAGCAAGAAGCATAGCTGAGTATCTATGGCATAAGGTGTTGACCTCTTTGGGCATATGCCAAGGATTGATAGAAGTCAAGTAGTAGGTTTATATGTAGCCTTTTGAGAGTTTTTCACACAGAAATCAAGTATGGCTGAGCCTGTTTGCAGTTACACCAATATTATTTGTGAGTTCCTCTTTCTTCCTTTCTCTCTAGTACTTGTCAGGTGTTTAATTAATCTTATCAATTCTGACCAGTCCATAATATAATTCAGTACTGTATTAATACAGCTTAAATTTGATATAATCATTTGTATGCATATCTATATGCATATACATAAATATATGGGCTTACTAGATAGAGTACAGAGCCTCAAATCAAAACAAATATCAGCAAATTGTTTTAATAAGGATGTTAATAATATTCATTTATTGGAAAAATGACAATGTTTGTAATAAATTGTACTGAAAACTCAAACTCCACATGTAGAACATTTATGAGAAAGTGATATGTCTATTTTGCAAAATAAATCCTAGATTTGGAATGACTTCTATAATCATGAATATACTAATGTTGAATAGTTGCTGTTGATATGCACAGAGCAAGCCATGCCAATAATAAGTCATGAATGGAAGAAATGCTCGAGGACCCCCTACCTTTTACCGTTGGTGTATTGTCTGAGGATAGGTTCTGAGGGAGGGGCATTGTCTCCAGGTTGGAATACCTTACTGAGCTCAACCAGTTTGAATGTATTGCTTTAGACTCTATTTGTTGCACCAATGACCCTCATTAAAATAAATTGGTCTCAAAGAAAAATGAATAGTCATGAATACAAGAAACAAATCTGTGAGGAAGAGGAGAATCAGTAGGCAAGGTTGGCAAAAAAAATAGTCAGGATATATTACATATAAGTGTACAAAAGTGTCAAGGAAAAACAGTTAACAATTAGTTGTAAAATGACTAAGGACCTAAATTTAAGAACTAAAGCTGTCAAGTTATGTAAAATGGAGAATGCTTCGTCACTGATCATTTAGATGAGATGCTACGTGCTATATGAGAAAGTGAGAGGGCAAACAGATGAGACTATTGAAAGAGCTCCACACAATGGAAAATAACAGAGCAGAGATCAACTACAGATATGGAGAAAATCTGAGAAAATTATGCATCAATGGTAAAAACCAATAATGCACTAGGAGCAAGCAAAACTATTTAACAGAAAATATGACAGTAACCTGATTTTTAAATAGGCAGCGGAGTTAAATAGATATTATTTATTTATTTAATTTATTTATTATTTTAAAATTATCTTTAATATATATATATATATATATATATATATATATATATATATATATATTTTAAATCTAGTCGCTATCCCCCTCCAGGTCCACCTTCTTACAGTTCCTCATCCCATTCTTCCTTTTCCATCTCCAAAAGGATGTTCCCACCCCCAATCCCCACCTCACCAGGCTTTGCCACTTTGCCTGGGGCGGCAAGTCTCTCAAGGGTTAGGTGCATCTTCTCTCACTGAGGCCAGACCAGGCAGTCCTCTGCTGTATATGTCAAGGACATCATACCAGTTTGTGTATGCTGCCTGGTTGGTAGCTCAGTGTCTCAGAGATTTCAGGGATCTGGGTTAGTTGAAACTGCTGGTCTTCCTATGGGGCCACCCTTCTCCACATCTTCTTTCAGCCTTTCCCTAATTCAACAACAGTGGTGCTCGACTTCAGACCATTAGCTGGGTGTAAGTATCTCCATATGTCTCAGTCAGCTCCTTGCTGGGCCTCTCAGAGGGCAGCCATGCTAGGATCCTGTCTGTAAGCACAACAAAGCATCAGTAAGTGTCAGGCCTTGGAGCCTCTCCTTGAGATGGATTCCTTAAAAGATGCATGTTCACCATAACCTAGGAAAGTGTAAATTCAAACCTCAAAAGTACTCATTCCACCTCAGTGTGAGTAGATAATATCAAGTTTTCATGTCCTTGTCAGTTTGACGTGAAAGACATAAAGAAAAGAAGGTGTCATAGAAAACAGTAAGGAGGTTAAACACACACATACTCCTTAATATCACAGAAAAATGGGATAAAGCGGTTCCAATAGTGTATGTATATTAAAAGAAAGGGAAAACAGTATTGAGAAATGGCTTCTCCCAAATTATTTCTCAATTCACTGCAACAAACTTCACAGGGCCAGAATTTGGAAGCAACCAATTTGTTCAATTAACTTATGAATGAAATCAAGCAAATATATAAATGGATAAATTTCTTTAATTTCAGTAAATATTTAGAGAATGTATATTAAGTCTAATAATCAAGGCACAGAATGGAGTACTGTACAGTTTTGTATATAAATATAAATGTACTTTAAGTCAAATAATTTGTTTTTATAGGAACTAGTATTAAAATAGTATCATTAAAATTAATATATGGATGGTTAGATAAAGGCTGAATAATCTTTTTCTGAAAACAGACTTCTCACATGTGGCACAATATTTGTAGAAAATTGTAACTAGCACAATATTGGATATTGATAACAGAATCATTGATTTTTTTAAATAATGTTTTAAACACTCAGAATGAGACACATTATGTACCACATCATGGAAGCTTCCAGAAATCCTGGCTGTGTATACTTTAATTCTAACCAATAAATAGTCAGAACATTAACAGTAAATTTAGTTTGAAATATTTTTTCTTATTTTAACAATTCACCATTTTTGTTTGAACTATGAAAATATCCAAATTCCATATTTTTCATGAGCCTTACTATCATATAATAGTTACAAAATTAGAAATGTTATGAATTCTATTTTTATTTATTTATGTTTCTGAATGTATTCTGTTCATTGTTTGTATCCTTTGCCTATGGTGAGTATGGAATTTCCTGAAACTGAAATGGTAAAAGGTTTGAGGGTGCTGGAAATCACCCTATGACCTCAGAAAGAAAAGCTATTACCCTTATCCACTGAGCCATGTCTCTGTCTCCTATTATGAATGTTTTATGCTGGCAAAGGAAAATTACTAATATTTGTTCTAATTAAATTGTGATATTATAATGTCTATTTGTACATTATTGTTTTACAGATGCTCCTAAGTTTGTTTCAAATCAGACCATGTATTACTCCTGGGAAGGAAATCCAATCAATATAAGTTGTGATGTGAAAGCAAACCCACCTGCATCAATCCACTGGAGAAGAGACAAATTGGTCTTACCAGCTAAAAATACAACTCATTTAAAAACTCACAGTGTAGGAAGAAAGTTGATACTCGAGGTAAGCTTTTACGTAAACATCAATAATGATATTTTTAGCAGATATTATGAAAAAATAGAGTAAAATTTCTATAATAACATATTGAAATATTCATACAAATTATATATTTACTTTTTAAAAATTAATTTGTATTGGCACAAAATTCTATTTATTATCTATTTATTATCTTCATATATCCAGAAATATTTTTCATGAACTCACATTTTGAAAGACAAGTATATGATATTGAAAAAGTATGTAGAGCTGATATAATTCTTTAGTTTTTAAATATCAAATATTTAACTTTAGTGATGATAATTCCACTGATGTTTTATAACTGCTAATCTTTGACAGGCATATAAAAGCTATCATTGGTTACTAATGTGTAATTTTAGAATAGGTTCCTAAATAAGGCACTTTGGGGGATTATGTAAATGCTGGAAATATTTAAATTTTCACTTAATATTTGATTTTATACTTTTGGTTATTCCGCTTTATTTTATGAAGTTTTTTAAAAACACATACTTGATTAGTTTATGACTTTTCTAAACTTATCACTAAATAAGACTGTTTGAGTAGTTGTAGTTTAGTATTATACACTTGGCCAGAGCATTATAAGGTGTGAAAAGGTAGTGGAGAAGTCTGTTTATATTAGATGAGAAGCAGAAAGCAAGAGAATGTTTATACTGGATGGCCTTTCCTTTTTTTTCAATTTCTTTTGTCCTAGTCCCAGCCAACAGGATGGTACAGCCCAGATTAAGAATTCACTCAAGAAACATCCTAATAGGGACACCCACAAGCTATTCTAAATACAGAGATATTGTCAGTCAAAACCAAATATCACCATGAATTTATTGTAAAAACCACTGCTCGGTGTAAGATCCATATTGCCTTCTAAGAGGGCTTGGTTAATTCTTCCTTGTTTGTTTCCTTATTTGCTTTCTTCATTTTTTCCTTGATATCCTTCTATGTCCTGTTTCTTTCAATCTGTGCTCTGTTAAGTGATTTCTGTTTTTGTTAACTATAACATAATAAAACAATTACTTGTCATAAAGTTGTAAAGCCCAGGCTTCTTGGTTGCTTTGGTTCAGGAGTGGGGTAGTCTATGAATTCAGCGTTGTCTTTCCTGTTAAGTTCTCAATACAGCATTCAGCCGGTTTTCTCATCTGTAAACTGAGCCTTTTGAAAATGTTTCCGGAGGAAATGTCTTTTTATAAACTATTAATTTTTAAAACCAACAAAACCTCTGCTGGAGTCACAATCCTTGTTATGGTTATGCTACTTCTGCGTTGTATTGATGCCTTAAACACCATCTTTCTTTTTTAATATACTAAAATATTTCTCACGTGACTATGGGATAAGAAAAAAATTTTGCTAGTATATTTGTAATAGAACTGAATTAGCTTGGTTTATTAAAAGTCATATGTGAAGATAAAGAGCGTCTAAGTCATCTAAAAACTTCCAAAGGAGTTAAACAGGAGAACTAAACTGTTAAGTTTATGAACTTTAGATGGACTTCTAACCAGCGATGAAAGACAATGCTTTCTAGTCTACTTGTTCAGAATAATCATCTTCAGTAGACCTCAAAATTGTTCTCTATTCAATAGGTTCCCATTACCATAAGGTCATTTCTCTTTTAAAATATGGTTGAAATTAATGGTCATTTCTTGTTATTAGCATAGTCTCTCTTTAAATAGTTACCGGAATTGAAAATTATATGTATTATCATTATCAAATATATATGAAGAACTGCAACTGAAAAATTAGAGCTATATAGAGTTGTTTCCAACTTTTACCATTTAAAGCCCTGAACGTTAACTTAATTATAGATTTTAATCTGTGAAACTGAGGTCAGATCTTTTCCTAAACAAACAGAAAATGGAACCGAAGTAATTATTACTTTAAAATTCTGTTTATAGCACTTTCACAATACATTCATTTTTTGCAAAATATCTTTCATGAAAAATTAAAATCGCCCAGGTCTGGAGATAAACAATGAATCCAAAACTAGGCATAGTAGCTTGCTTATATTCTCAACACATCAGAGTCAGAGTCACGGGTATCACAGAAAGTTCAAAGTCAGCTCGAGTAAGCTTATAGTGAATTTGACATCAGCATACAGAATGAGACCATACCAACAAAGGAACTTAAAACAAAAACTACTAAAGAAAGAAAACAATATAGAACCTATTTTTAGTAGAAACATTTTTTCCAAGTTTACAGTTGCTATGAGTTACAAAGACAACAATAAACTTTCTACATTCTTTACTTATCAGAAAATAAATAACTTTTCCATTGAATAGATGCATCAAAATGAAGTCATTGAGCCAATTAATGAATTGATAGAACTTGAATCACTTCAACTTATAATGCCTGGCTTTGTGGATTTTTTTCTTTAAAATGTTAGCAATATATAGATTGAGCAGGTATCATGTATGCATTTAGAAATATGTATATATATATATACACATATTTATGTAAAGACAATTAAATAGAAAGAAGTCATGATTTGAAGGACACAAAAAAGAATATATGGTTGTATTGGGAGAGATAAAAAAGAATGGAAAAATTATGTGACAAATTTAAAGTTTCAAAAAATAATAGTAAATTATGTTTGCATTATTTAGTAATGCTTGCTGGGTAAAGAGTTCTATGAGGAGTCATATGAAAAATAATTGAACAAGTATACAAGTAGTAGCCATGGTTCAGATTTTAAAATATTTTTTGATGTTTTAACCTTTTAAATTTTATCAATATGATTATTTTTAGATTGCCCCTACATCAGACAATGACTTTGGACGATATAACTGCACTGCCACTAATCGTATAGGCACAAGATTTCAGGAGTATATACTTGAGTTAGCAGGTGAGTACAGGATAATAATATTTGATATTCATAAAATAACTTTATATTTAAATGGAGTCTTAATAAAGTTTTATCCACTAATTTTACATATAGTCAACAATATTTATAGTTTCATAAATCATAATATGAGGAATTGTTTGAAATAAAAAACAAGGCTTCCAAACTAGAACAAAAAGATTTTACATAATGAATAGTGAACACTTAGAATCCATTTAATATTTGCAGCTCACTTTAAATTTAATTACTCCTTATATATGTTAGATTTTTTTAAATTAATGTGTATTTAAAATGAAATTATATTTACAATTATGAAACAGAACACATCGAAATATACATACATCAAACATTCATAATTAAGTCAGTTTTATCAAAATTTAGTATAAATCACTCAATAGTCATGAGTTTCTTCTACTGAAAGTGTGCAAAAATTCTATGAGAAAATAATGCAATAAATATAATTTAAAACTATTTCTAATTTGACATCATAGGAAATACTTTAAAATTGGCAAACTGATCATATATTTCATTAATCAATGTATGAATTTTCAATACAAATAATGAGAAAATTAGACATCTAGCCTTTTCATAGCCATTCAAAAGAGCACAGAATAATTTCTATGATATTTCCTTCCACAAACATGAGGGTAATCTAATCTGAGAAAGCATGATACTTAGAAACATGTCTCCAGTATAATAAGCAGAAGGAGAGTTCTCCTCAAATCTATATACTCCAAAGGCTGAGACAAAAACAAATCTTACATATACTTTGTTCATTAATTTCCTGTAAAATTATAATATTTTTAATTTCAAATAAATCTTGAGATAAACTAATATAAATATATATACATTTGTTTGAGACAAAACTATGTAATATTGAAAAAATAACTATGGTTCCAATATTGGTAATAAATGGCATTTTAGATATTGTATAAAATCAATATCTAAATATCTAATGTGACTGATAATAGTGTTTCCTACATTGGAAGCATATTTTTTATTTAGAAATGTTGCTACTTACAAAAATTATTTAAATATGTTAAAAATGTTAAAACATTGTCCTGTATATGATGATGCTAAATAGTAGCATTTTGATTCTATATTACAGAGATACAACACAGAAAGCAGCCATTCACCTTTGTGAATTGGACAGGCTATGTCCATTTTGCTATTTTCTTTGCAAAAAAAAAAAAAAAACGGCTTGATAAATACATTATGACAGACATATTTAGCTTAATTGAACCATGTTTATTTGTGACCATAATTCTCATACAGTTCAGATAAATTCATGAAATATTTTCACATATACCAGATGGAATGAATACTCAGGGACTGTTAAATATGCATTTAGACATGTTTGTGTGCACATATGGGCAATTTATGGTTTAACAATGATCATGAGAACATGTAAATTAGTTCAAAGGACTTCCCAGAGTAGGTTGCACTAGCAAGCTTCATTTCTGTTTGCATCACCATTTTCTCCCTGTGAACATAATGGATCAAGTTTGTTTATCTATTGTGCTTGTAATGGAAAGGTATAATATTGTATTTTATAATACAGTGACTTTGTTCATATATATTTATATAGATATATATGTATATATAGATATCTATCTATCTATCTCTCTATATATATACATACATATATATATCATTGCAAAAATCATGGTAATAATATATTTCTTTAAATATTAACAGGTCTTTCTCTTGAGTTCTCTTGGGTAATTTGATGGAATGGTATTAAGAAAGCTATTATCAAATAACATATCCAGCAGCTAAAATATGGGCACCTCCATTTGGCGCTGAAGTTTCTTTGCCATGTACCACAAAAGATGTACATAGGTTTATCTAAATGCACTGCTATAAGTCAATAGGAGTTTTTGCTTTCAAACCCCCAAGCACAAAGCAAGTGCTCAAACGTAGAAGGCAGCTGTTATTAAAGCCTAAAATAGTGTATCCTGGCCTATTTTATTTACAATAGATGTTAATGTGGCAATGTATTTTTAGTTACAATACACAAATTTGATATCATGGGTCAATGTATGGTAAATAGAAAAGTACCTTGACTATTTTAGGCATTCAATTTTCATAAATAACATTTTAAACTTTTTTTCTGGTAACTTATTTGACATGTTTTATTCCTTCTTGCTATTAAGTGAGGTCTCAGATACTGGCACTGAACAATTGATTTCTTTTAACCTCAGGTCAAGGCCTGTACTTACCATTTTTAAAGTTCAGGTTTTCATATTTGACTCATCTTTTTAACCTACAGTGACTCTGTCAAATTCAATGTTTCGTTTTTCTTTCCAAGATTGATTTAACTCAAAAATATCATAAAGCTGCCACCTATATTTCCATCTATGTCAGAGATAAAACTCTAGAAGTCACTTTGAAGAGCAATGACCTGATTAGAGGCTAAGCTGTGTCAATTGAGCAGAATTTTGTAGATAGAGAATCATAGTCCATCCAGTTATCTATGTGATCAGAAAGAATTGTACCATAAAACAGGTCTAAGTTAGTTGATTTGAAATACTCAGTTTATCAACTGATTCTGAACCTGTTTCTCTTCATGAAATATCTTGGAAAGATGTACACATTGCTATGTATTTAGAAAATTCCTTAATCAAACAGATATGTTCAGTGACTAATCAAAATTTTTTTGATTTTACGATTACCATACCATAAGGAAAGAACAACTTATGTTAATAATGATATTCTTTAAAATCTGTTTGACCAATTTTTAAGTTCAAATTAACTACTCATGCAACAAATGTGTGAGGAGTTTCCTCTAGGTGCAATATACTCTTTTGGATCTCAGGGATGAAATGTTGAACAAGAAAGATACCCAGTTATTACCTAAGTTAGAGTTCAATAGCTAAGTTAGAGTTCTATGAGTTTCAATAGAACTTGAAATCAAAAACTTGGTAACATGAAATTGATTTCTGATTGGAGTTCCTGGGAAACCTTCAAATAGATGTGAGCTTTTGAACAGGGACTGAATAAGAAAGAAGAGATGGGGCCAGTAAAAAGGGAAAGACTATGCGGGTCAAGGTGACATTGACAACAGAAGTGCTGTGCTATAAAAGAGTAAGAACTACTTTGAAATGAGCCATTTATTGAGGACTATAGAAATATGTTCTATGATCAGCTCAGGGTTTGGCAATGTGAATAGATGAGTAATGAGAGATCAAGTCATAGATTTCTTTTAAATATATTTATAATTTTTATCAATGGCATTGAAAATTAAAGATTGGTGATGTTTATTCATAGTGCAGAATTCATTTATTTTAAAACAACAAGAGACTTCTTTAACCTTAGCACATGGTGTGGACAATTGCTCTTTAGCAGTTTTTCTAGACATATTTGATTCTTTTTGTATTTATTAATACATGGATATATAGATAAATAGATGACATGTGATAAATAAATAGATGAAAGTAGATAGAATGATAGATAGATGACAGATAGATAGATAGATAGATAGATAGATAGATAGATAGATAGATAAATGATAGATAGATGATAGGTGATAGAGATAGATAGATGGATAAGGAAAGAGGGACAGAAAGACAGGCAGACTGCTACCTGTAATTCTTCCCCAATATACAAAGGGTTTGATGCGTAACCCTTTATTGGCTTATAAGACATAGTTGAAGATGCCAATTTAAAATGATATATGTGGGCATATGGCTAATGAGAATATCATGACTTGCTTATCTAAAAAAAAAAAAACAAGTAAATTACGATTGACATTTTGATAGTGAGTGAGCAGTTCATTGGAAAATATTAGAGACATAAAAAACCAAATGAAACAAAATAGTCATCGGGTCCCAGTAGATACCAAAATTGCTTCAATGAGATCCAGAGTTCAAAGCTGAGACCATTGACTGGAGATCGCAAAACTATGTTGTTAAACTATCACACTACTGATGTTTCAGCCATGCCTTATATGGAGACTAGAACATGGCCCCCACCTTAATGTTTGCAGGTGCTGTTGTCTGTGTGAGCCTCCTATAAAAAATGGGAATGAGATTCAATACTTCTGGTGTCGAAAGCTGGGGGTAACCACTTTTCATTTAAAATACCAATACACACACACACACACACACACACACACACACACACACACACACATATATATATATAATATTTGACCAAGCAGAAAGAATATCTACACACACACATACAAACTATAAAATATAACTTAAAGTACAATGAATAAACAATTGTATGTATATGCTTTATTCTTGGATTATTTTCATTTCTTAAAAGACCAAATCTATGTGAAGTTATATATAGATTCAATATAAGCTCAATCAATTTACCAATAAAAAATGCTTCAAAGAAAATAATCCTAAAACTCATCAGGAACATTACAAGACTCCAGCGAGACAAAGCAATCATAAAAAAAAAAAATAAAAAATATACACTTGAGAAGATCTGTATCACAACCAAAGAACGATTGATCGGCAGTTCTCTTACAGTTCCTCACTCCTGCAGTATATATGGTGTGTTTTATATTGTGTAATTGCACTTAATGATATTTTTCTGAATGACTAGGAAACATATACTACCAATATGTTTACACCATCCTTGCAGTTCTTGTAATATAAGTTTCAATAATTTCATTGCAAAAAATTTTCACTTATTTAATATTTTTCTTATGATATTTGTACAGACTTTGTAATGATTATTCCTAAAGACATTTTTGATTATAAGGGAAAAAAAGACCAATTTCTACCTGCACTACTTTGAGGATTACAGTAAGCAATTAGTTGATTCATATAATAATATGCTCAAGGTAATTTTATGATGACTTAGTAATTTAAACCCAATATTGCTAAAAACCATTTATCTTAATTTTTATTGAAAGTAATCCTAGGTTTCTGTAATATTTCTGTCAAGTAATAACCTATATTATAAAAGCCTAATTTTCTATATTTTGCAAATTCTGCATGCAGTACTTAAGGTTGAACCAGACCTTGTACACATGAGATCAGTCCTTAATTCAAACATTCTTCCTAATTTCCATTTGTGTTAAGATCTCACTAACTTCTCAGGTTGATTTTATAACTTCATTTAGCAAAAAGAAGTGCTGTTTCTCAGCTCCCCAAAAAGTGAGAGAATGGGCCTTAATTCTTGGCTCAAGTTAATCATATAATTGTTGTAATAAGTAAAATGTTTTACAATATATATTTATGATAATGCTTGAATTTATCATTCTTCCAATTTAATGCACTTCTTTATGTATGTGTTTTTGTGTTTATCTGTTTCTATAAAATGTATGTACATGCACGCACACAATCATAGTCAAGTAATGCTCTTTATCTTTCTCTCTCTCACACACACACACACATATGCCCACACAAGCACACAGAGTAAGCAAAGGAGGGGGAGGGACAGAGAGGGACAGAGAGAGGGAGAGAAAAAGAGAGATTTATTTGCATTCACTTCAATCGAATACATTTTACAGAAAATGTAGAACCAAATATTGTTAATAGCAATTGATTTTCCCATGGATATTTTGTTTTATATTGAAAAGACATTTATTCAATCACTGTGCAAGGTTTGTAATTAAAACACATTAAGGATTAGTTTATTTCTCAATAAGTAACTCATTTCTGATTCAAACATATTAATTAATATTTCACTTAATTTCTAATTTTTGTAGCAAAATAATTTTTAGTAGTATCCACCCTCACTGTCCAGGTTGTTTCCTCCATAGATGTTCCCTCTAGTCCCCATGGAGTGAAGATTATAGAGCTGTCACAGACCACAGCCAAGATCTCCTTCAATAAACCTGACTCCCATGGAGGTGTACCTATTCATCACTATCAAGTGGATGTCAAAGAAGTGGCATCAGAAACCTGGAAAATAGTACGCTCCCATGGAGTTCAAAGTGAGTTATTTATTTCAATATATAGTGAGTAATAAGTCTGATATTGATGTACCTATATGATTAACTTCTTATTTTTCTTCATTTTTTTCTTTTCTTGCAGTGTGTTTGGGAAATCATAGCCACTTTCTTATTTTACTTAAGAATAACTTTAACATAGAGCTGAAATTATTCCTCTTTTACTTTTCAGAGAGTGAAGTTTTGTTTTAAAGTTTGGGTATCAAACACACAAGTGTCTATATGCCGGGTTGGGTACCTTTCATTGTACTACATTTGCAGTTATTGAAGTCATCTACTTTAATAGGAATAGATAAATTGATTCCCTACAGAAATTTTAAGATAAAGTTCAATTGTATCTCTTCATGAAAAGACAGTTGCAGAAATGATACATGTGGAAAGTGAATTCTCTGACATGTGCCCTTATTTTTATTTTCATAAAAAGGTATGAATGAGATATCACAAAACAGCTAAATGACCTCTGTACTTATCAAACTATCTATACAAATTTATAAACCTATTAAGTTTGTTTCTTTTTGTGATTTAAAAATGCATGTTACAATAATATAAGTTTTTATCTCAAGTTGAGCAATTAAAAGCATTGTCATTATAGTACATGCTATCATTGGAATTAATAAATTACCTGTGAATATGCAGGTTAGATTATGAACCTGTAACCAAAATATAAAAGATTGTGAATATCAATATTCTCTACTTTCCTCTGTCAGACTCGACATTTTTGAAGTGTACAAGTATAATGACTGGAGTATTCTGAAAAGACAAGTGGAAACATAACAGCACAGGAGAAAAATGAAATTGTGCATATATCATGCCCAAATAGTTTCAATTTCTATATTAATGACATTGTGATATTTTACAATAAAAATACCAAAATCCTGCAATGAATTAGACAGTGATCATTTACTTTACACTTTGTATAATGGTACAAATAGGCTTCTTTAATTTTGTTAAGGTATTAGCTTGCTTATTCAAGAAAACTGAAAACTCCACAGTATTTCTCCAATTAGGAGCTTACTACGAATTCTATACTTGTGTTCCCACCTCTAAATGGAAGGATGCTTAAGGTCTGATAGCAGCATAGCTCATGCCCATTTCAGGGAGCAGTTCTTGCTACTGCCATTGTTTAAAGCTGATAGATAAAACTTTTTAATCGCTTGGCTATTGGGGGAACTCTTTATTGTTTATAAATCACAAAGATCTCATCAAAATGTTTGTCTTGTTTGTTTGTTTGTTTGTTTGTTTGTTTAGATCCCCATTATCCAGTTGCCATTACATAGATAAAGGTAGAGCATATAGATATTCTCTGAACCCCGGCCATTAACAGATTACAAAGACTGTCCAGGGAATAGTTGGACAATTGGACAATTGGTTAGCTTCAGCCAAGTATGCAGTGAAGTTTCTTGCAGTGTCCAGGACAGATAACTTATACAGTCGTTTTGTTTTCTTTTTCCTTCATGATTCACTCAGATCCAATTTTCTATAGGAAGACCATGACTACTCATGCATTTTTGTGAGCCTATGAGAGTCCATAGTCTTTTCAACAGGACAAACTGAGGCCTCTGGTTGGAAGTCTACTTTGGTAGATAACATTAGATCATTTTTGCTCTCTGCAGACTCTAATTCAAAAGTTTCAATTTTGAACTAATTTCATTGATTGTAAAATACTGTTGGAATTTAAATTTTTCTTAATGTGTGGTTGAATCTGTGATAAACAATTATGTAGCACTTAGCTTCATTTATATTCATCTAATTAATCTTCCTTTGGCAATCACAGAGGAGTTAAACAGGCTTACCAGGGCTTAGGCATAAATATAACTAAATATAGATAGACAACAGACTTCCTCATCTTCCCTTAATTTTCACTGTCCTTGAGCTTTCTAACTTTCTCCATTGTAAAATATTTTGGTCTAAGAAATAATTTAATAACAATACAAATCCTTGGCAGTGTTCAATTAAAGTTCCTGGCATTTCATTTGTCCCTCCTTGTCAGTTTATTCATTTATTTATCACTGTATGTTGACACACTCCTTTTCTTTGTTTTTAAACTGATATTACATATTATTCATATCTTTATCTAAGTTACTAACTTCATGCTTCATAATTAAAACAGCTCTTGTTATATGTTACTCTTGTGTAGGAGGAACATATTGCCACACATTTATTTTCCTGCTACTAGCTTCCAGTGTTAAATATATCACTATGTATCAGCTGAGTCAGCATATGATCCTAGGTTTAGCATACAGTGGAAATATAACCACTGTCATCCCTCCAGTATTTATCTGGAACAAGCTCAAGCAAACTATTGAAATAACAATCAACGAATTTTCAAAATATATTGACTTGTAAACAAATTGTGTGTAAATATTGTGACCTTTTTTTAAACAACGTATTTTTGTGTTCCAAATGTTTCTAAATAATTAGAGTGGGGCTTTACCACATGGAATTTGCCATGTGCACTGGTGTCAGCCTTGTTTAGCTCATGTTTGAGTGGTCATATTTATTGTTGCTTTATTTACAATGGGTGAGAAATGGAATCAGCTAAGTGTACAACACACAAGAAGTATATAATTAAATGTGATGCATACACATTATAATATGATATTTGGCTGTAATGAGCAATGAAATCATGAAACTTGCAGGCAAATGGGTAGAACTAGACAGGGAAAATTTGTAAAATTTCAAAATAATGAACTTCTGGAAACATCTATTTTCGCTTCACATTTTGGATCATGTTCACTGTCCTATGTTAGCAGTTTCCTGAGAAGATATGAATGGGAAACAAGTTAGTTTTATGGAGCATTAAAGGTATAAAAATTTGAATATCTTTTTCACATTTATTCTATATGATAGATGCAGATAACATCCTTAAATAAACCCTTTTAGAAGTTTTATGTCATTTGTTTGTTTTTTTTTAAAGATTTATTTATTTTTTTATTTATATGAGTATACTGCAGCTATCTTCAGACACACCAGAAGACGGCATTTGATCTTATTACAGACGGTTGTGAGCCACAATGTGGTTGCTGGGAATTGAAATCAGGACCTCTGGCAGAGCAGTCAGTGCTTTTAACCTCTAAGCCTGCTCTCTAACCCATGTCATTTGTTTTTAAAGTCACTTTTTACCTATGCAACATTTGTTGTCTGAGGAATGGAAGGGATGTTTCAATTTTGTATCTTTGGTATTTTGATATGCCACATTGGTTGATCTAGACCTGTCATATATAAGAAGATAAATGGGGTCAGGTATAGTAACAGGTACAAATATTAATGCACTAGGAAAAGCTAAAGTTATTTATATAGTTAATGTTTGTTCGACTTAACAAGTAGTATTTTCATCCTAAAACAGAGTAAACATTTGCTGCAACTAAAGGAAAGTTTCAACTTAGTTCTTCCATTTATCCCTAAGTATATGACAGAATTTGCTTCCTTCAGTTGGGTTCTTGGAATAAAAAATCTTGTTAATCACAATGTCCAAATATCATTAACTAGTAATATCTTAGACATAGATAGAGAGAAAGAACCTCAATAATGCCATTTGACAAGGCTACATGCATTTCTAGGAATAATCAGATATACAGAAGGGGAATGTGATGATTGTCAGGGGAGTGGCAAACATGAATTGGAAAGACTCGTCAGAGAATACCATTTTAATTACGCAAACTATTTATGTTTTAGGATCTATTGGTAGCATGAATTAGTGCTCAACAACATTAAATTGCATATTGAATAATTATAGAGGAAGTAGATCTAATATTACCTACAGGGGAAGCATGAAGAAAAAACTAGGCTAATGATCCATAGTTTGATATTCTGGTGTTGACTTCACGGGTACAAACTTATCTAAAAATTCATCAGTCACATATGGATTAATATGAAATTTAACTAAATTTTAGCATATGATTTGTTTTTGTTTCCTTTTACACTTGTACATCATACCTTGCAAATTATAACACCTATAAAAATTATAAGTGTACTAATTGTGTAGGAACCCAACTTTCTTCTCATTATCTCTTATTTTTCTAAATAACTTAATTATACATTAAATTATAAACTATATTTATAAGGATCTTGGTACATTATTTATATGTTTCTTATACATTTGTGTTTATTTCCTCAAAAGAAAATTAGCTAAGTTAATGAGAAATTATCTACTTATCATAGGTTCATATAAAATAATTAAATTAATAGAATGCCCCAGTATGTTGGTACACACCTACTATTTCCTCACTCAGACTCTAAGTACTCCTCCCTTCTCTCTCCATCTCTTATTCTCTCAGTCTATCTCTTGTCTCTCTCTCTCTCTCTCTCTCTCTCTCTCTCTCTCTCTCTCTCTCTCTCTCTCTCTCTCTCTCTCCTTCCTTTCTCTGCTTTCCTTGTCCTTTCTAAACTCCAACTAAGTTTAGATCATATTGGCTAGTTCTCTCTTGTTCTTAACTATGTGTTGTAGAAAAGTATCTTAATGTGCATTTTATGGTACAGTATAGGCACGTAACCTAAACAGTTCTTTTTAGGTTACTGAGAGCCCCATTTACTGAAATAGATGAAGTTATTCCATAAGAACATCTATAGATGTCATCCTCCCCTAGCTGAAAATTACAGTGACACCATTATAAGTTACAGTACAACATGTTTATCCTGCAGAGTTCCTTTAAATGCATTTGTTTATACTTTCTCAGATCAACCTGAATTTCATTTTTTAAAGTATACAATTTCACTTGTACATAAACAATTTAAAAGAATCAGTGTTTAGAGTTGTCTCTAAACATATACAAATTTACAACTCATAATGTTCTTTAAAATTCATTACAGGAATATTTTATGTGATTACACTATTTCTAACATAAATGTGCCTGAAGGAAAAAGCTAGCCTTTTAAAAACATCTATATTTCATATAGTAAAGGAGAAATTGACTATAAAGTTCTTCTGTCTGTGTTAAATGCAAGTGTAATAAACTCTTATGTACTGCAAGTGAAGGAGTGAAATGTAATCCACAGTAATTCCCTATTTTCAGGGAAAGATTTTGTTCTAATTTGCATGTTACAGAAGGCTTTCTCCTCATAAAATTCAAAACAAGAATATTTGGAACTTTTTATTGTGCCCATGATTTTGAAAAGGAAACTAAGTTTAATTTTCATGAGAGGGTGTATGTGTGTGTGTTTAAGTATATATGTGAACACATTTAAAAATAGTAAATTTATACCACATTGGTATACATATCCAGATACTAACATAGGAGGAAAATAGTGAAATGATTTCATGAACAATTTTTCAGCTGTAAAAAATAATCTCACAAATTTTAAGGTGATGACCCAAACTTATACTAATTCTATGTAGAGCTTGGTCTCCTATACAAGGTGATATAGCATATTAAATAACTTTCTGCATTTCAGCAAAGTTCACGACTTTTCCTGTATTTATATAATTTTATTAATTATAAGAGCACTTTGAAGAAATGATGCTAATTATTGTAGATATGACATCTGTGATTGATGAGAAATTGGGAATATGTTATGAATACTTTGTGGAAATTTAATCCACAGGAAGTTGTGCAAGTCCATAGCTTCATAGCTCTCTGAACTGGAAATAAAAGAGCTTAACACTCATTTTTAGAGTCTGTGGACTCTTTAAAATTCTTCTAAAATATAGCATAAATCTACTATGAAAAATTTAATGCCATGACTAATCTCTGTGAGTGGATCATATCTATTACTTTGATAGTTCATTTTTTGTTAGCACACTCAAAATCCATCTTTACTATATATCCTATATATTAAAATTTTGTGTGATAACCAGCATTTCCACTCTTTGATAATTATAGTCATGATTATTTATGATTTTTGTATTATAGCAAATGCAAACCGTGAAAGTTTAAGGAAAATAAAATGCTTTCACTGTACAGTTATAGATTATATTGAAATTCCAGTACCTTCTTTCTGTACAGTCACCATACAGAATATTCATATGCACTTTTGACATTCATGATGAGAAATGTTTTCAGAAATGATGCTTTTCATACTTTTGCTTGGTTCCCCCATCCCATCTTTTAAAAAACATAGAATGTGTAGTGTAGGGAATAGTTACAAGTAAGCATTAGAAATATTCTCTAAAAGGTCAGGGTTGGTTTATTTGAGCATCATCAGCAGGTTGAGATAACTGAGTACAGGAAACTGTAATGAGTTAAAGACACACCATATCATGAGTGGCTTATGAATAAGTTATGACTGTGACTACTTTTCCTTCATTAGTGGAGGAGCCATTTATGTAACTATTTCGCCTCACTCTTGTCAATGAGGGGTTCCTTATGTTTTCTTAAAAAGGCAGTAGTTTATTTATTATAAACACTAGTTCAAATGGCAAAAAGTTTAAATAATCACATATCAATACATAACTGAATATTTCACTGAATGCATATATGTGCATGTGTGATAATTTGTGATATGTTTGTATGTGTGTATCCATGGAAATGAGTGCTTTCTTTGATTTAAAATATTAACTTCTGCCTAATATCATTAAATCTGTGGTTATATGTCCCATGCAAACCAGTCTAATAATCCTGACTAATTTTACATTATTCTTTCTCACATGTATATTTTAAATAAACTTTTCAAATATAGTTCTGTATGAGGTGTACTTCATTTAGGCTTTTGACATTTTCTATTATACTTTACAGTAAACTTTTGCATCCATATTTTTTCAGATGTTCTCACTTTTGTTCATGAAGGCATTAATAACCTTGCTCCTTCTTTTTTGAGAATCCATGGATCATTGAATTCTACATTATCTCAGATTAATGAATCAGTTATCTGTGTACAGTTTGTTTATTTTAAAACAAAATTTTATTAGATATTAACATTTTCAGGGACATACTGAGTTACCACTATTCTCTTTTAAATTTATTTTCTATTGGATATTTTATTTACATTTCAGATTCCATCCCCCTTCCCCATTTCCCCTCCCTAGAAAACCCCTATCGCATGCCCCCTTTTCATTTTTGCTTTTATATAATTTTTTAAATGTTAATCAAAGGCTTTATAAGTTTGGTAATGCTCAATCAGAAGTGTCACCCAATACCCAACCTAGATATATCAACTATCTTTGGTGGAGACACGTGAACATCTGCCTCCATGACCCCCTTCTCTCTCTCTCTCTCTCTCTCTCTCTCTCTCTCTCTCTCTCTCTCTCTCTCTCTCTTTCTCTCTCTTATCACCTAGCTTCTCCTCTCCTTCTTCTCCTCCTCTCCTTACTCCTTCTCTTCCTCTCAGTACTCCTCCCACCTTAGCTCCTCCTACATATCACCCTTCCTGCTAAAATAAAACTTTTCTCAAAATACAGTTAGAGCATAATTATACCAATTTATACCAGTGAGGTACAAGATAGTCCTAATACCCAGTCCATCATTTTGTTGACTAACCAGAACCTCTGTCATCTCTCCTAACTAAAACACTTAGTTCTGAACCTAGCTTTTTTCCTGGCTTTAGAATGGATGTCAGCTGAAAACCATCCACTCAAAACTTTTCTTTCAAAATAAATAGCCAGGATTGGCTATGAGACTACAAGTTTTCAATCCTGTCAGAAATCCAGAATGACTGACTTAACTGAAATTATGGGAAGCACAAAACATAGCTTCTAAAAGTTGAATAAAGATTCAGAATACATGTTTCACTTTTCCTTAAGATTAGCCTTTAGTGTTCCTGTGACTCTTTCCTACTCTCCAGACCAAAAGAGAATCTGTGTCCATTTCATGAACCATTTGCTGCAACTCGTTTAAGTTTGCCTGGCATTGGAGAAAAAATAGAAATGTTTGTGCCAGCAAACCAAACCTTCCTTGTTTTAAAAACATGGACTCATGAAAGGGAATTTGATAGTTTATGGTAGGATACAATAGTGAGTATATTCTATGATGTTGCTTCAACTTGAGTGTACTGGAAGAGTTTTTCTTCCCCCAAATTAATTAATGTTTAAGAAAGAAATTAAATCCAGCAATTTTGATGTGGACTTAGGGCATGTGTTTTCATGTGTGACTTCCCTTGTATACCATCTATACAGAGGCATTTATTCTATGTTCCATATCTTCATCTTCCTAGGATAAGTAGTTATTTCTCATAGTTCTACAAATATTTATTTTATTTTTCTCAAATTTAAGTATAACCCTGAATGGCTACCTATGTTCGTTTTATGTTTTAGTTTAGCAGTGTTTTTACTTCATAGCTATAATTTTCAGATAGTTGTATTTCATCCCTGAAAATAAATATGAAGTGAACACTTATACACCAAGGACACACACCATTACTTATGTTTAAACAGATATGCAATAGCCTGTATATACAGGGATTTAGTCCTTATTTAAAGTACTGAGAGTTCATGAGCTTATTTTTACTATAATTTGAGTGTAGAACGAGGAAGAAATAGTTATGTTTAAATGATGCTATAGAAATAGGGTTGCAACAAAGTGCCAACAGTATTGTGCATTTATAGGTGCTAAGCTTCTTCCCTTTCATCTTATGATGCCCCAAGTAATCCACATAAGCGATACATTTTCAGCCAACATGTCTCTTGCATATTGTCACTTCAGTTCAATAAGCTAAATAAACCTGTGGTTTTTTTTGTTTTTTTTTTTTATATTTTTTTTATTAGATCTTTCATTTACACTTCAGATGCCATCCCCTTTCCCCATTCCCTCCCTTAGAAAACCCCTATCCCATGCCCCCTTTTCCTTTTTGCATTCATACATTTTTTAAAAAAAATGTTAATCATAGACTTTATAAGTTTGGTATTGTTCAATCAGAGGTGTAACCCACTACCCAACCTAGATATATCTACTATCTTTGACTGGTGGAGATTCATGAACATCTGCTTCCCTGTCTCCCCCCTCTATCTCTCTTTCATCACCTAGCTTCTCCTCTCCTTCTTCTTCTCCTCTTCTTACTCCTTTTCTTCCTCTCAGTACTCCTCCCACCTTAGCTCCTCCTACACATCACCCTTCCTGTTAAAAGGAAACTTTTCTCTCAAAATACAATTAGAGCATAATTATGCCAATTTGTACCAGTGAGGTACAAGATAGTCCTAATACCCAGTCCATCCTTTTGTTGACCTACCAGCACCTCTGTCATCTCTCCTAACTAAAACATTTAGTTCTGAACCTGGCTTTAGGATGAATGTCAGCTGACGACCATACACTCAGATCTTTTCTCTCAAGGTAAATAGCTATAAGTTTTCAATCCCGTCAGAAATCCAGAATGACTGAGTTGACTATAACTGTGGGAAGCACAAAGCATAGCTTCTAAAACTTAGCCAATATATAGAGACCTCTGAACACCTGGACACTCGCTCTACTTCAAAATGTTGGAGCATCTGTTCTTCTGCCTTCTGGCCCAGGGTCATCTGACAGACCTTAGTGCTGCAGAATTATTAAGGGCTGATTACTCTGTCTAGGCAGATATAATCAGTCGACTATTCTGCAAGTGTGTCCTTTTCTGGACAGTAATTTGTCTGTAGAAGGAAAGTGGCAATTCTTGCCTAGTGGCTGTCTCACCACAACTGGAGTAACTCCAAGGATAGAGATAGAAAGAGCAATTTTCAAATTCATTTGGAATAACAAAAACCTAGGATAGCGAGAACTATTCTCAACAATAAAAGAACCTCTGGGGGAAACCTGTGTTTTAAATTAGTTTAGTTAATTAATAATACAGCATGCTTTACATCTTTCTTCACATATATATGCATGTATAGAATTCCATGTATATGCATGTATGTAAATACAAATTAATAATACAACATGCTTTACATCAATCTTTACATGTGTATGTATGTAAATAAGCACAAATGACTGTATAATTATGTTACTTGAAATAATCTTTACATATTTGTTTATTACTAACCAGTAATTTGAAGATACGTTTTATGTCTAGTTACTTTTTATTTTGTGGGTGCTACAAATATTGAAACTTTATATTTAACGGTTATAAACAGAAAATTAGCTTAATGTATTCTAATATTTAATATGTTAAATGTGTACATTATTGTGATATGCAATATGCAGGTACATGGGAGAAAGAAACAGTGTTTACATATTAATTAGGCTGTTACAATTTCACAGAGTGAGGTCAGGACAAAGATCATAATGAGGTGAGTGGCCCCTCAAACCACATGGAAATCTTTCATGGTCTGAGTCCTAATCTAGACCATGTAGGTTAGGGGGATGTGATCAAAGTGTAGAGTTGAGTGATGTAAGAACAGTGTATCGCCAACATCTACATTCCATTTGGTCCTGCAGAACACAAGTGATTTATGGACAATTTTTAATATCACAGAAAGACTTTGGGAAACTCCTAAAAAATAATCATCTTAACCTAGTGTGACCTTTGTAAAACAAATACATAGTTTATTATGTAACTTACACATATCTCCCTTCTCTCAACTGGTTTTCATTACTTTGAGAGTCAAAATATTGAGTTTGGTTTTCTTCAAAATCTTTGAAATGGTATTTAGAATATTAGTGTTATTTATTTATTTTTTCCTTCATATTTTTTCTCTCATAGTTCTGCTCTTCTTTTTTCTTTCTTTCTTTCTTTCTTTCTAGTCAGAACATTTGAATTAAAGTTTTTATTTTATTTATCTTTATCAACTTGTGATAATTTATTTGTTACTATTAATTACTCTTATTTTGACCAGAACCAGAAGTATGTTCTCTCTTGAGAGAAGAGTGGACCCAGAAGTATGTTTTATCCCCTGGAGAGGAACCTAAGTCTTTTGACAATCTGTTACTTGCAATTTGTGTGGTTTCGTTAATTCACCTATGCAAATATTTAGCATATTCTGTAGCCTCCTGCTTGGTTTGAATATACTGTTTTTTTCTTTAGAGTGATATGTCAGCATTTATGTTGTAGGACACATGTACTATCAAGAGACTGGATTTTGGGTACCTTGGTCCTGGGCTTTTTATCCAGTTTATCCAAGGGCTTTCTGACACCATATTGTTGGACATCATTTTTTCTAGAGAGTGAAAAATTTGCAGATTCTGTGAGCTCCTTTAGTCCTCAATTACTGAGGTATCTGTCATAAATAGGTCAATCTATCAATCTCCTTCTCTCTCTCTCTCTCTCTCTCTCTCTCTCTCTCTCTCTTTCTCTCTCCTTCCTTATTTCTTTTTATCAAGCAATAACAAAATTGATAACACTGTGATTGACATCCATGAAGTATCTGTGAATATCCTTATGATTCCTCTCTTCAGATTTTCTTGCTTTTTTACAGGTGTATCCCTAACACAAAAGACACAATATTGTGATATAGATCAAGACCTTGTTTCACTAGAAAATTGTTGCTTGTCATTGCCTCCAGATTTGAGCCACACATCCCTTCCTCTTTTACCCAGAGCATCTGCATCTGCTTCTGTGGCTGTGTGCGTGTCATAGAAAATACAAAATATGCATTAATTGTCTACTTAAATTTTTTTTCATAACTGGTGGCTGGAAAGAAGATGAAAACTTCATTTTTGATATAGATACATAGAAGAATAAATGATTTTATTGAAAATAAAATAAAAGTATTAAAAAGATCTCAAACATATTTATTAAATAAATAAATGAAATATATTTATTTTGTATTAAATATGGGAATTTCATACAATATATTTTTTCACTACATACAACCCCAACTCTTTCCCAACTCCTCAGATACACTCCACCTCTTATCTCCCACCTTTGAATCTTCCTTTTATTTTAATTGTTTTATATTTTATAAATCATCAACTTTACATTTGCTGTGTATATATTTCAGAGTGTAGGAACATCTACTAGAAGTATGATTTAACTTCCTGCAAACATCCCTTTATAGAAAAATGACTTACCATCCCTGAAGCTATCAGCTATGAATACCTCCTTGATATAGAGTGAAAGTTCATGAAGTTCTTCCCACTTCATGCAAAATGATGATTTGTGCTGGTCTTAGACGGGTATCCAGATTATTGTCACCATATTATCAGTTTATGACTGTGGTTGTCTCTCCTGTGTCTAGAAACTACTTTTTTCCTCATGTCCTCTCATATGTCTGACTCATATAGTCCGTCTGCCTCTTTTTCATGGTGGTGAGCCTTAAGGAGGGGTATGATATAGCTGCCCAATTTCTGGCTAAGAAATCCCCAATCACATATTCTCTGCACATTGAACAGTTTTGAGTTGCTACAGTATCCACCACCTACTCTGCAAGGAAGCTCCACTACTGAGCTCCAAAAGCTGCATTAATGAGTAGAGTAGAGATAGATTTGGAGGTCAGTTTGTAAGTCCATTTAACAGAACAATTGTGAATTTACCTCTGGGGACTATGAGCTCCCAATCATGTGTTCTTGACCAGATTTTCAGTACTGGACATGCTTCTTCCTCTGGAGCCAAGCTTAGTAAAATAAAATAAAATGAGACAAAATGAATCTGTTGGTTTACCCTCATGTCATTCTTGAATTTATGAGGTTCTCCAATGATAATAATTAATATCACTTTGGTATTCCTTTTGAATTTTACAATGTATTATGAGATTAAAACATCATTGGTGGTGGCTAAGTTATAGAAATTTATTGTGATTTTATACAAATATATACATATGCATTCACAAAGATGCACACAGAGAAAACATGTTTCTGTTTTGCTTAATCACTAATTATTGAATGAAGGTAATATTTTATTGTACTAATGATCAGATACATCGAATCTGTGATGTAAAAAGTCAGTAAAAGTACAATGTTAGTGAATATTGGCATTATATTTGTTTGAGCCTAGCTTAGTTATATCCAAACACAAGGTAAATTCCACATCCATACTTTGCTCTATTCCCCTTGAGAGATGATTTGATTTTCTGAGAAGTTACTAACTCTTATACCTCTTTTAGATAGATCCAGCTAATGTATGTGAATATCTCCATGAAGCTCTTATATTATTTTGCTGTAAAATAATGTTTGGTTTGGCTGGAATCCAAGATTTCAGGAATGTTAGGCAGTGTCTAAGAATAATAATTTTCGGCTCTTAGTAAAACATCTCCGAATTTCTTGCTATTAGAAAAGATAAGACTGAACACCAAGTATGTGGGGAGGGGGTGAGAAATTTGAGGATGGGGAGGTGGAAGTGGGAAGGTAGGTGGGGGAACATCCTCATAGAAGCAGGAGAAGGGGGATGGGATAGCGGGTTCCTGGGTGGTCAGGAGAATGTGGTAAGGGGATAAAATCTGAAATGTAAATATAATATCCAAGAAAAAAAAGAAAAGAGTGTTGCCTATGAAAAATTTAAACATTGTGATCTTTGAGCCTAAAAAAAATTGGGTTTCCCATTAGATATGCTCAGTTTGGGGTTCTGCCCTTCTGCTCTTTAGATGCAGAGAGCTCTAAAACAGCAAAGGTTTCTGCAGGAAACACCTGTTCTATGGCAGTTCAGCAAACATCAAGTATTCAAATTTCTTAATAAATAGAAAATGAATAATGTAACAGAAACAGGTTGTACTTGCCCTTGTCATTAAGCAGGTGGTTAGTGCCGTTATTTGCATATTCATAGGCTTGATACACATTTTCCTTTTCTAGATATAGGGGAAATTAGCACACATTTGCCTTTGGATACCAATTAGTATTAGTAATTTATTCTCCTTTGCATTCTATTAAGCTCCACTAAACACAAGTGAATTTCATGAGGGAGAATTTGATGCTTTTTATGTCTGTATTATAAATTGGTACAACAAATTAGATTGCATGATTTCTTCCCCAAACTCCACATAATCTTTCACTCAATCATTGTCTTTTTAAAATGAACCTGTTTGCCATTAGAGAGAAGAAAAACTTTCAGCAACACAACGTCATCAAAATGCCTCAACCGAAAATTATCATAAACAGGATTATTTCATTACTTCTTGTATTCTGTAATCTAATCTCTGCATCCATTAGACTGTGATTTGCAGACCATAATTCTCTGAGCATAAAAGACTAAGCTTTGGTTGTTCTCCATAAACTTCATAAGCGTTGCAGTTTTAGTAAAGTCGAGTAATTTCAGTTTCTATGAATGCTCATCTAGAAATAGCTGATTCATGTAGAAGTTTGTTTATAACATGTTTCTCCTTGATTTATTATTTCAATATAATATTTACTGTTGTATATTCATTATATATAACAAGGGTTTTTATAAGAACATTATTATAGAAGTATATTATGTACTTTGGCATTATTCACTCTCTTGACTTCCTGTGCTGTACTAACTTCTCCTCTGTTATTCTTGTCTATTCCTCCAAGCACTACAATATCATTTTCACCTTCCATGTGTGTGCATATGTGTGTGTGCTGCATTTGTGTTTATGTTTCTCTCTGTGTGTGTCTATTTGTGTTCATCTGTGTGTATACTTCTTTGTGCATATGTGTGTTTTTGTATTTGTTTGTATGTGTTTGTTGAGTATGATATATATATGTATATACATATATATATACATATGTATATACTAGATTGACAGAAGCCCATGTTCTGCTAAGTTCATAGCTTATAAGAGGTTTTTACCTATTAGCTCAAGATGTTAGTTCAGATAATGAGTAGAATAAAGAATGGATGTTCTGCAAAGCTAAACCTATCCTGGCTCTTATCTCTCCACAACACATAATTTCCAATCAGTCTATCTTGTTATGTCTAGAAAAACTTTCATGACCCCTAGGAAAGGTTTACTATAAATGAATCATATAGGACTGAGAACTCTACTACTTAGACCAATGCTTTACCATGAAGCTACTCACTGTGTGTCATGTCAGTGAGTTCTATATTGTAGTCTTTAGCCTCTTATGTACATGCATATAAGAATAATTTGTCATCCCCACATCAATTTCCTTTCCATTCCTCTTTTTTCCATTGTTGCATTGTAATCATTGTGTCTTCACACTCTGTGCATCTAGGAGTGGACAAAGTGGACATCCTTGCTGACTCATGATTTAAGTGGAAATGCTTACTATCCCAGTACTTTCTGTGATGTTGTCTATATACTTATTTGTTATGTTCTCTATTGTGTTGAGACATGTTTCTCTTATTTCTAATTATTTTTATGTATCTTGAAGAAAGAATGTTGGACATTGGAAACAACCTTTCTGAAACTATTGATAAGATCATGTGATTTCTGCCATTGAGTCTACAGATATATGCTGTTGAATCACGTTTGAATCTCTAAAATTTGCATCGTGTTTGCAGCTACCCAACTTGATCTTTAGGAATGAAATTTTTGATGTGTTGTAAAATTCAATTTACAACTATTTATTGAGAATATGGACTATCTTAATCTTTGTGACATTTGTCTGGTTTTGACAGGTTATTACTAGATTTATAATATGAAATAGATTGGTGTATCTCCTCTCATTTCTTTTAGATGAAATTTAGAGGAGCTTTACAGTTTGTTCTTCTTTAAAACTCTACTTGTTTTTAACAATGACCACCTCTAAGCTTGGATATTTCACACGTGGGCAAAACATTTTATAGCTTTTTTAATCTCATTGATTGTTATGAGTCTGTTTTTATAGTTTATACCTTTTGTTTACATATGTAGAATTTCTTTCAGTTTCTCATGTTTCCCTGTGTATTCAAATTCAATTTTCAGTGTATCATACTGATTTTCTGAATATAGTTGATATCTGTTTTAATGTCTTCATTTTTATCTCTAATTTCATTGTTCATTATTCTTTCTTCACCTTAGATAAACATTTCTGTCTTAATCAGATCTGATGTTTCAAAGAAACATTTCTTCTTTTTCACTGGTTCTTTGTTCTTTTCATTCCAATATAATAAGCTGTTTTCATGCTTTTTATTATTTTTTTTTCTACAAATTTTACTTTGGCTTACTGTTGTTAATTGATGTCATATTTTGACTACCTGAGTTACATTACCATTTATTCACTTCAGACATCTTCTTTTAACATAGTGATTTACAACTATCAATGTACATCTTACTGCTGCTTTCAACTTATCCCTCTGGGTTCTGTTATGCGAAGGTTTAATTAAATTTCAATCTTAGAAATTTATAATTTTCCCATTTGTCATTCACTAATATGTTGGTCATTGTTTATACTTATGCATGAGCACAGGGTAAAAAACTTAGGGAAGTTGATATTGTGTTCATTTAGCAAATTAACACTCATTAGTTCCCCTCTGGTACCTACTTGCTCCTGAGTCACACATTATTGAACAGATTTACTAGGCATGTGTTTCTTCCTTTGGAGTGGATTATACATTCAATAAGAATGCACTTGATTGCCTTCACTATTGTAAGTTTCAGCATTCACAGGTGGGCCAGACTGTTGATGACCCCTCCCCAGAAGCTAGTGCTTTCTAGTACAGTGAAAGCTAGCTGGTAGGGAGGAAGGAATCAGAAAAGTTTCTGTTTCAGTTCCTTAGGTTCTGTAACCACCATATGCAGGATCTTCAGCAATATGGTCTTACCATTCATTTTTAATAGGACAGCAGAAGTAGTGGTCACAGCATATATTGAAAGGGGGCTGTTGGGATCTTACACTGTTATAGATTTAACCCACACCTGGCTCTGGAATTCTTATTGGGTAACTCTTCGCTTAGTGGCAGTACATTATCCATCCATGTAGGGTGTTAGGGTCCAAGAATCACCAGAGAATCATACTTCAGACTCAAATAATATACAAAAGCAAAGAGCATTTACTTAGCTGAGTAACCTGTATTCAGGGGTCTCCCCATTCAGGAATGGAGACACCTAGTGGGCTCACAGGCCCAGCTTTTATTGTCAGCAGAATTCCAGGGAGGGCTATGTGTCCTTTTACCTTGATTGGCGAGCTCTATCTCTAGGGGTCTGAGAAATTCTATAATTGGTTGAACTCTGGAGAACTCACAGTGGGCAGGGGCACTCATTCATTCTAGCTACCTATTTTTACTTCAGGCCAGATGACAAAGATGTTCACAGATTAGCGGCCCTCTGCTGCGGTTGGCTGATCACTGGCTCTTAGATCTGATTTCCCATTTTTAGGAAACAGAAATGTATGCTTAGTCTCTTAAACTGTCAGTTTGTAGCCTGTCACGCAATCAGCCTGGTTCTGATCTTAGTCCCTTCAGGGGTCTGCTATTCAAATATTTTTATTTTGTTTTTAGACTTATAAAGCTGTAGGTTTCCATATTTTTCTTCATATTCTTAATTTTGGTATTCTTGCTTTTGAATACCTCCTCTTCTACTTTCCTCTTTTCTAATCTTCCTCATACCTTCTTCTTGATTAGAAGATTTGAAGATTAGAGATTTGCTGCCCTTGATACTTTATGCCTAACACATTCTGATATCTCACCTTTCTTAAGGTCTCCCTATCTGTTCACCCTTGAGAAGACTGTATTTTTAGCATTTATTCACATTCAAAGATAAACTCATTACTCTAAACATTTGTAGTTAAGACCCACATGAAGGAGACCATGTGATGTTTGCATTTCTGGAACTCATTTAAACAATTCACTCTTCATTTCAATTGTATCCATTTCTCACAATTTTTATCATCTCAATTTCAATGCTTACTGAAATTCCATGCTGTACATATATCAAATAGTCACTATTTATTCATCCACTGGTCAGCATCTAAGCTGGTTTCATGCCATATTTATTATCAATTGAGCACTGATATGTAGATGTCTCTTTTGTAAGGTATAGTCCTTTGTGTATATGAGAAGTAGAAATATAGCTGGATTATTCAGCAGTTATAACTTCAGCTTTCGAAGAACCTCTAGACTGATTTTTATATTGGCCAAATCAGTTTGCATCATTCAATCACAATGAATAAAGGTGTCTTTAAAATAAACTATTAAAAAATACAAAATAAAATATATCATTATGCAAAAAGAAATAAATAAATCTCTTCCTTGATTGGTGAGGAAGAACATGCCTTTAATCCTAGTACTTGGAAACCAGAGACAACTGAAACTTTTGACACAGTCTGAGGACAGCCTGGGCTACGTAGCTAGTTTTTCCAGATTGCAAGGGCTACATAGTGAGACCATGTCAACAAACAAACAAACAAAACAAACAAATATCAACAAGCTTTTCTTTCTTAGTTCTTAGAGACTATCACTTCCTTCCCATAGTCATCTCTTAAACTGAACTTTGTAAGTGGGATTACTGCCAGTTTATGTTCCTTGTTTTCTAGTCAAAACCTATTTGACTGGCACACAGTGTCATCTCAGAGCATTCTATCAGGTTAAAAAATTATCATCAATGGCAAAAACAAAACAAAAATCTCATCTTCAGCATGGATCATCCTTTATAAGTTTTTTCAGCCTTCAGAATGAATACTGAATGAATACTATGATGACTTAGATGCTGTTTCTGAATACACTGAGTGGATACAGACTTCATTGTCTGAATGGTTGCTATATTCTTACCCATAGTATTATTCACAGAGATAAATGAAGCTACCCCTATTTAACTCTTTGTTTCATTATATATTTGCCATTCTCTAGTGAGTTCCACATCATGTTAGCTCTTGTGAGTTGTTCTTGTAGCTCTGCTGTTCTCTGGGACTTGTGCTCAAGGTGGATTTCGATATAAACTGTGCAGTTTAAGATATGGTCTTACTTTACTTTCAACTCTCCTTGATGGAACAGCTTGATAGGAGGGTTTTAAACCCATTTCCTTTCTTGTAGAAACATAGTGCACTTGCATGATGAATTTCAATTTTCTCCAAGTTCAGATTTGACAACTTTATCTGTTGTTCAAAGCTTTATCTTTTAACACTTATTCTTCCCAATCACTATTCAGTTGGAAATGTAGAAACCAAGTGGATGTTATCACCACAGTCTTGGACATTCTACCTTCATCGTTAAGATGAAAAATAAGCTATATTCCTTCCTATTTTAACTGTGTCAAGATACAAAAGTATTCCAAAAAATTTCATGAGAGCTGTCATGAAGATAATTCTGAGATGTTCATGCTTCAGTGCATAGACCTTGCATCTAAAATCGATATTCTGCCTATTTTGGCTTTCATCTTTTTCCAAAGTGTTGGACATTCTAAATTAAAGTACTCACAAGTTTTTTTTTTTTTTTTAAGAAAATTGAGGGCACTATTTCTGAGCATAGAATCTTGTCTTGCTGTGTTCTCAAGCAGTCAGTATATAAGCACGATGTAACTTTTGATACTTTAATTATTTGCAAGTATAAATATCCTAGTGGTTTTTATCATCTTTGTGAACACAGCTTCAGTATATCTTATTTTCTTTTCATCTGCTCATAGTATTTACACAGATATGTATAAGTCCATATTAGAATTAAAAACTTCCAACTCTTCTTCATAAAAATTATTATATATGAAATAGGTAATTAACTTCTGGAAATGATAAGCTAAAATAAGTAGATTTTAATGACTTGTATAAACTTTCTAAATAAATTAGTAAAATAATCCATAAAACTGAGAAAGATTTTTTAAAAATATTAAAACACAAATAATTAATACAGGAAAATGCTATATATTGTACCTATATACTGATTCTGGTCATAATTACGCTTTAAAAATCTCAGAAAGTTCTGGTTTAGTATGGGGCACTGTAGAAAATATAAGAAGTATTTCTACCTTATAACTTTGAAATGTGACTCTGAATTTGAATGGCACATATGGAATTAGATGATTGATTTAATACTTAAAAGGGATAGAATAAATTTTTAAGAATTTCAGTTACCCATAAATGGTGGGTAAGTCTTTTTTATTCTCTGTGAGCTATAAGACTCAAACCTTTATCAATCAGATTTTCTGATCTGTCCTTGTCCAGAGTCTCCCATCTTTTCATTTGTCCTTTGATTATAACATGCTCCTGAAAAATTGTGGACAAAATGGGGAGCCCACGCACATTTAGTAGATAATTCTGAATCATATGGTCTCCTTTAAATCAGTATGTCTCTAAACAACATGAATGAATACAGAGAGGGAGGGTCCCCTATGAAAAGACGTGAAGAATGGCAAACAAAGAGAAAGATAAGAGAAGTTGGAGAAAGAGTTAAAGACAAAACAAAACACTATGTACAGGTATGAAATTATCAAAGACCAAATTTAATCAATGACAAATGAAAAAAAAATCACTGGTTTAAATCCATTTAAAAATGTATAGGAATTAACGACACCTGTCAGTATGGATTGTGTTGTTTACTCTAATGGGAGCTCAGAAACTCAATTAAAAGAAAGCTATTTTATATGCTAATAACTGAGTTAAATGTCTTTTATAGGTAACATTCATCTCAAAATCAATTAATCTCTTAAAGATAGTCCTTAAATCTTTGAAATTATTAGAAAAAACTTACTATAAATTCAAATTATATATTGCTCCTACAATTCTTCAAATTAAATCCCATTTTCTTGATGATGCAATTTATTTGGGCAATACGGGTATGACATTCACGAATAGTAATCAGACCTTATATAAAACAGTATGTAGTCCACACTACTTTCAGAGGATAATGATATTTAGTGCCTTGAGATTATACTCTCAATGGCAGGAGGAAATACTTTTGTTGTTTATAACTCAGTATATGCATATTGTTACTATCTTATAGTATGTATTGTTACTTATCTTATAGTATGTGTTTAAGAACCAGTCCTGAATACTAGTCCATTTCTTGCAAGAAAATGTAAATGTAACTTTTATTTACCAGCTGTGATTGTCTCAGAAGCTTACTGCTAATGAAGCTCATGATTTCTGGCTCTTCCTGATAGCTGGCTGGCTGATTTAATTCAGCTGTTCTGGTTTAAAACTCCTCTCCAAGCTGCCTGATTTAAACTGACTTCTTTCAGGTTCTTACTGAATTGTTGTGCTTATTTTAAAAAATGCCTCTGAATTCCTTGAACTGAACTACACTGACTGCATGAACTGAAAGAACTGTTTGACTTCAACAGACAAACTGTTTTGTGCTGCTCTCTTAAGTCCTCTCCCTTTCTTGTGCTGTTCTCTTGAGAGTTGGGCTTATCCTATCACTGACTCATTCTGCCAAATATTTCTCTGATTTATGACTTAGTCTGCCCCTAACATAGAAGTCACTTTCAAATAAGACTGCTTTTTTCAACAAACTAACATTACCTTCATTGTTCAGGATTAGTATGTGTTTAGGGTGTGTCTGTATTCCAGTCAGAAGTGATATTTGTGCAAATTCATATGGTCTGTGGACACATGAGTTTAGAAGTACCCTTGTATGTAGAGAACAATGAAAGGACATAAGAAGTAATCTCTGTCATATTCCATCTATTTTTTGAGACAAGGTCTCTCACTGAACTTGAAGCTCACTATTTTAATCTTGAAAATGAATAAATTCATTTGCAAAGAAAAAAATGTACTTTGAATACCCATAAGTAGAAATTCATAGAATGAATACCTTTGCCCTACCTCATTCTTGAAAATTAATCCACAGTTTGATTATAGTTGACATCAAGACCTTTATTAAGTACAAGGTTGCAGTAATGGATGGAAGTTATCTGAGTGGAATTTGAGAGATTATTATCTCAAATCCATAGAGAAGAGTTGACTCCTCTGCAAAGATGAAGTTGGAAGATGTCTATGAACCAGAAAGCAGGCTCTCATCAGAAAGTCGATATTTTGGTTGTCAGATTTTGACTTTTCAGGTTTTTGAGAAAAGATTTTGTAATTTTATTTAATTTTATTTGTGATTATATGAAACTCTACCTGTCCCAAATTTTTGGTGTTTAGTATATTATATTATATATGATCTAACAGTCTAAGAAAAAAATTATAGGATTTTCCCTCCATTGGCATGTGAATGGGCCATTGGAGTTTCTTTTTCTTTAACTATGACATAGAAATCTCTGAGTGCAAGAGTTACAAGTCAGATTGAAGCACATTAGAAAGCTACTGCCAAGCAAAGGAAGCCTAAAAGTTAAAACAACCAACTTAAATGGAGAAAATATTCTGATACGATATGCACAATAAGAGATTTGATAACTAATAATGGTTGTCAATGAGATACATCTGGAAAAATAAAATGTCAGTTGTGGAAATCTCAGTCTTAGATTAGCCTGTAGGCCTGTATGTGGGATATTAACTTCATGCTAATTGATAAAACAGAGTGACTTAGCCCATGGTAGAAAGTATCATCCTAAGAGAGGTGAGCCTAAAGTGAACAACAAAAATAGTTAACTAAATGTGAGCCTGAGAGCAAGTCAGTAACTATCATTCCTTTATAAATTATACCTCAATTCTGACCTTCATGTTCCAGCCTAGAATTTCTGAATTGGCTTCTGTCCATGATGGATTGTATCCTGTAAACAAAAACAAAAACAAAAAACAAAAAACAAAGCCTTACTGCTCTAAGCAAGTAGCATTTAGTAGCACTGGTTTAATCAAGCAACAGGAAGCAAAGTAGAGTAGCATTTGATACCAGAACGAGTAGGGTATTGTGACAGACCTGACCACATTATTTTGGTGAAGATTGTGGAAGCATGAGGAAATTAGGGCTGAAAAGTCATTGAGTTCTCAGAGTCCATATGAGCTTGGAGATGTAGCTTGTTACTTTTCAAAGGGAAGTTAAGAGTCTATCAGGTCTAACTGTGTGATAAGAATTTGTGACCTGGACAATCAGCTATGATTAACAAAACAATAGCACTTAAGAATGAAATCTTTGGTGCTTACTGGGAAAGGCTGCTGAATCAACTGTGTTTCATAAGAGAAGAGAACATTGGGATGAAGTTCTGAGAGATATTTCCTCAGGGTTCACACACAGAAGTTCCTGGTCATGGGACTTCAACGTCTAAGCAGAACTCAACAACATGTAAAAATTGCCAACCAGGCACAGGCATAACAAGTGCAAGCTTAAAGAATTCATGGACAGTAGATGAGATGATTCTTTGTGGCTGTGTTGAAGTCCCCGAACAGAGACTGAGGAAGTTCATTGATGGAGGTGTAGCCTTAGTTGCTGTGAAGTAACCAGGACCACAAAAGAAGCGGAGACTATAGTATAAACATCAAGGAGAGTAGGAAGTGTGGAGTTAGGCTGACCTAAGGCTCAGAAACTATGTGTGTATGTTTCGAATAGTACAGTCTTGGAACTAGGACTGCTCAACCATAGGAAGCCCTAACAAACTTGAGTGAGTTCTGCATTAGAATATTTAGCATTTTATACTATTGGACTAGCTTTCAGTTGATTATTACTGGGACCTTACCCTTCCTTCTTGGAATATGAAAGTACATAACATTTTAAATAGAAGCCTTAAGACACTTTGGGTTTTGAATGAAACTTTTGACATAAAAATGTTGAAAAATGTAAATACTGAGAAATTTAAAATTGGGCTGTATTTTTTTTTATGACATTCCCAAAACTTTATTAATAACCAACATAAATCAGACCAATTCACTAACATTCAACACTTCATCCTTTCCTTAAATTGCTAAGAAAATTTAAGGTTCCTGAAACATTTAAGGACTTGGGCTGTATTTTATACTATGATGTTGATATGAATTGAGGGACAAGAAAGAAAGAAAGGAAGAAAGGAAGAAAGGAAGAAAGGAAGAGAGAAAGAGAGAGAGAGAGAGAGAGAGAGAGAGAGAGAGCAGGCTATGTTTTAACAGTGATGTGTGTCTGCATCAATTTGATATGGGTTGTACTTGTGATTGTAGTCAAAATGGTTCATGTGGGAAAAGGAAACCTCAGGTGAGGAACTGTCTCCATCAAATTGGACTGCATTCATGCCTGTGGAATGTTTTGTGTTTTATTTCTTATTGATGTAGGAAGACCTACTTAACTGTGAGTAGAAACACTCTTAGGCAATTGGGCCAGGACTATATTTTAAATGTAGTTGAGTGTGATACCAAAAGAGATTTAAAATAATTTCTTCATGGTTTCTGCTTTAGTTCCTTTTTCAAAGTTCCTGCTTTGGCTTCTGTCAATGATAGATTATTCCCTGTAAGTCACATAAACCCTTCTGTCCCCTGAGTTTTATTTTCTCAGAGTGTTTTTATCACAGTAACGTAAAGCAAACTAGGACATTGTGATGATGCCCGATACAGAAATAGGACTTATGCAACGCAAACAAAAAGGGGAGTTAATTAATATTGACAAGAAATGTACATTGAGTATGTGAATAGAAATTCAAACTCATTAGTGGTCACAAAATTGCAAACTTAAAAATATGGAAGTATAAACAGCAAATTATTTTTATAAAGTGTTTTCTAATAGTTGACATTGAAGGAAAAAAAGAGAAGACTTAGTGTTGTTAAATGAAAACTGCCATATTGTTCCTTAACATTTAAAATAAATAGTATAGAATCTCTTCAGACTTATTCTTCATCCTACTGCAGACTCTATGTAGGATTACCTCTGTACAATATACATCAATTTTTTGTGTACTCTGCATCTTAGCGTAGACTCAAGATGTCTCTAGCTCTTCTGACTGCACTTCTCAGCCTTCCATTCTATCCCAATTCCAGCCCAGCCCAATTCCATGTTCATTAACTAATAAAATGATAATGAAAATAGTATGCATTTACACAATCCAATATGATAATTAATTAAGAAAAATAAAACACAAAATCCATAGGGAAGCATAGGTATGTGGATGGAGCTAAAAAACTATCTGGAGATATGTCATCCAGACCTCCAAAGACAAATATTATATGTGTGGTGGTTTGGATATGCTTGGCCCAGGGAGTAGCTCTTTTAGGATGTATGGCCTTTTGGAAGAAGTGTGTCATGTTGGACATGGATTTTAAGACCCTCATCTTAGTAACATGGGAGGCAGTCTTCTCCTAGCAACCTTCAGCTGAAGATGTAGAACTCTCAGCTTCTCCAGAACCACGCCCACCTGGATGCTCCCATGCTTACAACTTGATGGTAATAGACTGAACTCCCGAACCTGTATGCCAGCCCCACTTAAATGTCATACTTATAAGAGTTACCTTAGTCATGGTATCTGTTCACAGAAGGAAAACACTAAGATAATATGTTTTCTCTTATATGTGATGTTAACATTTAATTCTTTGAATCTGTGCTACATTCTAATAACAACAGAGTTTGGGTAACTAGTAAGAGACTAACGGGTAAAGGATCATCACAAGAAGGGATAGATATTATATACTTATGTAGATAAAAAGGTAAATAAGAATAAGAATATTAAATTGGGTGGGAGATGGGACACCAGAGTAAAGAAGAGAATGTAAGGGGTGCCCAATTAACTGAAAGGCATTCGGAAAAGTATACAGAAACCCACTATGGTAGAAGCTTCTTAAAATACAGACATATGTGAAAATAATCTAAATGGAATAACCAACTTATTAAGGAGATAATCTTTCAACTAAACATTTAATACTGTAAAGTAAAACATCCTGTGCCAAAAATGAGTTACATGTTCCTCAGTTGTTTACAAAAGGCACGATATAGAAACCCTCAGACGTTCCAGGATATTTTCAAAGTTATTGGTTACTCTTCACAATCTAAGGGTATGGTGATATGGTTCTCTTGCTAAAGACAACATTTTCACCATTAAAGATGAGACATTGACCTTGTGACCAACTAAAAGCTTCACTTCAACTAACTAGCTTTCATGGTGTCAGAAAGGTTTGGAGCATACTATTAGAGAAGAAAGGAAATCATCAATAACCCAGCTGCATACCCTGCAACCTGTAATAGAGATCTGCCCACAAGATATGCTGCTATAATAGTGGCACAAATACTTTAGCAGTAACCACCCATTTTATGATTGGATTTAAGAGCCACCGAATGAGGTAGAACTCATCCCACTCCTGACTAAAGTGTAAAAGAAACTGATCCTAGACAGGCCATGTTCCTAGGGGAAAATCCACTACTGTTATTAGGCTTTAGCTAAAGGAATAAAATGACTTCTAATGCCACACTTCCAGGGTCAAAAGTAACAAAGCCCCACACTTACAGTTTCCAACCTTTAATCAAGAAACTACGTACAACTAATACCTCTGAAAAAGTGAAAAATCAGCTTTTCTAATGGAGTCTCACTGGGTACATCAACCATACCTTAGGGCAGGCCCGATAACCTGAAGTTGTTCAATACAAAATAAACTTAATGATATTTTAATACATTTTTGTTTCATTTTCCTTTTATATTGGCATATCGTTTTTGTTTTGTTGGTATTTTGCTTTTTTATTTTTAATTTTATTTGGGGGTTTTAAATGGTTTTTGTTTCTCAAACTCAAAGAAAAAAATCACATGATCATCTCCTTAGATGCAGGAAGAACATTTGACAAAATACAACACCCCTTAATGTTAACAATATTGGATATATTAGGAATTCAAGGACCATAGCTAAATATAATAAATGAAATTTACTGCAAACAAACAGCCAATATCAAATTAAATGGAGAGATACTTAAAGCAATCCCACTAAAATCAGGGGCAAGAAAAGGATACCCACTCTTCCCATATCTGTTTCTTGTATTTTTTGTTGTGGTTTCTTTTATTTGTTCGTTTGATTATTTGCAAAATAGAAAATTAAGGACAATATTGGTAATATAATATTGGTAATATAATATAGTTGAGGAGAATGTATGGTGAGGAAGAACAGATAAAGTGTATTATAATGAAATATTTTCCAATTCAAATGAAAAATATTATAAAAATACAGAAAATATTGAGTATTTACCATAAGTTATAGGAGTTGATCTAAAGTATGAATACACTCTTGTCTTAGTTAACTACTATAATAGATTAGTGTGACCAATGTAACTTATAAAAGAAAGCATTTAATTTGGGGTTCCTATTTTCAGAGGCTTAGTGGCTACGACTAATGTAAAAGGAAGACGGGCATCAGGCAGACAAGCAAGTTGCTGGAGCGGAAGCTGTGAGCTTTTGTCTTTGTCTCTGACTTCAGTGGGAATGCTGTTGGTTTTTGAAACATCAAACACCATCCCCAGGGACATACACTCTCCAATGACGTACCTTCTAATTATCCCCAAATGGTTCAAACAACTAGGGAGCAAGTATTCAAATATATATTATTATGGATTCATATTACTGAAGTAACCCCATTTGACTGTCTAGATGACCTAGGCTTGTGCCCAGGCCATAATTCATTTAGTCTCACTTCTGAAGTCTTTTGTAATGTTTTTTGACAGTCTCAAAATAATTCAAAAAACCCAAATTCAATTATCTTCTGACACCCAAGGCAGTTTCTCAATTGTTACAACCTATGATGACACAGAATATCATTACAGTTCTAATGAGGAGGAAAGAGGGCATAGGAAGGAAATACTGCTCTGAAGGAAGCTCTAAACCCAACAGGAAACCTTATAAATCCTTTAAGTCTATGTTTGATGTCAAAGGACTTTTTTTTTAAAAAAAAGAAAAGTATTTATTTTATGTATATGAATACACTGTAACTGTCCTCAAACATACCAGAAAAGGACATCACATCCTATTACAGATGGTTGTGAGCCACCATGTGGTTGCTGGGAATTGAACTGAGGCCTCTGGGAGAGCACTCAGTGCTCTTAACCGCTGAGCTATCCGACTTACCTGACTCTCTCCCAGCTTTGCTGACTGGGGCACATTTCTTACTCTTTGGCTAGTTCTCTGACCTGTCTGTAGCTCTCCTTACCAATAATTCCATCACTCTGGCATGTTTAAAAAGCATCTTTGCATTTCCGGTATAATCTAGACATCCATTTAACATTGCATAATGTCTATATCATCACCATCATCACCATCACCATCACCATCACCATCACCATCACCATCACCATCACCATCACCATCACCATCATCATCATCATCATTCAAGGGTTCTCTGGCAGATGCCTGGCTTCAGCACCTTTCCTAAACCTCAGAGGAAGAGGCCACATTATTTTTATTTATTGATCCTTCATGACTCTGATACTACCAACCCATGAGCAATGCTGTAAAGTTCAGCTGCCTACTCAGGGAAGAGCTTTTTCCTCCCTTTAACTATTCTCTTTTTATTCTTTTGAGATTATAACTTCATTATTTAGCCAGCTTCCTTAGTTCACATTTTTTTTCCATCTCCTCTCTCCCTGTTCCCTTCAAAATCCATGAATAATTTTTCTTTAATTCTTGCTTTGCTATATTTATTTTTACGTGCACACACATATACAAATACAACTGTCTCAGGGAGTATAATGTAGAAACATGTATAATGTATGTACATGTTTTTGGGGCTGTCCATCTGACATAACTGTATAATCATTTGGTGTCTCTTACCTAAGAAAACATCCTATAGATACGTTAATGAGGTAAGTGGAAAGCTACTAAATGCTGAAGAAGAATAACTTTCTCAATCTTAGTCTTGCTTTCTTAATCATAGCCATTCTTATTGATGTAAGATAAATTTTGAATTAGTTTTATATTTTTCTTCTTGCAAATGGCAGGTAAGAGACAGATATTTCAGACATTTACCAGCCATTTAGCTTGCTGTAATTTTATTTCATAAGAAAAATATTTTTAATTAACTCATTAATTTACTTGTTTTAAACTCCAGATTTTATTCCCCTCTTGGGCCACCCTCTAACCACATCCCATACCTCCTCCTTGCCCCCACCCCCGTCTCCATGAGGATGTTCCCACTCCTCCACCCCCAACCCCACCAGACCTTTAAACTCCCTGGGGCCTCCAGTCTCTTGAGGGTTAGGTGCATCTCCTCTGACTAAACCGAGACCTGGCAGTCCTCTGCTGTATATATGTTGGTGTCCTCATATCAGCTCATCTGAATTCAAGACAAGATTTTGTTTTGTAAAACTATTATGATTGAAATTCAATTATTAAATTACTTTTATATATAACTTATGATAAAATGCCTAATATTAGATTTTTTTGCTCCTTTGCAAATTATACTTCATGAATTACTTTTACAAGTAATATGTCAGTAAAAGTTATATATATCTCAGTCAGTTGCCGGTTGGGCCTCTCAAAGGACAGCCATGCTAGGCTCCTGTTTGTAAACACCATAGCATCAGAAATAGTGTTAGGTCTTGGTGTCTCTCCAAGAGATGGCTCCATGTTGGGCCAGTCACTAGACTGACTGAGACAGGCACAGATACCAACACCCAATCGCTGGACTGAAGTTGGGGTACCCAATGGTTGAATTAGGAGGATGAAAGAAGCAGAAGAGGAGAGAGACCTCAAAGGAAGATCAGCAGTCTCAACTAACCTGGACCCCTGAGATATCTCAGACACTGAGGCAAAAACCAGGCAGTACACACAGGCTTGTCTGAGTCACTGGACACAAATATAGCAGAGGACTGCCTGGTCTTCCCTGAGTGGAAGAATATGTTCAGTCCTCCAGAGGCTTGAAGCCCCAGGGAAGGGGCAGGCCTGGTGGTGGAGAAGCATCCTCTTGGAGATGAGGAAGAATGGGATAAGGAACTGTGGGAAGGAGGACCGGAAGGGGGGGCAATTGCTGAATTTTAAATAAGTATATTAATAATGATAATAATAATAAAGCCTATGTATGTTAAGGTACATGTCACATATATTATACATAGTAACACATATCTTTCAAAATACTTTCTAGAAAGGTGAAATGGATTTTTAGAAAACTATTAGAAACATAAAAATCCTAAAATTTGTACAAAAATGAAGTTAAAAATTTAAAAGTAAATGAAAAGTATTGACCTGAAATAAATATGTACTTTTCTATATAATTTTTTCTTATAACCTTGAGTTAGCCATGAATGTATTCTACAATCAAAATAGTGTAATTTTACCATTAGTGATAATAAGAAGTGAAAGAATATGTTTTTCTTTACAAGTCAAGTCAGTTGCAAATTCTTGCAAAAGTAAACTCATGTTTTTATTCTAGTTTTTATTGGATATTTTATTTATTTACATTTCAGATGGCATCCTCTTTCCCTATTTCCCCTCTCTGTATTCCCCCTACCACATCCTCACTCCTCCTTTTTCTTTTATACCACATTCTATGATGGGTAAGGAAGGCATTCTTGTCAGAATGACCTAAGACAGGCTCAGTCTTGTTAATGAAATAAAAAGGGAGGAGAGGCAGAAAGCCTTTGGGGCTGCTTGGCAAGAATCTGACATGGGACAAGAACAAAGAAATGGGCTGCTTGGCAGGAATATAACATTGGACAAGGGCAAGGGAGTGGGCTTCAGGCTTGAATCTGACATAAACTAGAACAAAGAAGTAATTTCAGGCAGGAATCTAAATTTTAGGCTAGAACAAGGAAGTAGGCTACAAACATGAAAATGACTTTGGGCTAAGACAGGGAAGTAGGCTCAGATATTTTGGTAATCCTGATAAACCCTTAGAAACAGTGTTTGGTGGTGGTGGGGGGGGTATGATGGGACTTTGTTGCCTTGCTTGTTTTTTGTGTTTATTGTCTTGCTTGTTCCTTGACTATTTGCGTCTTTTGTATTGCTAGTTCCTTAACCTAGAATTGACCTTAATACTTGCATGTAAGTAAAGTCATATTTTAAGAAAATTAAGTAGATGTGAGGTGTTGGTTTTACCTCTTTTGTTTACCCAGTAAAAAACTGCGTATTCACTGGAAAATCTCTCAGTTCCATGCATATTTACATGTCTTTGAGGAGACTAACAGCAAGTGAAAAAGAAGTCCAAAGAGCAATTATACCTCAACCATGTTTTCAGTTCTAACTGTTGTCATAATTGTTTCATGGTTCTTGCAACCCTATCTTTCCCACGTAAGGCCAGTTGATGCCGTAGTTCTAGCCAGAGAGAAGTCTCATCTCCTTACAGTGAATGGCAGGCAAACCCTAAGTAATCCAGGATTCATGAAGTGGAAAGAACACAGCTAATTGGATCATAGAATAGATGTCTGCTTATTTTAATTAGATTCCTCAATCACTTTCTTTTCTCCAAAGGCTTTAAATATTCAGTAGCCTCTATGTCTGTTGACAGTTAAAGGAATAAGATTTATTTGTACCCATACAAACAAAGACTTATTTAACTCCCAGGAATAAAAGTTGATGCCTCCTGAAAGGAGAAGGTAATTTTGTTTTTCCTCTTTAGTATTTTTCATAGTTGCGAAAACAGAATTAAAAAAAAAAGAGTTCATGTATTTCTTTCATGTGCCAGCATAAGTCATTATTTTAATGCACATTTTGCACTTTTAGACAGAAATTTTCTGTTATAGCCAATGATTATTTAAGAAATTCAATCATATTTCAACAAAACTACAACATTAAATTAGAGAAGTATAAATTAATTTATACTATCCATTCCTTAGAGAACATGTAGTAGTTTTTAATCTAGTTACAATTCAATGTAATTTTTACTGTTGAATTTCTAATAAATTATAGGGAAAAAAGTCATCCCACACACCAGTCTATAGTTGTATTGTCCAATTGTATGAGCACATGGAAAGAAAGAAATCTTTTAACTAACTTCATAATTTGTGGTGTAATTCTCTTACTAGAGTGGGCAGCCTTGCATTTTTCAAGTGATGGTTTACTTTCATGCTCCCCCTTAGGTGTTCAGAAACTCTGTATTCAATAATACGCAACAAAATTATGGATGATTTAAGGCCTAGATGCTCTCTTTTAACTAAGGCAGGTCAAATTACAGACCCAGGCTTTACCTCCTGCAGTCTGTTTCTTTACTTCACTTTAATTGGGACCATATATGCAACTCTTTCTAGGTGACAAAATAATCTCTGGTTTTACAAAAGTTGATAAACCTCATAATAAATGTTACAACAGCAAGCTTTCATAAGCATGAAAACAAACTGATTCCTTATACATGAACTTGGAAAACTTGCATCAGTGGGTTGGCTTTCCTACTTAGTTGCTGTAATTTTGAAGGATGTCTGTAAGTCCACCTTTATACACATGAGTCTTTCAGCTCAGACCTGTTACAGGATTTGAGCAAATATTTTCACCCTCTGTGTGTCTGCCCTGAAAATGACTCTGATTTGAAGTTCAGTACACTGAGCAAACATGGGATGTGGAACAGTCAGAGGGTGAAAAAGGAGGGAGATAAAATCTGGAGTGTAAAACAAATATTAAATAAAATGTAAAGAATACCCAATAAAATACTCAGACTTGAATTCAAGAACACATCAAAAACATCATTCATCATAATCAAGTTGCATTCCAAGAATGGAGGGGTGGCTCAATTCATTAAAAGGCACCAATGTAAGCCATAATAATAATTAAAAAAAGAAAGAAAGAAAAAAAAAACCACACATGATCATCTCATTAGATGCTAAAAAGTTCTTTGAATAGATCCAACATCCCTTAATGTTAAAAGCCTTGGAGAGAGCAGGCATACAAGATGCATAGCTAAATATAATACAGGCAATATACAGAAAGCCAAAAGCCAACAACATCAATTTAAATGGAGAGAAAATCAAATTAACCTCATTATAATCAGTGACAAGACAAAGCTGCCCACCATCGTCATATCTATTCAATAAAGTTTTAGCTAGAGCAATAAGAAAACTTCAAGAGATCAAGGCAATACATGCTGAAAAGAAGTCAAAGTATCACTATTCTCAGATGTTATGATGGCATACATAAAGGTCCCCAAAAATTCTGTGAGAGACCTCCTACAACTGATAAAAACCTTCAGCTAAGTGGCCGAATACAAAATCAACTAAAAATATCATCATTCCTCCTTTATATAAATGGTAAATGGGGTGAGAAAGAAATTAGGTACTGAGTACTTCTTGCAATAGCCACAAATAATATAAAATATCTTGTTGTAACTCTAATAAAGCAAGTGAAAGACCTGTTTGGCAAGAACAACAAGTCACTGAACAAAGAAATTCAGGAAGATATCAGAAGAGAGAAAGATCTCCCATGTGAATGGATTGATGGGTAGTATTACCATAGTAAAAATGGATATTTTACCAAAAGCCATCTACAGATTCAATGCAATTCCCATGAAAATTTCAAAACATATTTTTACAAACTTTGAAAGAGCAATTCTCATCTTCATATAGAAAGACAAAAAAAAAAATTCAGGATAGCTAAAATAGTGTAATGAAAGGACTTCTGAGGTATTACCATCTCTGATTTCAAGGCATACTACCAAGCAATAGTAATAAAAACCTCATAATTTAGCATAAAGACAGACAAGTTGATCAATGGAATCAAATATATGATCTAAAAATAAACACATGCATTTATGTAAATGTTATTTTTTACTAAGAGTTAAAATTATACAATGGACAAAAGAAAGCATCTTCAACAAATGGTGTTATAACTGGATGTCTGCATATAGAAGAATCCAAATAGATCCATATTTATCACCCTGCACAAAATTCAAGTCCAAGTTGATCAAAGACCTCAATATAGACCTGATACATTAAATGTAATAGAAAAGAAAATAAGAAATGTCTTTGAACTCATTGGTATAATAGACAACTTCCTGAATAGAACACTATAACTCAGGCACTAAGATCAATATTTAATAAATGGGACCTTATAAAACTGAAAATCTTCTGTAAGGCAAAGGACACCACCAATAGGACAAAACTACAGAATAAGAAAAGAGCTTCATAAACTCTACATCTGACAGAGAGCTAATATCTAAAATATATACAGAATTTAAGAAATTAAATGCTAACAATCCAAATAACCCAATTAAAAAATGTAACAAAATTCTCAGGGGAGGAATCCCTAAGGGCTGAGAAGCACTTCACAAAATTATCAATCATCCATAATTTTCAGGGAAATGCAAATCAAAACTACTCTGAGATTCCATCTTATATGTATCAGAATGGCAAAGATCAAAAATTCAATGGAAAACACATGGTGGTGAGGATATGGGGAACGGGGAACAATCCTTCTTTGCAGGTGGAAGTGCAAACTTATAGAACCACTTTGGAAATCAATTTGGTAGTTTCCCAGAAAATTAGGAATAGCTCGACCCCAAGAACATACACTGGGCATATACTCAAAAGATGCTCCACCATCCCAGGAGGATACTTGCCGAACTGTATTAGCGGCCTTATTCATAATAGCCAGACACTGGAAACTACTTACGTGCCCCTCAACTGAAGAATAAATAAAGAGAATATGGTACATTTACACAATGGAATACTCCTCAGCTATTAAAAATAATGACATTATGAAAAGTGAAGGCAAATGGATGGAAGTGGTATATATCATCCCGAGTGAGGTAATCCATGCCCAGGAAGACACACATGGTATGTACTCACTTATATGTGGATATTTGCCATAAAGTACAGGATAGCCATTCTATAATCCACAGACCCATATAATCTAAGTAACATGGAGGACCCACAGGAGAACTCTTGAATCTCACTAAGATGGGGAACTAAAATACACATAGTAAGTGTAGGCAGGGAGAGAACTGATTAGGATTGGGAATTGAGAGAGGAATTTGTGTAGGACTCAAGTATGGGGAGGGGAGCCAAGAGAGCACTTGAAGAGAGAACAGAAGTTGGTGGGACGGGGGTTGGGGGAGTGGCTCATCTCTATGGTGAACTGGAGATCTGGTACATGGGAAGCTCCCAGAGTCTATGAGGATGACAGGCCTAACTCGAAACACATCCCATGGTAGAAAGCCAACCACTAACACTGTTAATGATACTCTGCTATGCTTGCAAACAGGAACATAGCATAACTGTCTCCTGAGAGGTTTCATTTAGCAGCTAATGGAAACAGATACAAATACCTACAGCCAAGCATAGTCAGAGCTCAGGGATACTTGGGGAACAGTGGGGGAAAAGATCAAGGGACCTTGAGCAGTCAAAGTCACCATAACACAAATTACAGAGTCAACTAACCTGAGCCCATGTGGACTAACAAAGACTAAACCACCAATCGGAGATCATTCATGGGCTGGATCTAGAGATTCTACATATTTGTAGCAGATGTACATGTTGGTCTTCATGTGGGTCCCCTCATAATTGGAGTGGGAGCTGTCTCTGATGCTGTTGCCAGCCATTGAAACTTTTTCCCTTATTGAGCTACAATGTTAGGCCCTGGAAAGACTATTCCTCATCCTGCTGTGACTTTATATGTCAGGGCAATTTGCATGGGGGCTTCTCCTCCTCTAAGGAGAAGAGGAGAGGATAATGAGGGGGGTGGGTGGAGCGTTGTGAGGGTGGGACTCAGAGGAGAGGAGAGAGGAGGGATGCAGTGCAAACTGAATGAGCGAATAAATGAATAATTTAATTAGTAATTATCTGTACATTTTTGATTCGTAGAAAATGTGGGCTTGACATAGTCTGCAGCATGTCTTTGTGATGCTTCCAGAAACATCTTATCATAGATATAAGGAGGTTTAAATAGCTAGTCAAAATTATTAACTCTGGTGGAAGCATCTGTATTTATAATCTCTCAGATATTATTGCATACATGCATTAATATAAATCATTAAATAAATGTTTATTAATATTTATGCATACATATTAAAATAGTTACATTTTTCCAATAAGGAAAGTAGAGTCAAAGATGATTGCTTTATATATTGTTTTATTTTGCTTCATTCCATGGCCTCCAAATGATATTCCTATTCAAACAAGTAACTGATGCTAGTTCAACTATATCACCTATCACAGTCTTTTCAGCTATATTTCCTTTCAACATATGTTTATACTATTTTGACTATAATATGCATATTAAAGGTGTTTGTTTTAAGAACTAGGAGAATAGACTGCCTCTAACAGTTAGTGGATCACAAAGAGGTGATGAAACCATCAATAACAGCATGGAGATAGCTTTCTCCGATACAATCTGATGTTTGATGGCCTTAAAGACTTTTCACTATTAAGGAACAAGTCCCTCATAAGCTCTTCATGTTGCAGGAAGGCATGTTGGAACAGAAGAAGAACACAGTTGAATGCCAATGTTGCATAGATCATGTTGATTGTCTAAAGGACTAATTTGTTAGTGCCTTGAAGAGTTAATATGTATATTGTATTTTTTAATTTTGTAGAATTTGTTTTTCTTTCAATTTAAGATATATGTATTAGTAACAAAATTTTTTAAATATGCTGAATTTTTAATTAATATTTATTTTTGTGATATTTCTATAAATACATCATCTTTTTCCTTCCTCTAAATTCTTTTATATAATTCTGTTCTCTTTAATATCTTTGGTCCCTTTAAAAACATTCTTGTTGTAACTTACAGAAATATTTGTCAATACATAAATACAAATTGCTCAGCCTAAATAATGCTACTTACATGCATGTTTGCAAGGTTGACCATTGGTATGGGGTAACCAACTTATGTGCTCTTCTATGGGGAAGACAACGTCTGCTCACAACATTCCTTAGCTGCTGGTATTTATGTGTATAGAATTGAGGCAGGTCTGCATTAGCATATATATTGTTCTCCCTGTTCAGTTTATGGTTTGGCAATCATTTTAGTGACTACTTATGAAACTGTTAATATTACATTACGAGGAAGCTTCCTCATAGCCATCAATAGAATTATAAGCTTTAACATATAATATTCTTAGATGTGTTCCCTCCCCATTTGAAAGACCTCATAGATAACCTGATTTATACATTAATTTATTAAACAAAAATATTTATTATGAAGTTAATATTATAAATTCAATGACTCTCATAATGTTTTACTGGGGAATTATTCCTTGAAAACCTTATGACATTTAGTATGTTCTGACAGAACTTATTTAATCTCAGATTTTTTTTTATTTTCCATGCACCCTCTAGACAAGTGTTTCTCCTTATCAATCAACATTTTCTCAGTTGCCTATATTAAAACTGATAACATGAATTATAATCTGAGGCTATGACAGGTGATGTACAGAAAATTTGATTTACTTTGTAGATAATGCAATTGATTAATATATAGAAACATTTCCATATGAAAATTTATCCATTCTTATGGTTTTCAAGAATATGTATGAAAAACTTCATTAAAGTTAGAAGAAAAGATTTTGAATATTTCATCAAAAAATAATTATGTGTTTGAGAATTGGATTTTTTGCTTTTATTTTAATATTACATAATATGTATTTGTATAAGAATATCAGTTAATACTCTGTTATAATACACAGTTTTACTAGTGTCAATGAGATTAAATAAATCTAGTTGACACCTTGATTTTGTATTGACATCACCCAGCCACACATTAAAGGGAGCTCGGGGAGTCATATGAAATAATTGAGGAAAGGACTGAGGGCTCCTAAGAAGATAGGAACTCCATAGAAATACCAACAGAGTTAACTAACCTGGATTTTGGAGGGTGCTCAGAAACTGAACCACCAACCAAAGAGCACAAACAGGCTGGACCTAGAGTCTCAACACATATATGTAGCTGGACACAGATGTGCAATTTGGTCTTCATGAGGGGGAACACAGGGCACAAGAGGGGCACAATGATTGGAATGTAGTGTGAGTGAATAAATAAATTCATGGAGAAAATTAAAGATAAAACCACATAAAAATATCTGGTTTTAGGTAATCTGAATAACATATTCTGTAGTTTACATAAAAAATAACTATGGTATATCTTGAAACATTTTCCCCTGGAGAAATTACTACTACTACTATTATTATTATTAATTTTATAAAAATAAAGTATATAAAGTTTACTTTGTAAATTTAGTTGTTATTGAGTATAATTTAATCATTTTTATGACTAATCATCTATTCTGTTGTGATTTATCCATTTGACTTTGTATGGTGGTTTATTATATAAAAATCCATGACTTGATTGTAATATAAAGGTACCAGTCCCATTGGATTCTTTTAATTAAAAAATAATTCTTCTTAATTTTTGAGATTATAGCACAAGAATAAGGAGTTTTCTGGGAGATTGGGTCTCCATTAATTATTATTTGCTATTAAATATAAATACTATCATATAGGCGTAATGATGAAATTTTTATAGCTACATTATAAAACAACAACAATAACAACAAAAACCTATTAAGACACATTGTTTTAGAACCTGAAGCAAAGTCAAATTATGTGTGAAACTATGGCGTTTGTCATGTGCCACCACCGGTTTCTTATTGAGATGTATTTCTATACTTTTTGATTTTTGCCTTTTTAATTATATGATTATAAACCCATGCTTTCATAGTTTATCTCAGAAAAAAATTTAAATCAAATGTACAAGTAAGAAGATTGAAACAAGGCAGAATTTAAAGTTAATTGAATTCATTCTGATTGTAAAATGAATGTTACCTCAGTTGCTGCAAATTCAAATTTATGTAACATCTTTGTCATGAGAGAAAATAATTCCCATCGAAGGTCCAGTAAACCTACATGGAATCCCATGTTTCCATTAAGTTATGAAGAAATAACTAATATGGTATAAATAAGGTACATAGATATACAAAAGAGACAATATATTTATATGATTTTTTTAATTCTTAGAAATCAAAAATAATAATTCAGTAACTGTTTGAAATTTGTGTTTGTGTTCAAAAAGAAGCTCTATTTTTTTCTTTGAATTTTAATGCTTTTCTAGGAGCTACCATCGAGTTAATAAAATAGACTGCTCACAAATTATGGTCATATGACGTTATATTTTTCTTTTCAGGTATTTTATGGAGAGAATAGTCTCCAAATTTATAATAAACCCACTGCTTTTCCATATTGCAATAATGTAAGCATATGATTTTTCTTTCTTTTTTTTTTTTTGTTGTTGTTTGTTTTGTTTTGTTTTCTTTAGCGATGGTTGTTTTGAGCAGCCTGGAACCAAATACGACTTATGAGATCAGGGTCGCAGCAGTGAATGGCAAAGGACAAGGAGACTACAGCAAAATAGAAATATTCCAGACACTGCCAGTCCGTAAGTAATCAGCACCAGCCTACTCCCTGTTACCAGATCCTTCTCTTGCAAATTTAATGGGATTTTTAAATGCAGAAAGGCATTTCAATAATGTAGGTAAGTGAATTATATCTCTGCTGAATGTATTTCTGAGTTGGTGGTAACTCCAGGGTTATAAAAATGGCATTTCTCTAAAGATGGGTAAGAAAGAAAGAAGGCAGTGGAATATAAACTCTAAATATGCTCTTAGGAAATCTTTTGTATTTATAGTGTGATTAATTACATTACGTCCGCATATTATATTGTCTTCATAGACAACTGTTATTTGACATGTCACTTTTAATGAAACACAGCTAATATCTCGCAAATTATGTCAACAATAAATGAAATAGAATACAAAATTCTAAATTAAGGTTACAAAAATTGACTACAAGAGGGACAGAATAATGTGTCAGATTTTTGTCAAAACTATCATGTTTTGAGTAATTTTAGTTAATTGTGTTTATCTATAATTATTTTCACATACAAAGGCATTGTCTTTGTACTAAGTAAATCATTTTTTTTAAATGTGAGACAATTTACTGCAGAGGATTGAACATGGCTGTTTCAAACTCTGGGACAGCCTCTGGCATGCTGCATGCACACATTAAGTCAACAAAATGAGTAACAGTAAAGTTCTACTTTCAATCTTTGAACAATGATTTTTCTGTTACTTCCCAAAATCCATTATATGACACCCCTTCTCTCCATTTCTAGTAATGCCATCTTTTCAGTTCCTTGTTACTTTTTCACTAGGATGACTCCTAGGTAGATTCTTAGGTATTTCTACTCAAAATCAGAGCTTAGATGCGGGCTTCTCTAAATACATCTGTTCCTTCTTGCTTACAATCCTCCAAGACACCTCCATTCCAATTCCTACCTCTGTCTAGATAAACATATGCCCAGTGCTTTCTCCATCAGAAAAACACTGAAGCAGCCGAATTATGTTTATTTTCTGTACAGACCTAACCATTTGTTTTTCCTCCACTGCTGAGGACATGCAGACATTGCAAACTGGTTTGAAATAGAGACTTGATCCATTCAATAACACCCTTGGTAACCTTTGCAGTTCTATTTACTCCTGTACTGAAAGACTACAGACAAGTTTTCTCCCCTTGAATCATTGGTGTGCATATTTAAGAAACTAATTTCTGCTCTTGGGACTGAGGGCATAGTTCGGTCATCAAAATGTTTGCTATGTCATGTAAGCATGAGAATCTGAGTTGAGATCCATAGCACTTTTATGAAAGTTGGGGGCAATGTTGTAGGCTGGTAATGTCAGAATTCATTGGGAGGTAGAGCTAGGTGGATCCTTAGTGTTCACTGGTCAATAAATATAGTGCCATTGGTATATGTTCTGTATCAAAAAAAAAAAGAAAAGAGCAATAGAAAAAGAAATAAAAAATTTACTTCTGTCATGTGCATAGATGCACACCTACATTCATATGTATGTATACACAAATACACACACAAACACACACAAATGAACTACCATCACCACTACCAACACCACCACCACAACTTTCATTTTTCTAATGTTTTCCTTCCTTTTAATTCATAAAACTTTTCTTCTCATAATATACTATGGTTGACACTTAAACCTTTCTCCAAGCACTGTGAATCCTTTAAAATTAGCTGCAGTTTTTTTTTAATTAATTAGTGCATTGGAATTTATGCACAAGGAAAACATTATTTTATCAATCTTATTGCAACAGAATCTATTTTTTGTTTAATATGTTATTTTTCTAATGAATTGTGCATTGCAATAAAGTGACATTCAGCACTGTGATCATATGCATTAGATTTATAGTAGCTTGGACACTAACATTTCATAATAAATAATGGGAGCGTTCATGAAGCCCTACTTCAAAATATAAAACATAATATTTTTAGGTTCAGTTTTAAAACTATGAATGCATACTTTCAGTTGCATGTATATGTAATACAGTTGTCACTAGAAATTTAATTTCTTCTTGTTAACTATTCCAAAATGCTATTATTAAAAGAAAATGGTTATAGTATCATTATAAAATTAACCTATTCTATATAACATGAAAATTCCCACTGTAAGCATAGAAATTATACTAAAACATCTGATCTTTAAAATTTATTATATAAGCAAGCATCAAGTTATAACACAAAGACACAAAATGTCTAAAGTAAATCATTTAAAATGTCATATATTTGAGTTATATAAGATGTTGGCTTAATCATCAGGAATGTAATGTGAGTGTTCATGAAGAAATATTGTGTTGCTTCTTAGGTGAGCCAAGTCCCCCTTCCATACACGGACAGCCAAGCAGTGGGAAGAGTTTTAAAATCAGCATCACCAAGCAAGATGATGGAGGGGCTCCCATTTTAGAATACATTGTGAAATACAGAAGTGTAAGTATCTTTTGACTATTATATTGAATTTTATATCTTATTATATAATTTCACAATGATCTCAAAGATTAGTTACAAATGCATGTATAATTAATAATGAAAGGTTAATGTTAATATTTCTATTCACTAAATTCAACATTATGTTTGTGACTTTTTCTCTTATTAAATTATGACCATAAATATTCAAAATATTTCGATGGTTTTGACCTTAATTATATTTCTTAAATGTGATTTAAAAATAAATAATGATTTTTTTTCTTTCTATAACTAGTGTTATCGGGTTTCCAATTGATCTTAGTAAGTTAATCTAGATATGTGTTTCATTGTATCTAATGTAGAAACTCTATTAGCAACTTCTCATATTGTTGCAACATCATATCTGATAAAAGTACTTATGTAAGGGATAATTTAATTTGAGACATATATTTAAATATTGGTAGTTCCTTGTGACCTATACTTACCCAGGGTTGGAAGTGAAGAAGAAGAAAGAGGAATGCTGGCGTTCAGCTACCTTTGTCCCTTTACTACATACTGGACTCTAGTCCATGAGACAGGGCCACTCACTTTTAACCACAGTGAGTCTTTCCTTCTCCCTAAACCTCTTAGAATCATCCTCGTACATATGCCTATGTATGTGCTTCTAGAAGATTCTTTATAAAAAACTTCTTATTATGTTTTGTATATAGGTATTTTGACTGACTTAGCACCATATACAAAGGAGCCACCTAACTGTAACTTCATATATGTATACACACACACACACACACACACACACACACACACATTTTTATGGCTGGTGTCTTTAAGATGTGCTGGCACTGACTTTATAGACAGTCGCGAGCCACTATGTGGGATTTGGGAATTGAGTCCGTTTCCCCTGGAACAGCAGCTAGTGCTCTTCTCCATGGAACCATTTCTCTAGCTCCTGTAAATGATTCTTAATTCTTTCGAGTGGACAATGAAGGTCAACTGCTCATGAGAGGAATATTAGTACATCACACCTAAGAACAAGTTATTATAATGAATAGATCCATCAAAAGTTAAATAAAGAATGGTCACTGAACTTTAGTAAAAGGAATCATTTTTGTTAATTCTGAATTGGAGAGTGAAGGACTGCTGAAATTAGGAGCCACTTGTGTGTTGTTAAAGGAGTTTGGGAAGGACAATTCAGCTTGTTATATGATAGTGAGCAACATTTCCCATGAACATTCATCCTCTTTCTTTATTATACATGAGGCTAATGTTCGTTTAGACTGATTCCTTCTCAAAACTTCCCCAAAAAATTTCCCACAGAAAATTAATTTTGTTTTTATTTTCTATAGATGTGCTAACAATTGTGCCTTTTTATAGTATTTGAATACATTTATAATAGTTTCTTAGAATGTATATTTTGTAAATTAAAACTATTTTTAACTTGAAGATTTGATATTAAACCATTAGGAACTGATTTGGTTTGGAGTGCAACAGTAATCAATTTTATATACCATTTTCTATTAAACTCTAGTGTTCCTTTTACAGGGGAGTTTTCTTTTCAAATTTATATATAGTATCATTAATTCCTCTGCCCCCTATCCCTCCAACAACTTACATGGTCATCAACATTTCCTTTTAAATTTATTGGCTCATATTTTTAAATTATTATTGCTACACAAATCACAGACACACATACACACACATGCACACACACATATGAACACACATGCATACACACACATGCACACACATAAACTCAATCTTCTAAGTAAGTCCCTTAGTGTTTTTTACTTGTATCTGATTTTGAGGTTATTCACAGATGATCATTCTCCCTGGTTTAGGATTCAAGCTGGCCATAAAGAACAGGAAGATGTCTTTTGTATCCTCTGCCATATGGATTCTGTTTCAGTGAGCCTCGGAAAATGCCCTTGGACCCTAAGTAGATCTTATCTGACAATACAATACAATTTGATAAAATTTTCTGGCAATATCTCATTTTCTCATTTGAAAATTATGCAAACAAAACAATCTCTTTGTCTAAAGAACATAGATTAGAGCTGCATCATTAATTATTCTAAACAGTTCCCATATGTCTCTTACCTACCTACAATTGTACTCAGAAAATGTTTGCTAGAAAATGTTGATAAATATTAATGACTTCTGAGAAAAGACATCAAAAATTATGCGAACACTAAAATACAATGAAATAATAATGCATTATTATGTTTTTCTGTAAATATTTTTACTTGAAATTAAAGCTATGTTTCTATAATGCAATAGATTGATAGTTGAGTAACACAAATACTACACCCAATGCAAGAAGGTTGTTGTCATCAATGCACAGTGGTGAACATTTATATTCTAACCCTTTTAAACCCTTATTATTATTAAGTTTCAATATCTCAGACAGACTTTAGGAGTGCTGTATTATTTATTTCTAATAATTCTAGGAGTGCTGTAATTTCTAGTAAACTAGGATTACATCTAGAAACTAGCTACACTACAACATGTGACATTCTTTTTCATCAAACCACCAATAGAAGAAATAACATAATAAACACAAAATTTAATTGGCTGTGTTACAACACAGTACAAGAGCATGGCTTGTGTGCAGGGAACTCTGTGTTTCATCAGCTGCTCATAAACACTAGAGTAGAAGAGGTCATCCTTAATATTCTCTCAGGAAGCAAATGCTTCTTTTTGTTCTTCACATTTCTCTCTTGAATTCAGTATTGACTGCTTCTTTTTGAAATATACATTCAACTCAGCAAAAGGAAATATGATTAAAAGGTATTAAAGTAAGAAGATTTTTTTCCCCTTTGGAATTAGATGTTTATTTGTTAGGTAATCCGGGATTAGGATAGCATTTCAGAAATACTATCAGTGATGAAATTACTTTCTTTCATATTTGTCCGTTCTTGCAACAGGGTTTTATTCTTATTCAGCTTACATTATTCTTTTTAGAAGATGGCTTTACATTTATTTTCAAGATGTGGAGAGTCAGGAATCAAAGGTTGCCATATAATGTTCAGCTGAATCTGCCCATATTGTACCAAATAGTTTTTTAAAATGAGACTTCAACAAAAAATTAAAATTGAATTTATACAAATAAAATTTTATCTATTATGGACCTTTTTAGATAGCTTAGAGTATAAATGTGCCTTTTGTCAAGCCTGAAGACCAGAGTTCAATCTTCAAGACACATCTGATGTAAGTTGGCATAAAATGGTTACAAATTATATTCTGCTATTTCCATGAGCAACTTGACACTCCAAATGTCCACACATATAAATTTACATACACAAATCAAATACATTTTAGGAACTAAACATGATTTCTCTATAGATTTCTCAATATAAAGTAACTTACATAGTAGTCTGATTTAGTGAAACCAATAACTACTTGAAATGGTAGGAACATTAATTTTATTATTTTAATGTTTATCAATTTTTTTGAAAAAGATAACACTATTTTGCCTTATATAATAATAGAATTTTAAGAATTTTGTTCCATAGTGCAACATATTTTACCTCATTGGCTCTAACTTACTAAACTGCTAATATTAACCCCAGGCATGATTGAAGACAAAAAAATGTTTCCATTTCTAGCCAATCATTGTAAAACATTTATATTGGCATTTTGGATTTTTAATGATATGTATGTACCTTTTTAAAGTTCTTATTAAAAACATAGTTATCTCTATTGGATACCCATTTTTTTAAAAAAAGTTAGTTTTCTCTAATGGAGTCTCACTGGGCATATTAACCACACATAAGGGTAGGCACAAACCTAGCAGTACATGGCTTTTAAAATATAAAAACAGTATTTATAACTGTCATCAGAGAAGCTTTGTCTAGCTCCTGATGAAAACTGATACAGAGACTCACAGCCAGACATTAATTTGAACTTAAAGAGTTTTGTGGAACAAGAGAAGGATTAAAAGAGCCAGAGGAGTCAAGCATACCACAAGAAAACCTACAGAACTGTTGGGTTAATTTATGTGTGTGCTGGTCCCAGACCAACCAATTGTTGGGTTGAAGTGTGGGTCCCACGTCCAAGCCCCCTCCCCCGCCCAAGGGGCTAGAGCTGCTGTTTGGAGAGGCAGAGGCACAGAAAGTTGACTGTACTCTCCCCACTCTGGTGCCAGGCGAGCAATGGACTTTGTGAAGCAGCAAGACCAGGCTGGGGGTGGCGGGAACACAGTCTGAGGTCCTGTGGAGATCCGGAACTCAGACTCTTGGGCCGCCAGGAGCTGCTGGGGGGTTGCGAAAGGGCAGAGAATGAAGTGGGAGCATATGGGCTGGATTGGGCCCAGCCACATCCGAAGGGGAGTGGGGGAGAGAAGTTCCGGTTGCACCCCAAGGGGATTAGCATCTCACTTGGCTTGGATCGCTGGTGGTCTCCATGGCTGGGAATGCACAAAGGTCGTCAGCAGAGATTAGACAGTGGCTCTGTAACAAAGGCCTGCTCCAGTTTTCCACGCAGTGGTTCCTGAAGAAGAGAAACAGTCCATGGTCTTAAGATGTTTATTGTTATGGTGGAAAGTAGATGAAAACTATATCCCCATTTTCTCAGGGCGGGTCTGAGATTAAATACCTTTTGCAGGGAGGAGGTTCTGGGAAAGAATGTTTAATTGGTAAGCCCCTCTGACCTTTAGGTACCTCGTTAATATGAAGATCTGTCTTGAGGCTCCACTGCCTATAGTCACGCCCTCTACCTGTGGAGGGACTAGTGGGCGTTGTCCTACTGTGTCCTCATGTCATGAGCCTAAAGTCCGAGAGTGTGGCAAAAGGCATGCCTTCCCTTAGGATCCCCTGGGGTCTCCGTCGATTTACAGCCTGTGCTCGACCAGAAATCAGGTTGCCTTTCATGGTCCTACAGATCTGGGCCCATATTGGCTCCGAAACAGAACTTCCAACCAGAGAGCATGCATGGGCAGTCCTAAGCCCTGTGCATAATAGTTGTGCACATAGATCTTCATTTGCTCTCCTAGAGCTGGAGCAGAGCTATTATTTGATTATATTGCCTGCCTTTGGATCACTTTCCCCTAACTGGGCTGCCTTGTCTTGCTTCAAAAGAAGATGCCCCTACTCTAAATGCACCTTTATATGCTAAGGCTGGTTCTCATCGATGGGAAGCCTTCCCCTTCCTGAAGAGTTTGATAATTTTTTTTTTTTGTATTAGTTGGGTTTTGCTTGTATATCATTATTTTGACTTCATATTTTATATGATCTGATTTTGTGGGTTTGTGTGGGCTTTTTTTTTGGGGGGGGGTACTTTCTCATTGGTATTTCATATTTATTCTGATTTGTTGGGTTTTTGTTTGGTGAGTTGGAGAGGGTCTAGGAAGGTGTTGGAGAAAGTGAAAATTTGACCAGAATATTTTATATGAAAAATATTTTCAATGGAAAAAATGAAAAGGAAAATTATCTAAGATTATTACATATTAATATCTGGAAATACATTTACTTTTTCTAAGTATAGACCAAAATGAATCTTCTATAAGAAGTTATGTATGTATAAAATATGTATTGAAGTATATAATCATCAATCATAATGAAATTAATAATATTGAAGTGATTAAAATTTATAAAATGATAATCAATATACTACAATTTGCAAATATTTGGTCATCAATATACTTTAATTTGCAAAGTCATCATGGATACAATTTTTTGTCTTTATTTAAACCAATCATCAAAATTGAAAATAAAAAAGACATGAATTTGGAAGGAATAGGATGAAGTGGAGGAGGAGGAGGAAAGATGGAGGTGGTTAAAATTGTATATCATTGTGAACATGCATCCAATTTCAAAAATAAAGAAAATTACAATTATAAAGTAAATACATAAAAATTATCTTTAAAATTTGTCTGTGCATTTTCTTTCTCTTGTCAAGATGATGTCACAGATCTTTCCTGGTGCTGCCCATTAGACCAATGCCTATGTTAAGCTTCCCAATAAAAGAGAACTTTTGAGTTGGTCATGGTGCCATACAGCACTTATTTCAGTACATTGGAAAATGAGGTGAGAAATTCTCACAACATAGGATGACGTGGATGACATCAGGAGAAATAACTTCCTCAATAAACGAAACAGCAACAAAATTGGTAGAGTTTATCCAGTATCTCACATTCTTGTGCCTTTGTCATTAGTCAGATCCAATTTCCAGCTCTCCAATTCCAAACTATCAGAGGATTTGTCTTTAATTCCATAATGGAAATGACTGTTAATTCAAATGTACATTTGAAAGTTAACTTAAGTGCACTACACTTGATCATCAATCAATTCTTATATTACTGGTCTCACTCACTGGTCCTGGCAGCACTGGTTTAAACATACAATTCTAGACCCATATTACAAGTTTGGTAAAACAATTGTTTGGAGCCCATGTTCATTTTTAAAAGGATTTTGCTCATTCTTTATTTATTTCCCATTTATAGTTAGCCAAACATAAAGTGTACTTCCTACGTAGTCTTTGAATGACCAAAGGAAAGTAGGGAATTTAGGTTACCTGTTGGAGCACAGAATTATATGGTAGAAGACACAGAGTATATATATATATATATATATATATATATTAAATATGAAAGCATTAATAGGCAAGTAAAATATGCCTGTGGAGATTGTGCCACGCCCTGAATTGTGTTGTTGCTTCAACAGCAACAGCTTTGAATTTGCATCAGCATAAGATTTTCTGAGGAATTAGATCATCTTTACATTTTTGAAAATACACTTACCATCTGCTTGCTTCTCAGTCCGCCTGAATCCCATACTGAAGCTACTGCTGTTTCACATGGTATTAGCGTATACTAGCCATTTATTTAATTAGTGCTGCTATGAAATGTTCAGAAATGCATACAGTGTACTTGATCATTCCCATCTAAATTACCCTGTGTGGTTTCTTCCTTCCCTTGGTCTGTTTCTTCTTTCCTTGTAGTCTATTTCTCCTGCCATGTCTTGCAAAGAGTTATTAATTGTATCACTGCTATGGGGGAAAAGAGTTTGAGAGAGTTCAGAAAATCCTTAAAGTAAAGAGAGTTTTAATACAAATACCTGGATTCAAGAATCTCCAAGAAGATACAGTTAGTCACACACCTGGAGACCAGAAATGCTAAAAATTATAAACAGGAGATTTTGTCTAGTGCTCACATAAGTAGCTAACAAAGAAATTTAGTGAGATTAAGTCAATATTAGGGTTCCTGATATGAGTATCTTTACTTTCAAGGTAAAGATTGTCTTTCATAAATGTAGTATCTATCATAGCCTTAGCGGACTTATGTATTTCTTATAAGACAATATCTTCTGCAGAGTGCAGCCTCAGTCTAAAGAACATTTGCTCTCATTGGAGGATAGTTTGTCCTCCAAAAATTTGCTCTTCCAACAACACAAGTTGTATGCAAGCACAGTACAATGATCTTTCTCTGCCTTCAGTCTTGTGAGCCAATGTTTTGAATCTCTTAAGTACCTGTTATGTGTAAAATATTCACTTGATTTCTTCTTTTAGTTAAACATTCAACTGTGCTGTATATGGAAACAATATATCTGAGACGATATAGTCTTTATGTGCCACCTTCAAACATACATTTAATTTTAATTTCACCAAGTAAAGACAAGATTGTAGACATTCTTAAAGAGAATAATGACTTGTAGCTCCTGAACCCTGAAGCACACATTATTCTGTTATAGTGCTTTTATTTGTTCACTCACCCATTAAAAAGACAGAATAGGATGTTTTAGAAATTACCTAGAGTATTAAAAAGAGGATTCAAACTCTCTATGAACACTCCATGGGGGTTAACTTTTGTGGCAATAACACTATGAGATCAAATTAAGTTATTTGGAGAATAAAGAAAAATCAATTAATCTAAAAGAGTAGATATGAAAATGTAAGAAGTTATTTTAAGTATGTAGTATTAATGTAACTAACTACGTATAACTTAACCAATTTTCTTTTATGCATCTGACAGTTTTCCACCAATTTCGGTTAAATTGGTGGTTGCAATGTGATCATAACTATTTCTTAATGTTGGTATTCTAAGTTTCTCCTAACTAAAAAAAAATGAAGAAAATCAGTTGCTTAAAATCAATTTGAACAAGCAACACTGATTAGGGCACACATTTTCAAGTGTTAGCTGACCATTTAAAACTACTTGAAATCTAGATATGTATACTAATGCCTAAATGGGTGAGATAAACATACTTTATTAAAGAGTCTTAAGTTGGTGAATAAAGAAAGCTGAGCTTTGATTATGAAGAAAACATATTTTCTAGTTATAAGTTGATGCATATTAAAATATATTAGCCCTCCAAAACTTATTAGCATGTATATTGAAATACATTTAAAGACAACAATTTAGGAATAATTTGAAATGTTTCCAATGGCAAATAGCTATGAGTAATAGAAAGTAAGAAGTATTGGGGTAATTTATTTTCCTTATGATTTTTGCTATGAAAAAAGAAGCTAAGTTTTATTTATATTAATATTGATATTATAAAACAGACTATCTAAAAAACTAATATAACTATGAATCAACATGTTAACTCAAGTTATTCATTTACAAATAGTCCTGTAGTAGGAAAATAGCAGAACTGATAACAAGTTTTATACCTTTTAAGTGGCAAATAGAAAAGTTAATTTGCATGTGTTCTGATTACTTCTGTAAGGGCCTACAAGGAGTGGGTAAACAGAATATGTAATCAAGAAACTGTAAGGTCTGAGAATTGCTTACTACTCCTATGGATGTTAAATTATACAACTCAGGAGATAGAAGGACCAAAATGCGTACTGGCCCATTGACATGACTTTCATATCTCATTTTGTAATTATTTTTTTTAATGTAAGATTGTGTTGGCTACAGTTTCTACAAAGTCTTAACAAAGTAATGGTTACTTCTTGTCAAGGATGAGGGCATTAAGAAGTTTCTTTCAGAATACAAAACACTGCTCTTTATGTGGCGCACAGGCAGTAATTCCCTACATGTTGACATTAGGATGTGCATCACTAAGGAACAGCTGCCTTAACTGTCATATGGTCTTATTGTTTCCTGCAAAAAAGAATTGGTTGATAAAAGCTTTACTCAAGGATCATGACAATTTTTAAAAGAACCTGTTCTCACTATTTAATTGGCATATTAGTAATAGTCCTACTCAGCAAATCATCTCATTAAGCTACCTAGAGGGATACTTTGCCACTCATTATCTTAAATCATTCCCTGGATACTCTTGTTCTATAAATTAGGCAGTCTACAAATGCGTAAATGAGATTCTCATGCCTAGGGGAGTATTTGGTAACACCCACCTTAATTTTTTTTTCCATTCCATATGGAGTAGCAATTAGGGGATAAAAATACCTCCTTGTCTTAGGTTGAATGGAAAAGAAATTAATTTATATGAGAGAATTATCACGCCTCTCTTGGCTTCCTTTCACTGTCAGTGTAGGATGACATAGGGATTTAATTTACTACATTATGAGTTCAAGCAATTAAGTGTTAGACAGTTGATAAATTAGAAGGCACTAGTATTAAAAACTGATTTTAGGAAATAGCATTTATGAAAATGTGAAAAATTATATAAAATCTCAAAATTTCATAATTTATATTTTGGTACGGTTTTGGACTCATACATGAAAAAATAAGCTGTTAGAAGGATAATTTTTGCCCTAGAATAATCTATCAATAGGCATGATCTAAATTTCTCATATGTGACTTCCCTCAAATACAAAATAAAAGTCACATACGGCTCTAGATCAGAATTTCATAGAGTATCTCTGATTATTGAACTCATGCCACAAACACAAGGGAATGAAAATATTGACAGCATTTCCTGTCTTTATATAAACCACACATAACTAAAAATGTTTGAAAATTGGACACATAGGCTAGAAATTTAGTGTTATGATTACTAACAAGCCTTGCAAAGGACATGTGTTGAGTAACCAACACATTTATTTTGAGGCTCACAACCTCCTGTAACTGCAGTTACAGATTAAGCTTGCATCAATGTGAACATTTTCATAAACACACAGGTATGTGCACAGGCATGCATATGAACAAAGGTTATGTTCTTAAAGTTTTAAATAAATGTGAGATATACTGTTAATAGTATATCTCTCTGGAACTTTTATATACATAAATGATTAAATGATAATCCAATTATTACCTTCCATTAGACAATTAAATTTAGATAAACAAGGCAAGGCATTTTTTCTTTATTCATTATAGTAGTTTAGATGGTTTTTAAAATACAGATTTATTTAAGTATCAACTGCTCTAAAATTCTTACAGAATGAAAAAATAATATTTAGATAGAAACTTTAAAGATGGAAGCCAGTCATGGTGTCCTTTAGCTGGGCATTTTAAAACAGATACATGAAATTGCAAGAATCAGGCAACTGAGGCAGTATTCCTGCAAGGTTGAGGTTATCTTCTCTATATAGGGCTTGATGCAAAGAAGGAGATAGAGTGGCAGAAGAGGAAGAGAGATAGAATTAGAAGTAGAGATAGAGAGATAGAAATAGAAAATTGGAGAACGAAAGAGAGAAAACAAAGAAGAAAATGGACAAAAATGACATATTTGGTCTTTCAGTGTTGATGGAAAAAACATCGTATAATATAGTGTTACTGAAAATGTATTTTCTATATTTTCCTTATGTATTATTTACCTACAGTCATGTAAACCACTACTGATAGTATACATCTATAAACACTTTCCTATCTTTACTTCATTGACAGTTCTCTTCAACAAACGTTAGTAATAGTTTCTGGCAATTTTTCAATTACCCATTTATTGACTAATAGTCAAAAATGACTGTCAACCAAGTTTGTGTGTGAGTATAAATAGTAAAATTAAATAGGTTGAATTATACTATCACATGATTAATTTGCAATACCATCAGTTCTTGGCATGTATATTAATGTTTATATAGACAAATATTAGAAGTGACACTGAATTGGTTACATTAGAAATATCACATATCTATTTTAAGAAAACTGAAATAATAAAAACCATTTACATTATTCCAATGAATTATATTTAAAGTAAAACCTTTTCATGCCACTACTTAACTAAACCCCCTTTCTCTACTTCCACAGAAAGACAAAGAAGATCAGTGGCTAGAGAAGAAGGTGCAGGGAAATAAAGACCACATCATCCTGGAGCATCTGCAGTGGACAATGGGCTACGAAGTGCAAATTACAGCTGCCAACAGACTGGGGTATTCTGAGCCTACTGTATATGAGTTCAGCATGCCCCCAAAGCCCAACATTATTAAAGGTAAGCCAGATGTTATCCTTTCTTAAAAATTAGTGCAACATCATTTTTTAAAACTCCTCTGGTATATTTTACAAATAATGAAAATTAAATAGACAAACTGAAATGTCAGTCTTAGGTTCTAATCATGATTACCATTGCACGTCATAATGGAGTCTCACCATTCCTGTTAGTATGAGATAGGGGATTTTTGAAAAGAAATGACTTGATATCTGGAACAGTCTCATTGAATTGGGGATGATAAACAGAGGGAGAGGACCAGAGGGGAGAAGGAGAGATGGAAATCCACCTGAAAACATTTGGTGAGATGAAAAGAAACATTTGCAAATACAAGTTCTCTGACAACACCTGGGAACTTAGTTCCAGCTCTGATTTGTTTGTCCATGGCTGCAGATAAGCTCAACCATGCCTAACCAAGGAAGTTGATTTTGGAAACAAAATCACTGAGGCAGAAACAACTTAAAATGCAGTGTGATTAAGAACCAGAGCTGGGGTTACAAGCAGGGTCAACTATATCAGGGAACTTTTCGCCTATTTTAAAATATAACTCAATCATTGATCACTGTGGCAGGTATAAAACTTATTCTATTACATATTAGTATGGTAATAAAATACCGTGTTATTAAAATTATTCTCAGAATCATTCTATGAATACAAGGAAGACAGGGCATATGCCAGATCAAAATATGTCAGTTAGTGGCAAATTAAAATGTTTCCACACAGTAAGTACTAAGTGGCAAATTAAAATGTTTCCACACAATAAGTACTATTATGTGCTATATGGATATGTTTGTAAAATATATTTTTAAAATATATTTCATTACATATATGTGATGAGAACAAAATATTCATTTATAAAGGTGACTCATTTCACTTGTACCATATACCATTATTAACAAATAATATTTTTCAAATAAAAAGAAATATAAAACCTTATTCTGGTTATATGAATTTACTTATAATTCAAGAATACATCAATGTGACACGATTTTTAATATGCTAGTCTTTTAAATTTGAATGAAGTTTGATATCATTAGTCTTTGATTAAACTACATTTTGCAGATCATAAGGTTTAAAACCAATTGAACTTATAACCAAGTATGGCTAATATTTATTCAAAATTATTTTAAACTGTATATTTTTGAAATTTTAAAGATAGGGTCCTCCAGAAATATTATTGGTAGCTCCTAATATTATTAGTTTTTAATTTGAAAGGTATTTCTGTGGTATCACAATATATTCTTAGGAGCAGGGCAAGGAAGAGATGCTCATTTTAAAGGTTTGCCTTTAAGAAGTTAAATGATTGATTCATCTCAAGTCTACTTGACATATATATTCTTAAATCTTTCACTTGGAATGTGATTGATTTTCCTATATAAAAGTGTTTGGGTATAGTACCATTTATCAATTTATTTATCCTAGTAAATTTGAAATACTAATAACCTCATCTATAATTACATTATGCTTATAGAAATTATTTTTCTTACATGTTATCTAAATGTGAATTAAATAGGATCTCAAACTAAATCACTGTAGCTGACAAAGGAATCTAAAGTATATCTAATTCCCGAATTCTCATATTGTTTAATATAGGCAAACTAAATTATGCTTGACTTTATCTAGCCATTTCATGCAATTTCAAACAAAAATTTTAGTGTTTTATACACAAAAATGAAGATTTATGTAAAATAATAAATATAATATTTAATAGGTACAACGACATAAATTTCTGTTATCTTACAACATCACCAAAGAAAAATATCAACTCAAATTTTTGATATATTGATTTTTCTCAATAAAAATACTAATATTGAAGATGATGGAAACAGAAATTTTTATCACACTATACTGTAAAATGCATAACATTTTCATACTGAATCCCATAATTAATTATGTTACCTGTGAAAAATATTCCTTGTAAAATATAAAGTAAACTTTAAGTAATGACATAATCTGTGAAAAATAAAATTTAGCCATTGTATTTCTTCTTATCTCAGTGTTCTATAAATAAGTGGTAAATAAATAGCCTATAAATAGCAAATAAATAGCATATACCTTATATGAGTGTGAAATTGGATGATGAAATGTTTCCCTTAGGAGAAAGTTTCTGAAGATATTTGAAGTAATGAAATTACAAGTATGTGTATTACATATGAGAAATCTTTGACACAAATGCTTGTTTCCTTAGCAACTAGAAAAAAATACTGAGTGCATCTGTAGAGAATTTAGACATGTTTGCCTCAAAAGAATCATAGGGGTGGATCTATGTCTCAATGGCTTATAAAATTCATGTAATTAACTCTCAGGATCTTAAAGAAAATTAGAAAAATGATAGTAGCATATAACGGGTGTAGTCATTATATGCTCTGTGTTCATATGACTAAGTATCTGTGATGAGACAACATGTATTGCCAAATTGATTCAGAATGTTGTTTCTAAAGAAACTAATAGCCATCTGGTCTACCAATCCATTCTAGTTGAAAGGTTTCATGAGTTTCCTCCCACAGTATAGTTGAAGTTGATACTGTACACTCTTTCCTTGTGTCACCTTGTTTAGAGTATATAGTTTGTTATCCATAAAACAAGTAATGTCAAATTAATATTTAGATATTCATGTTGCAAATAAGAAAAGCATGGCTTGGAAATTTATATTATGAGGCTGTGAGAATTAACAGGTGAATAGATTTTGAGGATCAGTAGAGATTAACCCACTCAACAATAATATTTACATTCCCTAAAGAGTTTCTGTTTTGATATTCCTTGAGATTTTCTCAGCTCTAGAACTATTACAGACCCAGGAGTTGTGTTTAGGGGACTTGTCTTAAGTCTAGAAATAAGAATCCAAGAACTAAGTACCCAGAACTACAATACAGGAAGAAGGAAACATGGATTTTCCACCCATCACCACTATATAATATTAAGGTCTTGTAGAATTACTGGAGAATATAGCATATAGTTTTTTCTACCACACCTTAAGCTTGAGAAATGGGCCTCACTACCAGCCCCTACTCAGGTTTCCTTGTATCCACAGATAAAATAACAACACTGGTTACTGTTAAACCTCCCCTGACACCCAAGGCATAAACAAACAAAGTGGCCATTGTCCACTCCAACTGAAAACTATCATAGCTGGTTAGTTTTATCTCCTGTAGCTATTGCCTCCTTTCCCAGCTCTCTCCATTCTCCCCTTGTCCTTCCCTGTAACTCTAAGTGTCCTGCCCCATCGTGAGTCACTGGTCACTGGTATCTTTATTGATAGATCAACAGACAATTGGTGAGCAGGATCTAAGCATCAGAACCAATCCTTACAGAGAAATACACAAGTAATGGCTTTGAAAGTTAGAATAAGTCATTATGTCCTGAAGTACACTAACGTTGTTTGAAATGCTGTGAAAAAATTGATAAAAGTGCACGTGTCATTGCATACAGCTTTGCCAAAGTGATTCAGAGAGAGACTAATAAATGGTTTAAAAGAGTCATACACAAGGGCAAGGCTTACTTCTCCTTGTTGTTAATGGTTATAAGAAACGTGCCTATAAATTTGAGTAGAGGAAGTGGAAATCAAGAGAAAGTCATTTAAGGTGAAGAAAGCTGGACTCTTTAACATCTGATGTAATAAGGACCCAGCCATAGGTTAGACACAACATGGAAACTTGCAAAACTAGTTTAGAAGGTAGGAGATAATTTTATTCTTTCTCTACTGTGTAGTGGGTAGAAAGACAATGTATCCACGTGGAAATTTTTAAAAAGGAAATTATAGTACCAAATTATAAAATTATAATTTTACCAAATTAATTATAATTTTATAATTATATAAAAATATATATAATTATAAAAATATATATAATTATAAAAAATATATAAAATAAAAATAAAAATAAAATTATAATTTTTACAATTATAGAAAATATAATTATAGTACCAAATTATAGAAATTATAGTACAAAGTTTCCTAATCTTTTTTAATTTACTAATTGAGTCCAGCGATTGACAAGCCCTACTAAGACATGTGGGAGGCATATTTTTGTAGACTAAGAATGGTTTAGTTACCACCTTCAGGTAATTATTAAAGTTTTGGTGATAAATATATTGGAAGCATTTAAATACATAACATTCAACAGAGTTTGGTTATATTTTTCAATAATATGTAAAAAATGATTTTAATAGATTTTAATCACAATTTTTGTGATTTTTTCTCCAGTTTTAAATAAAGGATAAATTCAAGATGTTAACTGAAATGTTGCAAATAAAAATTGTAAACTTAACTCTTTTCTTTAAGACAGAGATGTAAAATGTAAAGGTTATATTGATTAATATTTTTATATATTATGATCATAGACTGTACAAGTCGATATCCAGATATTTTACTAATAAAGCTCATTATTTATACTCATTTATGATAATTCCAAACAATGGCCTACATATAAAGTGCACGTCATTTATGTGAATAAAGTATTACTCTGTAATAATCTCCTTATTTAATAGTAGTATCCTGACTTTAAAAATAGTTTTTAAATTATAATATACTTTATTAATGAAGATACATCTTTTTCTTTATGCAGAAATGGAATAAACAAAAAGAACTATATGTCTTTAAGATATTAGGGAGCCAGCTCCATTTTACATACATAATTATACAATTATAAATGAATAAATGAAGTTAGAAAAAAGAATTCATTTGAAAATCAAAAAATGCTTTTAAATGATTCATTTTATTTTTTGAATATACAATAAATAAATTCAGAAAAATCATGAAATCATGGTCAAATTAACAAGACTTGATTTTAGCTCTCTAGAATTCTCAATATGGTAAAAATGCTGATGTTACAATCTAATATTATGAAATTTTAGCATATACAAAAACATAAAATTATAAATTATTGCTGTAAGCATTATTTTCAAAATAGTTTGTGAAGTGATTCAGCCATATACAGAGTTTGTCAATAAACAATTGACTTGTTTCTCATACATTTTACTCTTCTTTTGTGTCTAAATGTTTACTTGCATTTTAGAGTAGTTTTTTCAAATTTTAATAATAGCTATGTAATACAAATGATAATAAATTATAGTAGAGAATACTGTGGACTATTACAGGCTCGTGTGTACTGTGGTACTGTGGTACTATTAATGTTTAAATTCGTAGTGGGATTGTCTATGACTTCTTCCTTATCATTTTTATGTTTATCATATCATAATTTTTTCATTTTAGTAATTGACAAAAATAACGTCTGGACACCCTGGTTTAAGCATCATAAAAATTTTTAGTATAGAGCAATTATTTTCAAAGACATGTGATATAATGTTTTAATCATCATTGTCTGTCAGAGTAATTGTTTTCTAGGTAAATGTAAATAGCTGTATGTAAAACGCTCATTAATTTTTTTTCTCCTTTTTTCTTTCCAACTGTTGTTTCTATTTCTTTTTTTTTCATATTGACAATTTTGTTATATTTTATTGTGTTCTATGTTGGAAAATGATTTTATCATACAGATAATTGCTGTGAAGAGAATAAAGGTGGAAATGGAAGCCAGTCATGGCACTCGAATGCTGTTGGGTTTACTTTTGTAATAGCCATGAGTTTGTCCTGTTTTTTTTTAGTGTTCTATGTTCTATAGTACACCCTGAACAGAGATAACAAGAGTAGCTACAGGCTAATCAAAAATTATAATCAACTTTTTTCAGTCCAATTTATGTTTGCAAAATTAGCCTTCCCCCGTCTGCAGCCCATTCTTGGATTTTATCTGGATAACTTGGAAGAAAGCAATGCAGAAGGAAATTGATAAGAATGTTTTTTCTCGCAAATACTCTTTTTAGTAACAATATGTTTGACTCTAAAGAATTTTATTTTCAAAGCAAATGTTACATTAAACTTAAGCATTTTCTATAGGGAGTCTTGTTTTCATTTTAGTTTGCAAATATTACTCAGCATCCATCCAAAAGTATAAAACATGTAAATTGTTATCTTATAAAATTGTGAATCACTTATACAAGTCTTTAAAACTGTTAAAAGAAAATTTCCAGTTTTGTGAACATTTCTACAATTTTATAGTGTTTACCATTTATATAAACCATAAACTTGGTAACCTATTATATCAGATACATATATCTCTTGTTCTGCTTTCTGTTGTTAGAGATTAAACAATGTCTGAAGGGATACAACTGAATCGTTTCCCCCTTTTTTTAAATTTAAAGATCCAATCAACATTTTTAAGTGAAAATGCCTTTTTCCCATTGTCCATAATATATAAACTTAATCTCAGTGTCTTTAAATGTTACTAAGTTCAGTATGTTCACATGAATCTTTGGGCAGTGTTGCAGATCTAACATCTGACCCAGGTATCTATTTCATTTTCACTATTGCTGACAGTCACCCCCTTTGCAAGCATCAAAATATAAAGTGGCCATTTTAAGCATTACTTTACAGGAGATGAAAATGAAAGGTGAACAAGAAGCTGTTGCATTCAGATAAAAACAAACAAACAAAAAACTCAATTGGAAGAGATACAGGAAGAATAGGAAGAACAGTATCTCTCCAGTTTCAGTTATTCATTAATGAGAGGAATGTGCTGTTAGCTTTGAACCATACCCTAAAAAGTAATGATTACTACTTAAGCCAATTATGAAATCACACCATGCACAAAGACACACATACTCACATACATATGCTCATACAACCAAACCATTTATATATACACACATAATAGTCTTTACTTGCTCAATCAAATAATAAAAAACAAAAAATTATAGCCTTTGAGATTCATTCTGTAAAATCAAACATTCAGTTCTCTGAAACACTGTTTCCACTTTTGGGCTACCAAAATATATGATTGATTATGTGAGGTTCAAAGAGATTATATGTGCATTAGTAGCCAGCTTTATTGTAATTTATAATTTAAAACATCTTGGCTTTTAATTATTCTATTTGCCTTGTCATTTGCAAACTAACTTGCAAAATGACTTATCTAAAGATAATTTTTTCATCTTTGCAGAAACAATGAAAATTTTAATTCTTATAGTGTGGAAATCTAATTAATATATGGGGAAGTGTTTTTATTTTTGCAATATAACATGACCCATGCTTTTAAAACAGTATATATGTATATACAGTTTTATGTAACTGTATATATATATACATATAGATAGATAGATAGATAGATAGATAGTTATATAGTTATATATAGGTATATATATATATATATATATATATATATATATATATGTACATATATATGTATATATATGACATTGAATTAGATTCCTTGATATTCTCCTGAAGAGATGAGAGGTGATATGGTCATTGCTGATATGTAGAAAATTTTGAGAATGAAGCATATTCAAGAAAAACATTTCTAAGCATTTTTCTTCTCATCCTTAATCCATGACTCAAAATATTTCCATGATAATGTCATCTGTTATTTAATGTGACTTGAAATCACAAATAAAATGTGTGCTAGGCCAATTATATTGATTAATTTTTTAAAGTTTATATTGCATAACTGAACATTACCAAGAGTGATACCAAGAACACTCAATGTCAAAGTTGCAAAGAAATGTAATGTATCATTGTGAAAAACACAAATTTATTGCACTGTACCAAAGGATCATAGAAATTACACACTTACTGATATATTAAGGAACTAGCAATGCTCTTGTTGCTGAATTGTATCTTTTATTGTCCAAGTTACATTGCTGTTTGAAAACATAAACCTTTTAACCCATTTGTGTACTTAGGATCAGTCAGCGACAATCTACACTACGATTAATGATAAGGAAATCACAAAAAATCCATATTCTTCTTAGTTTTTACCCTCTATTTTTTCCTGTTTGTTTTTAAACACATTTCAATCATTGAAAGTATAGGACTATGTGTAATGAGGTTGCGTGTACTATTAACTATTATATATAGTTAGGTAACTTTTGATCTAGCAATATGTGTGTCATGATTCATAGTGTTCAAAATATTTCAGTAGTTTTTAAACATAGTGTAACAGTGATGGAGCTAAATTGATTTGCTTATGCATGCATTGCCATGTTATCTGTATGTATATGTGTGACATCAGGATATCTGTTTATTCATTTCCAAATGTCTCCATTTTCTCTTCTCAGCCTAGCATAGTAACGCTAGCACCTAGATTCAGGAAACTCATTTTTCCATTGTTTTACAGTTATTTCTTAGGTCACTTTGTGGGGTAGCAGTAGGCTCTTCCCTACAAAATGTCTTCTCAGACAAATTGCCATTCAAAATCCTCCTCCTGGAACTTGTATGGATTTATATAACTAAGCATTCTTTTATGAAATCCATCCTTATCCTCTTTCAAAAACTATGAGGATGAATATATGTAATTAGCAACCAACAAGAAGAAGTTTTAAATTTTAATGGATTTCCCCTTTTTTATTATCATTTTTCTAATTTATATAAACACATAAATGTTTGATTATATTTTAATAAATGTTAAAAGTTAGATTTAGATTTCCAATCTGTTCTTTCTCTCTCTCTATATATAATAATTTTAATTTTACTAGTATATAACTAAGACTGTCACAAATTTTATTTTCTAGTAAATTTTAAAACATACACTTTTATGTTTAAGTTAATTATTTAAAAGGACATGTACGACTAAAAAAATTGTGTAAAGAAAGTTAACATGATACCCACCATCCATTAATCCAAATACTGTTTATTTAACACTGCACATTTTTTAGGATTCAATTATATTCTAATGAATAAAGGAAAATATTCAATGGTTCCTCTGTGTTTTGATTTGACTATTCTTTTCATTCACCAAGGCATATAATGCATAAAAGTTTGTCATGTGCAACCAAATTAGGACAAACACACCTGGATATATAAACATTAAGCACTAAGAATGAAGAAAACATTTTTAAAATTAAAATGACTTTGACATATCAAAATTATTAGATTATATCAAAACAGGAAAGTTGTGTTTTATTCTTATTTTTAAGAATTTTCAAAGTTGTTCTTCAAATGTAAGTAATCAAAATTTATCATTTTTGTTAAAATGTTAGAAATTGAGAGTGTTCTAAATAAGTTATTGATAGCAGTAACTATTATCACGCATATTTTTGACATTATAATTCTACCTGAATAAATCTGTAGGCATACATACAAGTAAATGTCATAAATAACTTGCTATTTTAGTTATTTTATGATGATTTATTTCCAAATTAAGTATCTTTTCTATCTTCAAAAACATATTCTTAATAATTATGCCACAATTTTTAAAAAAATTATTACCCTTTCTGCCATTTATTCTCTTTTCTGTCTAGGAATGAATATATTTTCTGTAGTTGGTTATCTGTTAATCACACATAAAATTTAATTTCTCGTCTGGTAGCTACAGAGAAATATATCATATAAGATTCAGCCAATAGATTCAATAGATTAGTCTCATTTGCTTGTGTCAAATAATTGAATACATAACAGTTCTTGATTGATTATGGAATCAATTTAAATTGCAAGCCAATATCCATATGAATTAGGTCATAAAAATATAGTTAATAACACATTGTGAAGATTTTGCTAATATAAAATTTAATCCTTACCTAAGTAAAATATTTCTAAATTATCATTTTGTACTTTTCCCAATAATGACTAGTTTAGATTATTATTCTGTAGTCAATATTTTAAAATTGTATTCTGTGTTCACACAGATGATAAAAAGTATATTTACTTTTAAAATAATTTATATATACCGTGATAAGACAATAATGGCTTTCATGTCTTACTTTATTTTATAGAATTTAAATCTGTTACATTGTCTAAGATTATGTACTAAATAAAATTAATGATCATATAGTCAATCTCCCCCAACTCCTAATTACTAATGTCTGACCATAAGATCCTTGTTAGAAAATGTTCTGGATATAAAGTATATTATTTAAAAATCAATTTATTAGAATTACTGGAAATTTATTTACATTATATAAAAATGCACATGTTTAATTAAAGTGTATGTGAAGTATTCTGGGGGCACTCCAATCTATGATAACATCTTCTGTAGTTTGATATTTATTTTTATCTCTTTTGGGATACAGTCTTACATTCATCCACGTATATCTACATTTCATTTTAAGTATGAACTAACATTGATTTTATAATACCTAGGCATTAAACAATTTCTCAATTTGTTTATATTTAAGATAGATTAATTTTATTTTTATCACTTTGCTTTACAAAAGAAAATATGAAGTTACTAGTTATAAAGGATGCATAATTTTAAATTACAGCATCATTTACAAATTATACTTGATTCAATTTCATTTTATGTATGTAAGAAATGATGTGAATTTCTGAGTCTTTTGAGAAAAATAAACTAAAAATAACTGCCTTCAATAACATACACAATTCAGACATATTTATGAATATTTCTCTCATAATTTTACATTGACTTTATGTAATTTTGTGTTTGAAACAGACTATTTGATCATATTAATGGCATTTGTTTTCATCGCAAATTATTTTATTGAAAATATGTACATGTTACAAATGTATTGTCTTTGGTATCATCTCTTATTTAACATGCCCCCATTTATTATCCAGTGCAATGTATAATCCTGTGCATGTTTTCCATAGTGTATTAAATGTCATTTTATTTTATGTATCTCTGTGTCTTCTCCATTTTGTAATAAAGAAAACTGCAGAAAGTCTTTGTTATATGTGTTTTCTTTATTACGGTTACAGTCTTTTTGTCCTGTGTGATTTCATTTTTAAGTGATCAAATTCAAGCTTTCAATACTTCTGTTGCAGTCACGATTAGTGACAAATGTTTTCTAGTGAATGGTTTCAATGTTGAGATCATAAAAACACATAAACATCCAATGTGAATTAACTCAACTATTTCCCTTTTGCAATATAACAATTTATGATACTAAAGGAATACCATAAAATATAATTATAAAAATTATAAATATTATCTCTTCTTTGTACATAAAGTATAAAGCACAAATAATAACCTTATTGTTTATGTATAAGAACAATAGTAACGATAAAGTCTAGAAAAATCTGTTGTTTTTAAATGGAAATTCTAAACACTGTGGGGAAAAATTATGTAACACATTTAATTTCAATTTTGTATTAGCCATGTGAGATATATTTCTCCTATATTATGGAGGAAAATATTCAGCTTCAGAAAAGTTGAGTAATTTTCATGTTACATAGTTATCATTTCAATCCAGCTAACAGTATTATTTGATTGTTGAATAACATGGTTTCAAATTGTTCTTTCTCACCATGAAGTTTAAGTTTGAAATGTATGTCACACACACAGATGAACAATAAGCAACACAGTATTAAACAACAAATCACATACAAAATCAGCAGTATAGAATTAAAGAGAAATTTTTGTTTCTCAAGATCTGTGTTCTTTTATGTAATATTACCCTATTGGTTCATGGACATGTCACCCTGAAAGTTCTAGGATACTATATATACCATTGGCTTAAATGTACTTGCACACGCTTCAAGATTAATTTAACTGAATATTTATGTTTTCTATTTTCTCAGATTAAGTAACAAATAAAAATATTTAACATTCTTAGATATAAATATGTACTCATCTTCTATCTACAATTATTCTTCCTGAAGCTCCTTTAAAAATGGTGATATGCAATGAGAAGTAACAGCCACTGGATAATGTCTGTTCATTGCTGTGGTGACTTCATAGTGTGTTATCATGGCATCTGAGTTTGCCATTTGAAAAACCAGAGACATATGAGTAAATATAAAATTTTCCAATCAAATACAAAATTCTAATATTTTATGAAATTAACAAAGACATTTTTTAAAAAAATCCAAATAGCTAGTTATTCATACTTTTAAGTACCTTGAAGTGTAAATTATTCCTCTCTGCTTTAATTTCTATAGCTGTTATAACTGTAGCTCTGGCTTCCCAATAATACACTCATATCTCGGTGACTTAACTTATCAGATTTTTTCTTGATTGGTCAAGTAAAAACCATGCAACAGTAAACATATGTACTTGCCAAGCACACTTACTGTCAATTATCTTTCTTTCTTTTTTTTCAGTTACTTATTTTTAATGCCAGTCAATGTTTAAGCTTCATGATTTCTGGTCAACCATCTTTCTTTTAATATTTGCTAACGTTTTCATCCAACATTCCACATAAAGCCACTTTCCAGACATCATTTTTGTGTAAAACTGAATTTAGTTTCTTATTCATCTACAATATCTGAAGATGACATAGAATGATTTTGTTACACAATTCATAAAAATAGATAACTTTCCATTTATATGAATATATTTTAATGTCTAATCAAATGAATATAGGTAGTTATAATTTAATATTTGTTAAGACAACAAAATTACTAGCTCCTAGAGACATAATTTTATGATATTTTCTTTCATCTGTAGCCTTTTTTAGTACTACTGTAATATTTATAATGTTTAAAAATAACTATTCAAAGAGATGCTTTTTAATTATAGATAAATAAGTTTCTTTTAAATTGTCATTTCTATATAAAAAGATCATAAGCTGTAAACTAAGATGCACTTTTCTATTATTTTCACAAAAGGTGAATTGCACATAAGCAAAATATTAAATGGAAAACTGCCAAGGTTCTGGGATCTTCATTTTCTACCTTGTACATATTGTTATTATTTTTTTTTTTTAAAAAAAAAGTTGATTTGATAGAAACAGTACTGTCTATAGCAGAGTGTAGTGTGCTTCACTACAATACACTATTGTTTAAGTTTAGGGAGACAAAATAGCCAGCTCATTCATGTTTGTCTCTCTTCTCTCACTATGACATATAGTATCAAGGACATGAAAGTGGATTTTGTTTTTCTACCAATCCACAACCAAGGTATAGTAACTTTCCCATGCAAGTATTAAACAACATCTGTATTTTCTCCATTGAGGACTGTATTTAACAGAGTAACTCAAGACTTGCATCAAAATTAGATAGAAAAGTGCTTGGGGTCCTGGAAGCATTTCCTCATGCTGACCATATCTCATTGCCAGTGTATCTGACCAGACTGCACACCACTTTTGTGAAAACTGAGCCTACACTGACATCACACAGTCCAAATTTTACATTAAAATTTATTCCTGCCATTCGACATTTTGTGTTTGTGGAATGATGTGTGACTTCATCCAATATTATGTTAGTTACCAGAGAACAGTGTCACTACATGAAATCCATCTTCTGGCTCCTTCTCCCTGTTCCTCTGGGACAATCATTCACCATTCACTGCCATGTACTTAGAGTCACAGAAAATGCAGCAGTCTAGGATAAATTTAATAATGTATGGAGGAGTTTGAAATGTGTTTGTTTGATCGTGCAAGACTTCATAATAAATAAAAGTATTTCATTCTCTAATATACTTCAGTTTATTTATTGGATCAACTTTTAAATGGTGTCTTGGTATCATATACCCTTTTCTGTCAAGTAAAGAGAAAATCTCTACCCTTCTATAGTTGAATAAATATATACTAAGATGCATTACTTTATTAACTTTACAGGTGTCCCTAGACATTTAAAATATGTAGTTTTAATAATAGAGTGTGTGATAAAATTAAAAACATAGGCAGTGAGGATTTTTCTATTATAATAGGTCAATAAATTTTGAATTTCTAAAGAAAATTCAAATACACTTTTGTTCTACATGTTATAAAATGGTTTGTAATTCTTAATATCACATTGAGGGAATTTTAAAAAAAATTTTATTTTGTGCATCTAAAATACCTATTAAATATTATAAAATTAAGTTGTCCGAGAGAGATATTGATGTTTATGATAAAAAATACTTAACTATTTCTTGATCATTTTATACAGTTCTAGAGATATATATTTGTACATTTTAGGTTACCTGTATGTATTTCTATATACATATATGTACTATTTTGGAGCCAGAAGAGGGCATCGAATACCTTGAAACATAAGTTATAGAAGATTACAATCAGCCAAGTGGGTCCTGCAAACCTAACTTGGTTCTGTTCTAAGATCAATACACACTCACAACCTTTTAACCATCTCCCAAGACACAGATATAGTGATATTTATTTTTCTTGTATCATTAAATACCTTTATTTTCTAATGGGATGAAGACAGATATCAAATAACCTAAGTATATAACATCAAATTTAAGTAATATTTAGAGTGCAACATGTAAAATCTACGTCAAAATACCAATTTACATAGTAAATAAGTTAATGTGTAATAATCTTTTGAGTGTTGTTTTTAACCAATTTTAAAATATGCTTTTTATAAAATAGTCACAAATTCAACAATAGTTAAATTGGAAATCAAATAATACAGAAATTAAAATAGTTATTTTGTACTGCTAGTTTTTCAGATATTCATAAAATATCCAGTAACTTGAAACATCCATTAGCACATTAGTGATTTTTACTATTTGGGGTTCAGTCTTCCATTTTTGTTTAAATGGCATAAAGCATGCACTTTAATTTTCGTTACGTTAAAACCTTGATACTAAGGATTTTATAAACTCCCATTAAAATTTCTAAGAATGTTTGTTATTTTCTGAAGGGAAACTGAAGAGGAATGGATTTGTGGTAGAAAGGTGGTGGGGGGTCGGTTGGGAGGAGAAGAGAGGAGAAAGTGCTTTCAGGTTGTAAGATATGAGAGAAGAATACATTTTAAAATATAAAAGTAAATAATTTTAACTTTGTGGAAGCAGTTGTACTTTTTGAGATCTGCTATTGCTAGGTAGGTCAAGTTGAACTCAAATCATGATCATCCTTTGTGCCTCAGTTTTCAAAGTACATAGATCATTAAAAAAGGCACTATGGACCAAGCTAGACATGTTTTACAGAGCATTGTTCTAAAAAATATATATATATAAATATCAAACCTTAATTTGTTAAACAGGTATTTAAATAGCTGGATTTAAAATATGGACATCTTGAAATACTCCAATTCAAAGTATATTCTAATAATAGAATATCATTCCCAATATAAGTACACAATAGTTACTCATATGTTGAGATATACATACCATATGTTTTCATATTGTGTGTGAAGCTGTGACAAAAGAGACACATTCACATGTCCATTCAGACAAACAATAATACATGAGAATATATACACAGTCCTCACCTCATCAGTGGAAATATCTGGGGATTATCACGGCTATGAGGACTATGCTAACACAGATGCCCTGGCAAGGAGAAAGTCACAGTATGGATCTCTCATAGTCACTGCCATAGCTAAACCTGAACTCGCTTTCCTCCTTTGCAGCCGCTTTTAACTCATTCATATATTCACTCATATATTTACTGACTTTATACTATCATTTTTAAAAAGATCATGAGTAGTAGGTTCTGTGGCATATCCCAGGCTTATTGGTTGTATTTTGACTCCTCTGTTTCTATATTTCATTTTAATGCCTAACATTTTAAATCTTATTATTGAGTAACTGAACAGCCACTTACTACCACTATCTATATAGTCTTCAATCGAACCATATGTATTCATTACATCAAACACATTTTCTATAAAATTTTTAATTCTTCTGATTTTATTTTACAGCCTGACAAAATCATGTCTTGATAGGCAATTGATATAACACTCATGGCTTATAAAAATAAATGCAATCTTCTCTGAAAAGCAAACAAACAAGCAGATCAGGGAGGCAGGTTAATGGATTGGGAAAGTTTATTTTGGAATAAAATGGAGAAAGATTCTCAGAAGGCAAAAGAGCAAACTGCTCTTACTGGCTATTTTATTTTAACCTTTGGAGAAACATTTGATGTCTGTTTGGCAAGATTGTTCGAATGGTTCAAACAGGATATTTTTATGATATTAGAGGACTTATTTAAATTGGCTATTTTATTTATTTGCATTTCAAATAGTATCTGCCTTCTGGATTTCCCCTCTGCAAATCTTCTATCCTCTCCCCTTTCCCCCTGCTTCTATGAGGGTGCTCCCTCACCCACCCACCCACTCCTACCAAACTGCCATAGCATTCTTCTACACTGGGGCATTATGTCTCAACAGGACCAAGCGCCTCCCCTTCCATTGATCCCAGACAAGACAATCTCCTGTTACATATGCAGCTGGAGTCATGGGTCCCTCCATGTGTACTCTTTGGTCAGTGTTTTAGTCCCTGAGAGCTCTGTGGGGTGTGGTGGGTTATTGTCCTTTCTATGGGGTTCCTTCAGCTCCTTTAGTCTTTCCCCTAACTCCTGTATTGGTGGTCCCCATGCTTAGTCCAATGGCTGGCTGCAAGGATACACATCTTTATAGGTCAAGTTCTAGCAGAGCCTCTAAGGAAACAGCTACATCAGGTTTCTGTCAGCAAGGTTTTCTTGGCATCAGCAATAGTGTCAGGGATTGGTGTCTGAAGATGGGATGGATCCCTAGGTGGAGCAGTCTCTGGATGGCATTTCCTTCAATCTCTGCTCTATTCATTGTCCTTGCATTTTCTTTAAACAGGAGCAATTCTGGGTTAACATTTTTGAGATGGGTAGGTGGCCCCATTCCTCAACTGAAGGCCATGCCTAACCTATGTATATGTATATATATATAGTCTCTACAGGTTCTTTCTCCCCTTTGGTGGTATTCTAGCTAATGTCATCCCCATTGGGTCCTGGGAACCTGTTGCTTTCCTGGCACATATAGTTTCTTTGTAGAGTCCTAACTTTCCTTCATCTCACTGTGTTGACCAGGGTGGCTTCAAACTCATTGATCCACCTGTCTCTCTACCTTCTAAGTTCTAGGATTAAAGAGTGGGAACCATTCAAAGATTTTTAATATTTATTTGTTTATATTTTTATTTTTATTTTAAAAATAGGTCAAAATTCAATTCAGTATCCTTCCTCACAATGTAAGTCACCAAGAAAGACTGTCATTTTTTTCCCTAGTAACAATAATGTTTTCACAGTTATAGAAGGCATTACTAGGATTATCTATGGTACTACATGTTTTACTAACAGAATTTCATCCAATTAACATTAAGAAAATCTTTATATCTGATTAATTTTAAAAGATGTGCTCTTTGAAAGTTTCCAACAAATATTTTGTCAGGAAGCATAAATATATTTTTCAAGAGAACATCATGAACAGAATTAACTGTACATAAAACAGCATAGAAAAATATTAAAAAAAAAAAAAAAAAAAAAAAAAAAAAAACAAGGGCAGGAAAGATGGTCAGCATTTTAGAGCTCCATCTATTCAATTCCTGGAACTGACTTGGTGGAACACAAGTATCTATAGCTCTAGCTCCGGGGACTGTGAAAAGCTCTTCTGGCTTCTATACATACCAGACATGTAGATGGCACACAGCCATATATGCAAACACAATACCTATGCACATAAAATAAATAATGAGAAAGTTTAAAATATGATTCAATACAATTAAAAACAAGTACAGTCTTTATTTGGGGTGGAACATTTTGATCATTTTCAGTAGTACTTGACAATTTCCCTTTTGTTTCTGTGAATTAACCTAAGATATCAAATAGTAAAATAAAAATAAAAGAAATAGTTTTAATAAAACTAACCAAGAAAATATGATTTACAGATCTGTGGTGTTTTGGAAGTCACGTTTTACCTAATGTATTCAGGAAGCAAATAAAAAGAAATAAAAAGTGCTCTAGCAGAAAATATATACCTACTCCAATCATATTGCTCTAAACATTTCTGTTTAACTTACATTTTCAATGAATAATAAATAATATTTTAATGTGTCCTCATTGGCAAAACCTGCAATGATTCTCACTTTTCTGTCCAGTGTGGCTATGAAGTTTCAATTGGTCAGAAAATCTATAGATGTTCAGATATTGGTTTTACATGGAAATTAATGTGAACTAAATCTGGACAAATCTATATCTACTCAGGGAGGACCATGAACCAGATGAGTGCTGGTGACATTCTGTATGAAGAGAACAGCAATATTTCTAGAAATTTAAAAGTGTCACATTGCTCTAAGATTGATATTGTGAATTTATATAAAGTCTGGTGATTTTTATAATTTACTGGAACCCAAGTTATACCACTTTTCCTTTCTGTAATAAATAATTGTGAAATGAAGATTATTTAATATATAAATGAATTATTTTGGTATTTTTATTGGATATTTTTATTTACATTTCAAACATTAACCTTTACCCAATTCCTGCCCCCCGAAACCCTCTATCCCAACCCCCCTCCTCTGCTTCTATGAGGTTGTTTCCCCACCCACCCACCCACTCACTCCTGCCTCCCTGCCATCGAATTCCCCTACACTGAGTCCTTGAGTCTACAGAGTAACAAGGGCTTCTCTTCCCATTGATGCCCTACAAGGCCTCAATGCATATGGAGCTGGATTCATGGGTCCGTCCATGTGTACTCCTTGGTTTGTGGTTTAATTCCTGGGAGATCTGGAGTTGTCTGGTTGGATGATATTATTGTTCTTCCTATGGGGTTGCAAACCCCTTCAGCTCCTTCAGTCCTTTCTCTAACTCCTCCATTGGGGACCCCATTGGAAATCCCATGCTCAGCCCAATGGTTGGCTGCAAGTATCTGCCTCTGTATTTGTCAGGCTCTGACAGAGCCTCTCAGGAGACAGCTTTATCTGGCTTCTGTCAGCATGCACTTCTTGGCATCCACAATGCTATCTGAGTTTTGTGACTGTATATGTGTTGGATCCCCATGTGAGTCAGTCCTTAGATGGCCCTTCCCACAGTCTCTGCTTCATACTTTGTCTCTGTATTTTCTCACATGAGTATTTTGTTTTCCTTTCTTATTTTTTCCATGACATTTGTTTATTTATCCTGTCAAACTCCTCTTTGCCTGATGTCATTCCAACCAGGACTTCCACTGATACTTAATTTTGATCAAGCATTATATTATAATTTATTTATAAATATAATATTATAATATATAAATGTGTGTGTGTGTGTGTCCCCTTTCTAAGAAGGACAGAAGCACCCACACTTTGGTTTTCCTTCTTCTTGATCTTCTTATGGTGTGTGAATTGTATCTTGGGTAGTCCAAGCTTTTTGGTTAACATCCACTTATCAGTTAGTGCATACCATGTGTGTTCTTTTGTGATTGGGTTACCTCACTCAGGATGACTTTTTCTAGTTCCATCCATTTGCCTGTGAAATGGTACATTAAGCACTCCTAGATATGCACATTTCTTTTTGGTCAATTACTTAATTTAATTCAGAAAGTTCCTTAACTATAAATAAAATCTTAGCTAATTTAAAACATTGGAAATTATTTTTCTATTAATGTTTCTGGGCATCCTTTGAAAAGAAGAGAAGTCATAAAACCCTATAAGACTTCTTTCCACAAATGTATTTGCAGATAGTTATGCCTTGAGTCAACAAATCTCTCAAACAGTGTGTTCCTGCCTTAAAAATAAATGTAACAATTCATTTCATAATAATTTTGACATCTATATCGTACAGCCTAACTTGAAGACAAGGTAATCAGGAGGAATACTTAGTTTAATGACCAAAACAAAGACTGAGAAACTGTTGACATTGCTGGTAGCCTGTTTTTAAATAAGTGCAACATATTTTTTATTTAATTTATCTATGCCCTTAGAAAAGTATTCTCGGTGGTAATTTTGTTGATATCACAATATAACAACATACTTTGTCCCCTTACTTTTCTCCTTCCAAGACCCCCATTTATACCTTATTGCTCTCTGTCAAATTTATGGACTCCTTTCATATACTCATTGATATACTTATTGATTTCAATATACTCATTGATCAATATACTCATTGATTATGAATATATGTAAAGATTTATCTACATAGATACATTGCTATATATAACCTGCTCAGTCTGCATAATGTTACATTATGTCTATATTTCCAGGTCTGTCTATGTAGTCTTACTTGTGTGTGGTGTTCAAGAATATTTCTCCAACTTTTAGTATTCTTTAGTTGCCTGTAGATTTTTGTGAAAGGTTGAGGCCTTGTGAGTTTTTCCTCTTACATTTGACATTTCTGTTACTGTTATCTTTTATTTGCTCATGTGTAAAATGTCATGTTTTTGAGACTTTGTAAGTGTAGTTTCTGATATTAGTAGAGGACAAAATTACACTACAAACATCCTGATCTTTTGGCTCTTACAAACTTTCTGGAGATTTTATGCAGTGTCCACTGAGCCTTATGTGCAGGAGTGTTGTGTTGATATATCAGTTTGAATAAGGTCCCATCACTATATTTTTTTTATGTAGGATTATGTCTGTTTGTTGACAAAAGTATTTCCCTGGTCAGATGTTAGGACTATACTTATCTACAGCTATAAGAACTCATGTTCAGATTTTGCTAGAAATTATGCTAGTTTATGCAAGCTTCAAAAGGAAGGAGGCAAGCAAGAGTCCTATCAGGTTGTGGCATACATAACCACATTAACAAACACCATGGGTAAATAAAACTAAAGGCACCATAGTGGCATAGTCAAATGTTTAGTGTTAGTGAATTCAAGGATATTCAATAAGGAGAGATTTGTAATGTAAAATATTAGTATAACCTAGCGAAAGACTTTTGTTATTAGTTGTCAGCCCTTACTTATTCATGACAACACTTTCAATTAATTAATTAGTTAATTAGTTAGTTAATTAATTGATGCTGCATTATATGTCATCCAACTACTGCAATATAGGCATTTATAGTGCATTATACAAAAATGTGAGTTCTACTCCATTCATATGAATGCATGCTCTTGCATTGTGTATTTCTAGAGATGTTGTATATTTACAAAGGAGGCAACTTGAATATCTGTAAAGCATCAGTTGATTGATGATTTGTGGTTTCTAAAAATCTATTACTACAAAAATATTCAGAGAATGTGAATATCTAATTTCTAAATATGAATTTTAGCTGAGATGAAATCTGTTGCACTATGCTGCCTGTGGTATATTGATTAATAGTGGCCCCCATAGGCTCATATATTTGAATTCTTGGTAGCAGAGAGTGGAACTGTTTGAAAGGAATACGAGAAATAGGTGTTATGGCTCTGTTGGAGGAGTATGTCACTAGGTGTATGTAGGCTTTAAGGTTAAGCTTTAAGGCACAAGGTAGACCCAGTCACTCTTCCTGCTTCCTGCAGATCAGTATTTAGAACTGTGAGCAACTTCTCCAGCACCATGTCTGCTTACATGGTGTTTTGCTTCCCATGATGACAATAATAGATTAAGACTTTTTATTTTATTTTTTATTAATAATAGATATTTAAGCAAAAAGCCAATTGATTGCTTTATTTTATAGGAGTTTTTTTGTTGTGGAATCACTTCACAGTAGCAGAACACTGACTAAGACACTGCCTGGTCATATTTTTAAGATTATATTGTATTGCCATTAAGCATTTTAAACTACATATTTATATTTACTCAGACCCTAGGCTTCTTGCATCTCATTCCAGAACTTCACATCCCCATTCACTTTCAACTTTGTGGCCTATTATTTAATTTTTCTATAATCTACCTAGTCATGTTTGTACTGCCCATGGATATAGAGCCAACCACTGAACCATGACAGGCTTGTCAGAAGTTACATCTGTATATTAAACAGACTGTTTCTCAGATGTTATCAAATACCAGTATCTCTTCAATTATCAGTCAAACTCATGGATCCCTTGCCATTCTATCAGAGAATGTATAAATTCATCCTATAAATTCACCATTGTATTGGACCTGTTCGGTTCAGACAATAATTTTTAACAATGATTTTTCTATGATCTCAGGCTATAACTATCTTTATTTCTCGTCTTCTTTGATGTTTCCTGAACCTTGTTGTGTCAGGGAACATTTGGTTGAGTACTCACCTGACATTCTCTGGCCATTGATCAGTTGTGAATTTACTTGTTAATCTACTACAAACAGAAACTGTGTTGAAGTTTGAGAGTTTATCTAATCTTCACATAGCAAGACACAAGTTGAGATGGGTTGTGATATACAATACACACTAATACAATAATAGGAGTAGATTCAGCCTTAGGACTTCTAAGCTCCCCATTCAACATAACAAGTTTTTATATTCTTAACATATAACTATAACAAAATTAATTGAGCTCATACTGTATTATGTGAGAAGCATTACATTACATTTTAATGAATGTATTCTAATGCAACAAATAACAAAGAAACCAATTTTCTTCTGTGGTGTTTTAAAGTAGTACATTTTAAAATCAGTAATATTTAAAATATAACTGTCAATAGTGAAAATGCAAAATACTAACTAAAATATTCTAATGGAAGTAATGAGGCATCTTCAAGTTATAAAACAAGTACCTCTTTGGGTGAGAATATTGTTTTATGAGTAGCATTTCTAATTACTATGTTTTATACTTTTAAGGAAATCCATGTTTTCAAGTGTTAGGTTCCTTTGACATTTAATTATTTTATTTTCTGTTATTTTTATAAAGGCGAACATGTCCAGTGAGTACTTACAGCTTCCTCAATGTCCTACTTAGTCTTCCTTTCCTAAACCATGTCATTATTCCATTTCTTATCCCAGACCTTTACTTCCACTTTCTTATGTAATGCACGTGCACAACTTTATGGACTTAAAAAAGAATCCAGGGAACATGAATGCAGGGACATACTAGTATGTCCCTCAGAGACATTTATATTTCCATATGGATTTTAAAGATTTTTTGTTTGTTTCTGTAAATAGTGAAATTGGAATTTTGTTTGGGCTAATATTCAATCAATAGATTGATTTTAGTGAAATGACTGCTTTCATAATATTATTTCTCCTAACTTTGGTGTGGAAAATTGTTCTGTCTTTTTGTGTTTTTTTCAATTTCATTCTACAGTGTTTAAAGATTTCTTTCTTTGGGTTATTCTTTCCCTTAGTGTTTTAATTCCTTTTCCCCTAATTATGCTAAAATACCAATAAAAGTGATGTAAGGAAGGAAGGGTGTAGCTTAGCAGACAGTTTGAGCTGATATAGTGCAGTATCTTACTGAAACATGGCAACAGTGCATGAGTGGTCAGATTACAGTTAGAGAAAGAAAGGACTGAACAGGAAATGTGCCTGGTCACCCCAAATTCTATTATCTTCTAATGGCTCCAAAATCTTCTCAAAGAGTGGCTCCAGCTGTGTTCAAACAGGAGAGCCTTTAAGTGTTTGCAATACTTACCACATTATACTTTTGTACTCCATAAATGTATGAGTATCTCAAGGTCCTAAGTGGATTCAGTCCAACTTCAAAAACACCAGTAGCAAGTAACATCTCCATCCCTCTCAATTTCAAATTAAGAAGTGTCTTCGGTGACACAAGGGATTCTTTAACTTTGATACCCTATAACATCAAAACACGAATTGCAGTTTTGACAAACAAAGGAAACATACACTTAACAAAAGCATAAATTGCGAAATAGCAAGGACTGATCAGATAAATACAAGACCAAAATGCATCAGGAAAAATGTAAACCAAATATTGTATCTATTTCTAGTATCTTGGTTTTGTGTTAAAGCTCTCTAACAGGCAAAGGGCTAAAAGAGACCTACCATTCCAGATCTACTGCTTGCATCACAGATGACTTCCCTGTTGCTGGATCCACATCTTCTTGCAGCTTATATTAATAGATGTCTCATCAGTTTGGTACCTTTAAAATCTCAGTTCCCTTCTGTGACTTTGCATCACCTTCACACCTTTTTTTTTCTTCACACACTTTTTGAGAAGCCATGGCCTCTCAAAACTCCTTGCTCACACTCTGACTATACCATACCTTACTTTAACACAGTAGTCCTTTGTTATTTTTAAATTCATATAGCTGAAAAACTAGTACTATGCAGTTCCTCCTGCATCTTGGTGGTTCCTAAACCCATTGGATCATTGCTGCACTAACCCGTGTTGGCACGATGGCTGAATCTGCAAGACTGCTCTTCTGCGCAGCTAAATTTTGAGCAGCTAACTACTTCAGTGGCAATCTCATTTGGTTACTCCCATCCCCTGCCACTGTTGCACTATCTTGTACATTTCTCCACTCTGACACCTACAGCCCAATTTTTGATAGTGTTAACACATTCTTCTTACTGAAAGATCAGTGCAGACTTCCTTAGCCTCTCTGTTGTTTACTTGCTTTGATGTTGTCATTGTCTATCACTGGGAGCAGAAGGCTCTCCAAACAACACACAGAGATTTTGGACCTTTTCTCTTATTTCATAAAGATATATATTCTGCTTGCTCTTAAATCTACAGATTCTCAAGTGTTTCTTGCCTATATTATGTGTATTATAAAAATCCCCATTCCCACTTATTCCCTAGAGATTTTCTCAACATGTTTGCCTTCAGTGTAGTGGGCAACCCTTATTCTCTTCAATCTTAAATCATTTTCCTTTATTTCTTTATTGCTGTCCTGAAGTTAAGCTTCCTCATATCTACAGTGCTGCCTGGCCATAGCCATGGCATGGGAACCAGTAGAATAAAACACTCCATAGTGAGAGCCTGATGCTACAGGCTTTGTTTCTGGTTCTGTTTCTTTACCCCATTTCACCTCTTAGATTATAAAATGAGATATTTTCAAACTATTTAAATTTGACCTAGTTCAACCTTTCAGGTATAAAAATAACTCTTAAAATATATCAAAATATATTTTGATATTTTATGACATAGCTTATAAAACTCTTTAGAACACTTAAAAAATTTGTATTCATCATTATATTGTTACACAGCCCACATGCAAACATCTGATGTTTAATGGCACTATTTTTAGCAGAATGTTATAAAATCTTCCATTAATTTATATTCTTCATTCAGATTGTTCAGAACCACTAAATTGATATATGTTGGACATGATAAGGAAAGCTGACATATTCTCTGCTCTTCAATAGACAAAAGTTCACTGAAATACAAAGTATATGCACATCATGTTTGTATTTGCAACATCTTCTGTTATATAAAATATAGACATATACATATATCTATATCTGTTATTCTAAGATTATCAGTTAATACTTAGAATTTTGTTGCTCTAGCTTGATTAATCAACAATATATAACCAGGAATTTTGAAGACCTATCTGAAATGTAATAACAATGTCTATTGAATATAACATAGCACAATAAAACCAACAAGGTTTTGAATATCTTCTGTATTTTTTGTATGTTTAACCTACTTTCTTACTGTACTGACAAAATTCTTTGATGAAAATAGTAATGAATCTCTAAATTAAGATTTAGAATTTATTCTCTATGTCACTATCAAAGCTTGTCAAGTTCCAAAAGAATTTTTAATAATCCCATGACAAAATAAGTGTACACTAAGGAAATGAAGTTGAATAAAGTAACTAAATAATGACTCAAAAAGTAAGGCTACTTTGAATCTATTAGAACAATGTTTTAAAGCTAGTATACATACTGTCAAGTATAATAAACTTTATGTCAAGTTAATTCAGTGTCTCAGTAATGGATGTCTTACATAATAGAAATATGTGACATGTATAAAACAAATTTAATTGAATTCCTTTTTTCTTTGTTCTGACCTTTGAATTGATTGAAGCACAAACACAATTATGTAATAATTTAGGGAAAATATTGGTTTGCTTGTCTAATTTATAAATTCCTTAGAGTTGTAGTGATGTAGATAGGAAATAGAACACAGAAACTGCCCATAACTTCTCTTGCTTGATTTGGATAACAAACCATAAGACAATAAAGCAACTTAAGATTTTATATTTAAACTATTTGATATTTTCATTTCTAGCAAAATTTTATTTTTATAGAAATATTATGAAAAATTAGTAAAAGCAAAGCTTATGACACAAACATATTATGTAATTTATATGTTTCCATTGAACTTAATTATTAAATTGTTTTATTTAAGTGTTATAAAATAATGCATGACAAGTATTTTTTTAAGAATATTATAGAAACTAACATATGTACTCTACTTAATTCCTACCTTTTTGTGGTGAAATACAATATAATTTTGGTCTCTGCAATTATTTAGATTAAAACCTTGAATTAAAAGTGTCTGTTGTGATCTAGGAATCACTTCACAAACCACGAGAACAACAATCTCAGTCAGAGTTGAGGGTTTATTATATACACACCCTAATACTGGTCAGACCAGAAACATGGTTCAGAATTGTCTGAACTATGTCATCAAACATTTATCACAGCAGAGTTTTTATAGGAAAAAAAAGATTTTTAAATATTTCAAAGGCAAGAAGGATAACAATATTATACCTTGGCTTACTAGATAAAGTATTATCAACTAACCTTTAAGTTAATTGGTCCCAAGTGAGGTAAAAGGGATGGTGGACAGGTTATGAACTTTCAGAACTTTTAGATAGCAGAACATGAATATTGTAATCATAAATTTTGGCTTATTAGTAGCATTCTTTAATGTCAGGCACAAAAACCACAATGAACACACACATAGGTTCAGGAAGTTCTGCCTGGTGGTCAGCTCTGACTCAAACCATAACAATTCATATTAACTTTTGATTTCATTGTTTCTACAGAAAGCATTGTGGAATTTCTTAAGACTAGGAAACCCCATACAGAACATTCAGAATATATAGAACAAAACAGGATGTGTGGTCAGCATGTTCTTGTTCTGAGCCAAGTCATTTCTCTATGTCAATGACTGTCAGGAATATTATAGCAACACGATGAAATAGTTAGCAGGCATGGAACAAGATGTCTACATTTATACTGGGGATAGGGTTTGTTAAAGATCATAACATGTCTTTAATCTAAAATTCTAACAATTTGTAATTAGAATAAGTGATGTCTTTGAACCTCAATTTTCCCTTGGTACATATAGATCTGAAAAAAATTGATTTTCCTATGTGATGACACTTTTTAATGAAATTATAATTTGTCACTATAAAATTATTAAAAATGAGAATATTAATTTTAAATACTTGACTTGATTTTTTGTTCCATTCCAGTTTGCTAAAGAATTAAATCACTGTTAACTTGTAAAGGAATTTGTTCAGGACCTTGAATTCATTGTAGTCTTCAAATCACTATATTATCATAAAAATGTGTATGTATGTTTGTGTTTACATAGACACATTATAAATAAATAATAAATTATAAATAAATAAAACCATTGCATCAAAGTAAATTGGTAGCACAGAAACAAATGAAGATTAAGTCTTTATTGTTACTATTGTACAACTTGAAAATATAAAACAATCTTGTACAATATGAAAAATTTTAATATTTAATGCATTCTTTAGTCATAATTGAAAGTATAAAAATATACTTACATAAAAATTATGCATAACATGTATTACAAAAATCTAACCAGGCTTCCTCAGTAATTTTGTAAAACTTATTTTCAAAAGAATAATCATTATTTAATAAGAAATTCCATGTTACCTTTGGTTTATCATGAACAGCGATACAAAATAGCTCATCTTTGGGTTTAAGCACAAATGATGTGTTTGTATCATTTATTTAAAGTGTGATATGTCATCAAAAACAATCATTGTTAAATTGTTAATTGTAAAATCTTTTTTAAATTGTTAAATTTTACTAAATTGTAAAATTTTAAATCTAATGTTAAATCTTTACTAAAGGAGTTTTAATATATTCTCATATTCACAGAATTTCTTTCTACTGGTTTCTGGTAGTTGTTTGCATAACTGTATTCATTTAAATAAGGAGGCATCATAGGCTTGGAAGAATAAGAAAATATGATACAGTAGTGTTTGGAACAAGGATTTTCTGACTTCTGATGCTGTAGATTGCAGTCCAAAGCAGTCATTTATCATTAAAACCAGAATATGTGAGATCTTGTCATTCATCTGACACAGTAACATTGACCTGTAGAATTTATTGCCACATGTATTGCTTAGCTGTGAGAAGAATTAAAATGAGATGTGACTTCTTATCTCAAGTGAACTTCTTCTACTCATTTTATAGAAATTTGTTTTTTGGATCATGTACAAGAATTCAAAGAGGTTACATAGGACTTTAAAAATAAAACTTCAGCTTTATGCCTAATCTATGATATATTAAAGAAGCATCTATATCTTTCATTTTTGGCTCATAGTAACTATGGAAAAATATTCAATTTTGGGTTTGGTACTAATATTTTTATATACACAAAGAGATTTATAATTTTATAAAGTCATATAAAATTCTTAGATTATTTGAATATGAATAATTAGAAGTATGCATGAGTTATTCACACATTTCCTTTCCTGAATATAAGACAATATGCCGCTTACTTTCTATAGGACTCAGTTTAATTCTTACACTGCTATAATTGTATAGTCTTTTCATATTGTACTACAGATACAGGGTCATTTACTTGTTTCCATTACTAGCTGCACCTCAATATTTCTACCTTTCTTTCTCCATATCCCCTTTTTTCCCAAACCTCTCCTTATAAAGATAGTGTACATGGCACTTGGCACTACCACAAACCCATGCCAAGAAAAAGGGGTTTATCCCACAACTTTATCTTATAACATAACAACTAACAATGACTCTTAAAACTCACACATGTATTATGCCTGCAATTTGTTAAAATATTACCTGAAAAAACATAAGTAATCATCTTTTCTGAAGTGATGATTTCAAAATTATTCATGGTAGAAATTTATAAGTGTGTCTCTGTGAAGCAAAGTGCTTGGAGTCATCCAATTAAAGTTTTAGTCTAAATGCCAAGGAGTATCATATTGAATACTTACATAACCCTTCTCTAATAAAAATGATATAGTTTTCTTTTAACAATGGGCTTGACTATGCCTGACTTCCTAGTAAAGTATAGTTCACGATATGATATTTACTTTCTTGCCTACAGTGAATTAATAACTATAGTGAAAACAAGTTATTATTGTCTTTCTTAAAAATATTTGAAAAATAATTAAATTTTTAACATATTCTTTCTTAAAATACGGTTTGGCAGCCTGACAGTGGGTCCCAACAATCAATGAATTAAGTTGCCACTCATTATTACATATTTTCTTCACCTATATTTGAGTGTATGTTTTATTAGAAATTACTTTAAAGTAGTACTTTGTATTTTGATATTTTGTTATATGGAGATTTTATTGAGTTTTTTTTTGTTGTTGTTTTTTAAGACACACTTTTTAATGGCCTGGGTCTAGGAGCCATCATTGGCCTTGGAGTTGCTGCCCTTTTGCTAATCCTTGTGGTAACAGACGTCAGCTGCTTCTTCATTCGACAATGTGGGTTACTAATGTGCATTACCAGGAGGATGTGTGGGAAAAAGAGTGGCTCCAGTGGAAAGAGTAAAGAACTTGAAGAAGGAAAAGCAGCTTACCTGTAAGTACTAGACACCAGCACCACCTCCCATGAGTGGAATGCAAGTACAACTGGCATGCATTGTTTGGAGCTGTCTTCCAATGCGATGCAAATATTGTTTATGCTTGCCTTAAACTCTACAATACACACACACATATGTATATACAGATTACTGTATCTGATGTATTCACACCAAATATAAATATAACCTTCAATATAACTTCAATATAACCTTCAATATAACCAAATATAAATATAACTTTTCAAGGAACAAGACTATGACCGCACTTCACCTACCAAAGTTAATTAATACTCTTTCAAAGTCATGCTACATTATGTGTCCCATATCAAGATAATCCCTACATTCACAAGACAGAGCCCTGTAGATCAGAGTCTAAGGCCCATCTATACGGCAAGATCCAGGATGGCCCAACTTAGGTAGTGACAGAACTGGAAAACTGTAAGCTGATGATAATGTTATAGAACAAAGGAACCATGTGTTAGCTCAAGGACTTGGGAACTTTAGCCATGTCGCTCTGATTTTAGAATCAAGAATAGAAGAGAACACTGGGACAATTGATGATTGTTAGCTGAAACTAAGACATTAGTATTGACTAAGAAGAGACCAGCATCATTGGGGTGAAATCTTCTGGGAAGTGTTTTCTGTGAGCACAAAGAAGCTGTGTCCCAGAGATAGTCAAGGTTGTACCTTATGCTGCAACTAGACTTGATAGTGTGTAAGAGTCACCCATGTGGTACTGGTTTTGAGAGCATAAAGGGGCCACGTAGAGCAGCTGAGGCTTGGCACTCTCTCTCTATTATGTTCCTAAGTAGCCTCTTTTTTCTGCCTGTTCCTTTGAGAATTGGACATATCTTAGCTCTGATTCATTCTGTGAAATCTTTGATCTGTCACATTACCTGCACCTCAATTAGGTGTCACTTTCAAACATAGAAGGAAACATGGCTGTTTCCTTCTATGAACTAAATTTACCTTCATTGTTAGAAATTTAAGCTATGTACTAAGGGTGTGTCTGTATTTAAGCCAGATCACAGATACCTAGGTATTTGGACATGATTCCTTCATAGAGGAGTCATGTTGGTGAATTAAAACTTGTCTACATTTTCACCCTTTGGTTTAAGCTAAAAATCATAAAAAGGTTAACTATTACAATGCAAACAATTATAAATCCCATAAACTTAACAGTCTAAATGTCCTTTTGAAGCTCTTTGGTGTGATGATCCTTCATACATGTCATCCTGATCATTTGTCCTTCAGGAAATATCCATTTTAGCATCAAGGTTTTCTAATCTGACAGTATGATAAATGATTTATCTTTTTCATCCAGTTTGTTGAGCCATCCCTATGCAGGTAGTAGGGGGATCAGCTTTCTTTATCCTCTGCATTTCTATCTTTCTGGTGTATGAGTCACCACTTATTTCTGGCAAATCTTCCACCTGGATGTATCCCAGAATTCTTTCTCCCTCCTGTATAATGTCTCACCTATTATTCCTGGCCTAAGTCATAGGCCATAGGCTCTTTAATTGACAGGTGATACATCCATATAATACATAAGATATTCTCTTTACATTACTCAGATCAGTACTTTATAAATTTTGATGGAACCCATAGTCTTTCATCACCTATGGAATATAAACAAAACTTCTTTCCAACTGACACATTCCCTGATTTCCATTCTGATGTTAAAACATCTTTGAAGTATACAGGCTGATCTAAAAATTCAATAGTTTTTCTACAATTTAGCATCTTTCAACTAATGTTATTCTCCCTTTCTGTTTATCAAGGTACAATTAGATCTTTATGAATACACATAGAAACTATGCCCTTAGGCACTTGCATTTCATGCCAGAGATCCAGGGAATTTGTGAGTTTAGAGTGTGTGAAGTTCATGAGTTCCATTGTTTCCGATGTTGTTATACATTATTCAAATTATTTTAAATATTTTATGTTTGTTTTTTCTAATTAGGCAAGAAAACTATCATATTATAAACATTGGTTGATCAAATATTTTAATTCTAATACTTAGATTTTTATAAGTTAAGCAACATTTTCAATATAATTTTCTGTTTCGTCTCTTCTCAAAAAAATGACCATCATCAGTAGTCTACCCTGGCTTTAAATTTACACCATCCTGACTGGTTCCTGGCTACTAGACTTACAGATATTTGTTACCTTGACTAACACCAAAACAAACAAACAAAACAAAAATTTAAAATAACTATGATTAAAAAAAAGATTACACTGCTTTATTCTAGTTACTTAGGAAAATATTACTGAAGTATCAATTTAAAAAGAAAAAAAGTTCAATGTTTGATTCATTGAAAAGTGTCAAACATGAACGTGTGTGTGTTTGTGTGTGTATCTGTGTGTTGTATGCATATGTGAGCATATTTGAAAAATAAAAGAATTAAATATTTGTATTTATCTTTTTTAGGAAAGATGGATCAAAAGAACCAATAGTGGAAATGAGAACAGAGGATGAGAGAATCACTAACCATGAAGACGGGAGTCCAGTAAATGAGCCAAATGAAACAACACCACTAACAGAACCTGAGTATGTAGCTACAAATAATTGCACTTGGGGATAAGTAACGCTAAAGTGGTAAAACATTTTAAGTAATGGTAATATCAATAATATCATTATTGTTAAGGGAAATATTTTGTTTTCTTAAATTAAAAATCATTAGACTCTTAAAGTCTATTTCAACCTATTTGCCTTGAAATTGTAATTTCTTACAGTTTAAGATATAATTGGTTTTTTTTACTAAAAAATATATGTGGCAGGAAATCCTTTGCTATACTGAATGTTAATAAACATTGCAGTATACCTAGATTATTAAAGAAATAATTTTTCTCATACTAACTTAAACATGTTCTTTAATAATTTCATAAAAAAATCTATATTCTAATTACTCTCTACTGTCTTTCATTTTATTCTCAGTCCTGTCAAGCTCTCCCCTTTATAACTACTTTTCTTTTATCCAAGGTTCTATTTTGTTTTATGATTAACTGAGCTTTTAACATGTACCTTCTCGTGAGCATACATTTAGCTCTCCATTGGTGATTGATGGACTCATCAATGAGTATCCAACAGAATATAATGACTGATTTTGCACCATAATCCATTAGTACTGAATAGTTCAGCAGGGGGATATATGGCCTATCAAACCATGCCTCTAATCCATGTGAGTCTTGATAGGCTCAGAAGTGTGCTGGACCAGGTCAGACAGGTATCTTTTTATTAAATCAAGTTACCAATGATCAAAGTCGCCAAAAGGAAACATTTCACAGAAATTCTACTTTTTATTAATCTTCATTTCACTCCTCTTGCATTACATTCTGTGAGTCTTTGAATGGTTGATATCAATGTCCTTTTTTAGGTGTTAGTTCACAATTAATGCTCATTGGCAGTATTTAGAAAAACAGTGAGTCTCTGAATTAACTGTAACTCATATAAAGAGGGATTAAGACAGAAAAAAACATTTCTCTAAGTGTAGAAACATTAATGTTTAGTATGGAACCTTTACAATTTAGCCAAACAACAATAATAAATTCAACCCGTAGACGTAATACCTTCTCAGCCATCCTTTTATAAATAATTTTTCTTTTTTTAAATAGGTATTTTGTTTATTTACATTTCAAATGTTATCCCCTTTCCAGATTTTCCCTCCCCAAATCCCCTATCCCATCTCCAGTCCACCTGCTTCTATGAGTGTGCTCCTGCACTCACCCACCGACTCTTGCCTTGCTGCCCAGGCATTGCCCTACACTGGGGCATCGAACCTTCACAGGACCAAGGTCATCTCCTCCCATTGAGGTTCAACAAGATCATCCTCAGTTGTAAATTTCAAGTAAACTCAAAGGATCTAAATTAACAATGTTAATTCTTCTATATTATGATAAAATTAAGTACAGTTTGACTGAAATTGTATTTGTGAACTCTTAGATCTAATTATTTTGTCAAATTTTCAAGAAAATATAAATAAGTTGAACCACTGAATTAGTGAATGTTGCAATAGATGAAAAATATAAATTTATCATTTGACTATTTTCAAATTAAAATTTAATGAACCCATCTGGATTTTAGAGAAAAGGAAACAAGGAACATGAAGAGGTGGTTTAGTGTTTAAGAGTCCTCTTAAAGAGAACCCAGGTTCAATTCCCAGCCAGCACCCTTGTGATTCCTCTCAACCCTTTACATGTCCAGTTCCAGAAAACTTTACATATTTTTCTAGCCTCTGTTAGCATCACAGACACATGCAGTACACAAACATATATCTGAGTCATTGGTTCTAAAAACCAGTATTTTCTTGTCAAATCAGAAACAGCTTTCATAATGTATTTAATAGTGATATAAAAATATGAAGAAAAATATTGTGAAGAAGGCTGAAGAAACATATCTGTAAATACAAAATATAAGAAACAATTGCCTAAATAACACTAATTTCCATCAATTTCCAAATAATATTGATAACTCACATAATTCTAATTGAATGCAATGGTGTGACACTTAAATATTGTTATTTTTTGAGAATTATTAGAGATACTAAACAAAGTAGTGGACATAGATCAGAATTCAGATTCTTATTAATTCAAAACAAATTCATTTTTAATTTACACCCAGTATGAAATCTAAATTACCTTACAGTAAACAATTTGATTTATCTATATTCACAAATACTTTGTTTCACAAACCCTGTGTTTTACATTACATTCTTAATGGAAAATGCTAATTATTTTATTGCATAATTGGTTATTTTGCAATAAATTATTTAAATACAGGATCATTCCAAAAAACATTCATAAAATGAACATTACAAACTAAGTAATTTGGATTTCAGAGTATATTTTTACACACACACACAAATACACACACACACGCACGCATATATATACATATATATATATATATATATATATATATATATATATATATATATATATGAAAAACTAGACCAAGATTTTAAGAGAGAGCAAAGAAAATATATGAGAGGTCCAGGAGAAAAGAATAGAAAGAAGGAAATATAGTTTTATTTTAATCTCAATGAATAAAATGAATATTAAAATAAGTTTGTGTCTTTGTCTCTGTAATAAGTACAGCCCGTTTCACTCAACAAATATTTTTTTGCAATGGCCGAAAGCAGGTTTTAAATAATGTAACTAGAAACTGAATCTGATATCTCTCTGTTTATTGCCAGAAAATTGCCTTTAAAAGAAGAAGGTGGAAAGGAAGTTTTAAACGCAGAAACTATAGAAATTAAAGTATCTAATGACATCATCCAGTCTAAAGAAGATGACATCAAGGCATAACCACAAGTTACAGCACCTCGGTCAAGCACCACAAGGAGCATTTGGATTGCAGTGACACTATGACCAAAACTATTCCATTGACCTTAATTTCTTGGGAAAAGTCTAGCTTGGAATAGCTTGTACACATATACATACGACCAACTCCTCCTGCCACAGCCCATTTCCTTCTGTTATTGTGGTGGTGGTTGTTTATTTCGTTAAGAATTCGGTATAAAGACTTGATTGGTACCAATTTTGGGGTTTGGTTTGATTCTGTAATTGAAGTACTGCAATTTATTAGATGGCGAAAGTGTTTTATTTGTTTGTTTGTTTGTCTTATGTAACACCAACAAATACATTTCTCTCTAAAATATTCAGTTGTAATTGAAGGCAGAGCAAACGCATTGTGAGGTAAATATGTAGGAAGTGTATGAAAGCCCTGCATGTTTATGAATCTTATCTTGGGCAAACACACTATTGTGAGGGCTTTCAGACTAAGATGAAGGCACATAATAAATGGTATGCTTTTCATCAGGGGAATTTCAAGGAACCCAGGCTTGAAAGAGCCAGTCAGTTATCTTTTGCAGATACTAGAAATTGAAAAATTGTTGGAGGACTCTTTTCAACTTATAACTACACTGCATTTTCGATATTGATCTTAGGTACACTGATACCAGGACAAAATTGTTACACATTTGAAAGAAGATTAGTTGTGTGTAAAATTAGATTAGAAAGATTCCTAAATCTCTTTTTATGTATACCATATTCACTCACAGTGGATTACACAAAAAGTAAATGTACTACAATTAAAAAATGGTATTGATTTCTGCCCGCAGCTTCAAATAAAGTGAATTTAAATGGGAAAATATCAATATGCTGTCTTGCTATATTTATAAATACATGATTATTTTTATTTATAAAATAATTTATCACAAATAAAATTGTTTTCAAGTACTTCACCTCATATTAGATATATTTTGGTGTATAGTCTTATATGATCATTAATATTATGTGTCCCTCATTAAATGAAAGTGGCTACTGGACTATAAAAGTATATGTTAAACAGATTTAATTTAACGTACATCTGTGCCAGGAAAATAAACCTGAATAATTGAAGTGCTACTAATGTTTTATTGAAAACATTGCATTCTAAAATTCATTTAAAACCTACTTTAAGATTTTTGATAAACAGCTATGGTTGAAACAATTGTTTAACTATTCAACATAAACTTTCTAATATTACCTGTTAAGTATCATATAAAAATAAAATAGTTACTAACTTATAAGCTATGCAAACTCCCTGAGGTCAAAGTCTGAATTATCATTTAACTTATGAGAAATGAAAAACACATTTGTGACTATCAATATACATATGTTGGGAGCAGGGGTTTGAGGATTTCTTAAGTCAGAGTCTAGAAAGTTTCTAAAGACTCCTTCTTACAACATTTGGTGTTTGGGTATCAAGTGAATAACTCCGATATTAACATATTGGAGAATATATCCTAATAGCTTATTGAAAGAATAGTTTTAAAAATGAAGATGGACATGCTCTTACACCACTCCTCTTCATAAGTAGATTCATAAAAGTATAATAGAATATTAATGCCACTCTGAAATACTTTTATTTATAAAGTGCTTGTTTATCATCCAAAGAGAGCCCCATGTATATTGTTCCTCACATGCTGGTTGTCAACTAAACTGAGTGTTCCCAACTGCATGCTAAGGCACTGTTATGTCCACAGTGCTTTGCTGTAAATTCAGAATTTACACAGGGACCTTTCCTTGCTGTTCATCCTGACATATTCTGAAGAAAGTGGGAGAGAGGAAAAGATACACACATACACACTCACACACACACAAACACAAATCTGTGCCTATTTAAGAATTTGAACAATGTCTAAAATAAGCAAACAAACCAGTTTAACCGTTTTTGACCAATGTGATTATTAAACATGTTCTTGAAAGATTTGCCTGGGGTGTTTAGCTTATGTTTGTCTGGTTATCTGGGTTTTTTGTAGGGTGTACTTCATTATGCTTGTTTTGTTTTGTACCAAATGTGCTAAAACTAGTCGAAATACTTGAATTTGTTTGTTTGTGTAAAGTGAACAGGCTTAGTGGTGTCTATGAAGCAATAGCCATGAACTCTGATTACTTTTTTCCTGGATAGAACCACATGGGTTTAAACTAATGATATTAAAATAATTTGTATGACTGATAAAGCGATTTCGCATGTTTAGAGATGTCATGTTTGTGCTATACCACAAGAACAGAGAAATCTGAAGAAAAATATTTTATGTGTTTTCTCAATTTGAAATTTTAATTTCATCATATCTTTAGAATTTCTATATAAAGAAACCAAATTAAATTTATATAGAGAGTGTTAAATCTCTTGTCCATTTATGGAGCTATTAGGTAACTTTGGATAGATCCCACACATGGTATCAATTGTCTAGGAGATGCTGAACCAATATTGTCCTTGAAATTGATGCCCTGGAGAAACAGTATATTGATGTAGAAAACATTTTAAAATTTCAAAGAAATTCTCCTAATTACACAATTTATAAAGTCTCCATGTGAGAATTATCTTATTGAAAGTTCTCAACTCATGCCTAACCCTGAAATTATCTATTGCTTATTTTTAATCCTGTTTTAGTCTAAACAAATTCATGTATCTTTAACTATCTGAGAGCCCACTTATGCATTTTGAAAAAATACCCACTGGACAAAATTTAAGTAATGTTAAGTTAATCTAAACTTTGCACAAGTTAAAACAAAGAGACAAATAAACGTAAAGTTAGGAACAGTTAAAAATGACAATCTCTATTTGACATCATATAAGAGGAAATTTTAATAGTTGAATTAATTCATATTTAATTTTTAAAACTAGCATAAATGAGTGTATCAAAGTACTTTATAATGATTTAAAAACTAGTTAATGATGGTGATGTCAACAGGTTTATTTATTATTTTGTGGATAAGAAGCATTACTGTTCTACTTGTACTAATTTCTAACATTAATAGTGTTTAAAACATTTATTTTAAATAGTAATACATAAACCAACATTTTCAAAGGGTTTTGGATCAAACAGATGTCATATGAATCTTAGTCTTTGTGTTAAGCATATATAAATATATAACTAAAAAATTATTACTAATCAAATGAAATACAAGATCCAGCAATTAATTGTATATTGAAATCATCTAAATACTTTGAATAATTAACAGGTTTTCTGTGCCTTTATATCAGCATGACATTCTGTTAAAGAAAAATTACAACTACTCTCACGATTTATGTGTTTTAATTAAACACGTGACACTAAATTTGCAGTGTTAACATACAATGAAAATCTTAGCTATAACCTCTTTCCCTTAGAAATCAAAACCAAAACAAATATATTTTAAATTACAATAAAAGTGTACTTCAGTCCACCCATTAGACACTTTAACTTGTTCCATACTGTTTTTCTAGATGATAAGTCTCTATTGAGAAAACTTTGACATTAGCTCTAAGAAACACAACAGATTCTCCTTAGAATAAGGGCAATCACTAGAGTGTAACTTGGGTCCCCAGTACTGCTGTTGAGACCATAAATCATCCATATGATGACAAAAAAATTATCAAAGTATCTATAATTGAAATGTTAAGAGAAGTTTAAATTTACATATTTAACTTAGGAAATATTGGTATAGCATATAATAATTATTTAAAATTATATAATTTTTCATGGAGTATGATAAGAATTGTTTAATTTTCTCATAAAGTTTTTTTTGAGGGATCATTTTTAAAAATTCATGAAAGATTAAAATCACTCTTAAATGAGAGTTTTCTTATTTATGTCAAATTTTCTTCTCCTAACACTTTGGAACATTCTGTCTAAAGCGTAATAGCATATAGATATATTTACATATGCTGAGATTAAATGTGGTTGGCTGAAAATTAAAATTTAAACACAGATGTTAAATTATTTAAGATAAAATTATATATATGGTCTTAATAATATTCTAATATGAAACAAATGTATGTATAAATGAAAATATTATAAAGAGCCTAGCAATAGTAAATGGTGAGTACATTTAATTTTCTTTCAGGCTCCACCATTCATTTTATTTTATTTTATTTTATTTTATTTTATTTTATTTGTGTTTATGCATGTAGATGCAGCTATTTAACAGTATTACTAAAAAATTAGTACCCCCTTTATATAATGATCTCCTACTTTTATATTATATATAATGGTAAATATTTATTTGGTAACACATTTAATATTCTTAAAAATGGTTCATTATTAATGTATACTTTTATAATATTATAAATTAATTAGTTCCTTCAGTCTCTTTAATTTTATTGATTTTAAAAAGAATTTTTTGGTTTATAGATCTGGCGTTTTTCATGATTATGATTATGGAAAGTATATATATACATATATGTATCACAATTTTACACTTTTGTGATTTACAAACTCAAATCTTTTCATGTCTAATTTTAGCCTTACATGGAAGAGAAAGTAAAGCAATGATGTTTGGAGTGTTTCTGCCATGTCCAAATAGAAAAATTAAGGAAAAGAGAAAGTAAATTATAAAGGAGACAAACTTTTCATTTGGAAGATAAACATAAATCCCTGATCACGGAATAGTAACAGTGTAAGCAAATATTAGTGTCAAATATAGCAGAGAATGGAAATACTGTAATGGATCTAGAAGACCACGTAAACAGTGATACACTCTATGATTCAATTTGCTAATGAGATGTTTAAGCTAACAACATACTACTTTAAAATTATGATATCATTAAAACTACAAACAATTATTCTGCATCTTAAAAAAAATGATGTTTTTTTAGGATTTTCCTCTAACCCCTGTGAAAACTAAATCAACCTGGAAATAAACCCTCACATTTGAGGGTATGTGAATTCTATACTTTTATTTAGTAATATGAAAAAAATGCAGACATTTATTTTCTTTAACTTACACATTCCATTCAAATTCTGTATTCTTAACTATCTTGTTTTCTTATTATTTCAATATAGTATGTCCCTTTGAAATGTTGTATATATATATATGTCTAAACTGTAAAAAGTATACTGCAAATGTTGAAGTTTTGTATTTATGAAAGACATTGAAAGTATGGCTTATGGTATTTCAAAATTGTCACTCTTCACCATTTGTATATTAATAGTAAAGATACTTTTACTTTAATGAAGTGTCAAATTTTATGTTTTTCTAGCAATATATCAATAGTGAGAGAACTTGTGATTAACAAAAATTTAGTCCCTAGAACTTACAGACATACTACTAGGTAGCCAGAAGAAAAATATTTTCTTCTGCCATTTTTTAGCATTTGGAATCACAGGATTATGGCCTATAAACAATGCCCATATCAGAAAAAAAATAAAATAAACAATTGCTATAGAGTCATGAAATAATAGCTTCATAAGCATCACCAGTGGAAGCATGAGAAACAGGTTTTTGTTGTTTTTTCTCTACTTCATGTTGAAATTCTATTTCATATTATTAAATATAAAAGAAGGGGATTTTTATAGAAATTGACTATATATACACATATATAATATATATCACAATTTCTTTTCTGATATTAAAACTCATTTTCATTAGTGTTTAATTTTAAACTTGCAACGTTTGTTGCTCCACCAGGGTCTCACCAATGTGACTGCATAAACACAAGCTTAACAAATTTGACACCAGTAGACATGGAAAAGTAGAAGTGGAAATGCCTGTATATCATGAACCCTACACAAGGAACTGCAGGAAATTAGAGATTGTTAAGGGTGATAGAAATGGTCTTCACTAGCGAAGAAAACACCAACTTGATTCTCCTATACCAAATGGTCAGTATGTATCTTATACAGATACATACAAGAAACTTTATACAGACTGACCACCATATATTTAGGCATATAAATACATATATACATACATATGTGTTTATACATAATACATATATATATTTATGTATATATGCATATACACATACATATACATATATGTATATATACATATATAGAGAGAGACATATATATGTGCAGACATATATATGTATATAGACATATATGTGTGTGTATATATATATATACATATATATATGTGTATGTGTGTGTGCACAATGGAGATGAATAAATGATGTCATAAGTTTAATAGAGAACAGGAACATATAAGGATGGGGATAGTTGAAAGACAGGAGAAATGTAATTATATTACAATTAATATAAATATTGGTGCATTTGACAATAAGATATTTCATATGTATAACACAAGGAGGGTTTATTAGTGTGCATTGTCATCTCTGATCTTGCTGTCATAGTGGTTATTTATTGACAAAAGGCTGAGAATCGTGTATTTGTTCCATTCAGCAGGAAGCGTGAAACTGCTCCTCAGTTTACCTAAGAATATCCAAAGAAATAGACTGTAATACCAGCTGAGGAGTCCTATCAGGACAGGTAAACAAGCCAGTGAGAACAAGGGAAATCTGTGAAAAACCAGTAGCTTTTGCTTCCATGTTTTTATTTTTGACTCTGGAACCCAGGTTTACAATGATTCTTCAGACAACAGATGACCTAGAATTACAATCAGTCCTCTTCACTTCAAATAATCCAATCAAGAAAAAAAAAATTCCTGCTAGTTGTGCCCAGTTTTTGTACTTTACCTGATTCCAGATGTACTCTCTTTGACAGCTACAATGAGCCATCATGCAAAGAGATGATTATGGGAACTTTGGAACCTTATTACAAATCAGGTAAGAACTCAGCTATGGAGTTAGAAAAAAAATCTACATTCAAGGTCGTGATGCTCTGCGTACTGCTAGTTCTGGACTTGAACGTGTTATATAGGAATTTATTCTATAACGCAGGTAAAAATTATTGGTTCTAAAGCATATATTATTTGTCTAAAAGAGCTCACTCATATATTTGTTGATCAATGTTTGTTAATTTCACCATTTGATGATTACAGCCCAGCAAAGAAAAATTGAGATTGTGAATCTCCTGCCTGCTGTCTTTGAAGGTTAATTCTGATATGAAATTTTATTAGGCAGTGATCTAATGCAGCTGCTTGACACATGAATCTGAAATGTAATGGTTTTTTAAATACTTGCTTTCGTGATTCTATGTCAACTTGACTACACTGGCAGTCATTTCTCACCACATTTTAGCTACTTGCTTCTAAAGAGGAGCATAAGAAACAGAAGTACAAAGTACAAATTCATTAAGTCTCTTTTTGATTCAAGCTTGCAATATACCCTTGATTTATAAAAGGCGTATATATGTGTAGGCTCACGGATGTAGAAGAGTGCTTCTCAGCTCTACAATGAATATTTATCTTCATTGTCCCATCTCCTCAGTCCACACTGTATTTGAAAGCAATGAAAACAAATTTGATGGCTGGAAATCTTAGTCACATTCAGAAACTGCTTGTCCTATTTGTCACAGGCAGAAATTTCCTCAAAGATTTTTCAAATAGGATATTCTTAGCTTCGTGTACTAAAACACTTTCAAGGATTCGATAATTGTCTCTGGACCTTCAATTTGTCCTCTTCACTCCCAGAAGCATGATTAGGATAAAAAAAATTCTAGTATTTTATTGTAGTCAGAGATTTTTTAAAGTTGCCAGTTTTGATTTCATTTATTGATGCTACTGTATTAATTTTTATTGTTGTTTATAAAAATCACAGTGACTTTAATGTCTTAAAACCCAGCCATTAAATGTCTCATATCTCTGCTTTTCTCAAGATACCTCTTCTTCTGATGGGGATTTGTGATCTCTTACTTTAGATCAAAGAAGTTAGGGATTATTTAATGGCCACTTAGATGATTCTGCACAATTTTTTTTCTTGTTTTAACCCGATCTGTAATATCATTTTTTTGCTTATATTTTTATGATTGGATGTGACCACATTTTGAGAAGCAATTATCTGCCAACTCTAGTCTATATAACAGGGCACTGAAAACACATTTGCTTCATGAATCACATTCAATTTTATTCTATTGTTGTTATTAAATTTATTTATTTATTCACTTTACAATCCAATATCATCCCTTGCTCTCCTTCCAATAAGCCCTCACATAAGTCTTCCCTCCATTCCCCTTATAGGGGGAAGCTGCCCATCTGGGTATCAAAAGCTGTTTCATATATATGAATATATATATATATATATATATATATATATATATGAATTTATATACATATAATATATGTGTGTGTGTTTATACATATATATTATTCATATACATATATAGAGATATATAATGTATTATATATAATATATTATATATTTTTATTTATTATAAATGTATAAAGAACAGAAACAACTTATTTATTGCTATTGCTGATTTCATGACTTCTATTTGCCAGTCTAATATAATCTCATAGGTAGTTATCTATAATTAGGTGACAAAGGTACAGAAGACAAACAAGATTACACATGTTTCACATGGTTTGCCAAACTCCCATAGAGTTCTGATGCAGCAATGCAGCTGCTCCTGTAACTTTTTAAAATATCAGTAGTGTGTTAAACTCTGGTTGGGACAATTGCCAGCAGCACAGCTAATAGTTCACTTTCCTTGGAAGTAGACATATTCAAATGTGCAATTATGTGCTGATTACAAGACATAAGTAGAGTTGTAAGACAAGTATTTTGGAATAGAGGAATATTAATAATGAAAGAATTGGTAGATAATCAAGAGACATTTAAGCACACCTGTTAGAACAATGAAAAAATTGAAAATACTTGGGCTTGATGGAGATATTCAACAGAGGAGAATTTCAGCTAGAGGAGGATCTTAGTTACTAAGTGGTAAGGATGATTCATTTTATGAATGCCAGTCAGTGACTCACCCCAAATTCATCTGTTATCAATCAATAGGTTCATGTAGGAAGTCTTTAAGGTGGTAGATAAGCTGGTAGTACCTGGACTCAGAAATATATACTTTCACCTGCTTATTATATGAGAAAATTTATATGACATGTACTATAGCTTCTTTCATAGCTCAAATGATGATATTATCATTTTTAAATGTAATCACAATAGAATGACACCTGGAGATACCCCAGAAACAACATAGAGATCTGATCTTTACAAAGATGCCTGTTATTAGCGTCATTCTTGGATCCAAATTTCTTATAAATTATAGTGTCAAAGTTCTGCAAAAGAACAAAAACGTATGCAGACAAGCAGAAAACCAGTGATTGATACAGACCCTCATTTACATTTGCAATATAAATGTAAATATATATATAATATATGAATTGATATACATATGTGTGTATAGTAAATCCATTTGTGAAACTGCTGGGTGAATTGTGTGGGTTCCATGTCTGGCCTGCCAAGGGTCTAGGGCTCCTGCTTGAAGAGGCAAGACGCACAAAGTTTGGCTGTGTTCTCCCCATGCAGACACTGGGCAGGCATTGGGCTATATGAAGCTACAGGACCCCTCTCGGGGATGGGGAGAACAGTCTGAGGACCCACAAGGACTCTAGCTAGCTCATCTGGTTCTCAGACTTTTGGGCCCTGGTACCACTGGGTGCAGCGGGCACAGAAGGGCTGAGAACAAAGTGAAGACATACAGGCTTGATTAGCCTGCAGCCAAAGGGGAGAGGTGGAGAAGCTCTGGCTGTGTCCCCAAGGATGAAAGTTGTTGGTAACAGGTCGCAGGGGCTCACTTGGCTTTGTCAAGGCTGGATGAGCTTACTTGCTGGGTTGGTGGTTTCCGTGGCTGGGAACACAGAGAAGTCCTCTATGGGATATTAGATGGCCCTGCTGTTCTCCACAGTGGATCCCAAAGAAGAGAAACAGTCCAAGGTATGAATATGTTTATTGTCATGACAGAAAATAGATGAAAACTGTATCCCAGTTTCCTCAGGGCAGACCTGAGGTTAAATACCTTGTGCAAAGAGGAGGGTCTGGGAAGGAATGTTTAATTGGCTACTCCCCTCTGGCCTTTAGGTAAATCATTAATATGGAGATCTGTCTTGAGGGTCTGTGGCCTCTAGTCCTGCACTCTACCTGTCTCTACAGGAGCTGGTAGGGACATTGCCCTTACGAGACTGAAAGACCCAAATCTGCGGAGGTCTCTGGACTCCTGGAGCCTGGAGTCTCATAGCATGACGAAATGCCTGTCTTTCCTTGCAGGGTACCCCACCGGGTCACCCATGGTTTCTAGCTGGTGCTCGACCAGAAACCAGGTTGCCTTTCACAGTCCTACATAAAACAACACTATTAAAAATGATGTATGTATATTTTAAATATAAATTATTATAGCATATGTTATATATAATTGTAAAAACATATTAGTCTTAAATATACAGTATAAAAGTTTCTGGAAGGGCATTTAGAACATGATCCTTTAATATCTTGGAAGTATTCATCAGCATGAAAAACATTTGATATACATAATCATCTTTCTTGTTTTCACCATAGAGTGTTAAGAAACTTCTGAGATTAATTCTTTACTCACTGATTACTTTCAAATAGAAAATGTGTGGTTTGTAAAGAGAGGAAATTATAACTGTGTTTTGCCTCCTACTGTCAAGAGTTTAGACAGAGAACACTAATTGAAATACACATATTTATAATAACCTGTGTTTCTTAGAGATTCTAATTACTCATCTACTGATTTCTGTCTTGCAATATACTGCACGTTTTAAATTGAAGATACTTGTGATTTTTCAGGGATAAATTTCTACAGGAAGCGATCAGTAAATTTTACTTAATGAACACAATATGTAACATTTATTTAAACACTTCATAATTTACCAGGACTTTTTTAAAGGTTCAAAACAACATTTATATTGACATATGTTCTGTCTAAATTAGAAAAGAATGTTTTATGCTGTTAATGGATTGTTCTGTGTGTGCCAATTCTGTCAGTTTGGTGAATAATAATACTTAGAAATCTTCTAGAGCCTGTATTGATCTTTGGCTTACAGTTTCACCAGCTTTCAGGGTAGCATTAGAAGCTGGCTATCAGTTGGTATTATCTATTTCTCATACTTCACTTTTAACATTTTTTATATTTAATCATACATATAAGGGTTGTTATGTCTTCTGCATCAATTTCTTTTTCATTATTACATATATGCCAATTCTTATTTGAGTTAATATATCTTCATTTTTATTTGATAGTCTCAATTACTTGCAATACTACCATTAAATCCATTGAAATATTAACATGATCAACATGATGACACTGAGAATTATCAGCTGAATAAAAACTTTTCTGAAAATGTTTTCTAATAAATAACAAATAAAAACGTTCTGAAAATGTTCTCTAACCATGATAGAAACAGTCAACACAAGAATCCAGAATACCTGTGACTACTCCATTCATAATACCTGAAAAAGATCAATCCAGCTAAAACTAAAGTATATATGTAGGAGGCATTCACAAATTCTACCCCTAGATGAGGGTTTATTTGCAGTTAATGACTATTAGGAGAAGTAGAGTCAGTTTTCTTTAAGGATTCAGTTTTTGATAGGCTGCCCATGTCCCATAAAATGATCCCATGACTGTCCAGATAATGGCAGCATTAAGTAGTCTCAATAGGTTGTTAAAAGTAAGTGATCAAATATGGGAAGGAAGGAAGGAAGGAAGGAAGGAAGGAAGGAAGGAAGGAAGGAAGGATGTGTGAGATAAAGGGAAAAGAGGAAGAGTAGACTGGATTTGACCAAAATATATTAGTTGCATATATAAAATTCTTAATGGATAATAGATTGGAGAGAGAGAGAGAGGGAGAGAGAGAGAGAGAGAGAGAGAGAGAGAGAGAGAGAGAGAGAAGATCTGAACAGAAGATTACAATCATTTGATACCATTATTAAATGAAAGCAAAAAAATCTTAAACAGAAAATATCCCACAGCAGCATAAGGCAGACTGGTAATTTTCTGCATAAGGGAATGAAATAACCCAGTTTTTATTACATTATTAAGAATAAAGATCAGGTCCAGTGTAGGAAGGGAGGACATGCAAAACAAAGGAAGAGATTGTAGTTAGGAATTACAGTGCTCTAAAAGTGGTGGCAGTAGATTCTTTTCTAATGTCCATGACCTCAGTATTCCTGAGGTAGCTGGCTAGGTTTCCAGTACCAGGCATTGTCTCTCTCCTGAGGTGGCCTTAAGTACAGTTAGACAGCTATTACTTGCCACAGACATGCAAGTGTCACTTATTATACCTTTATGAATATCTTGCCATGATGATAATTGTCATAGATCAAAGGTGATACAGCTGGGTAGGGCTGTGTAATTGCTTCCTTTGGCAGCTTGCACAGTATTTTCTGGAAACATTAATGTAGGCTACAGGGAAGAGGCTTTCAAGTAAGGTAAAGTTTGATGCATCATAATCCTGTGTTCTAAGTATATGCCATCATCAGTAGTATGGGCCCACCCACCCTCAGCCTCTCATAGGGAACCAATTGTTCATAGGGAACTATATTGTTTGGGCGTTATGTGGGCTACACTCACTGGTTACTCAAACAGTGGGTTCTTATTCCTAGTACTGGGGATTTTCTTTGTCAGTGGTTTTTCTGAGAAACATTGTCAGCTCAAAGGTTTTAAATTTAAGATATTGTTGTACTAACATATAAGTGTAGCCACTACCCTCATCAAAAAAACCTCTCTGTACATTCAAATAGAGATTATCATAGAAAACCACAACTGAACACAGTTTGGGACCCCAGCCACAATGAATATATCTACATCATGTTTCCTGCATCCATGACTCGGGGACTGTCTTGGAAGGGAGAAATTATCTATGAGAGTCACAAAACCTAGGCCCCTGCAATAAATAGTTCGTACTAGAATGAATACAAAACCATGACAAGAAAAATAAAAATGTCAATAGACATGTTAAGGTAGAAAAAGAAAAAAGTTTATAAGATCACAATCATAGGCAAAGAAATACAGAAAACTAATGACTTTTGGGAGAAATGGAATTACTGTCTTCCAGGGATGAGCCTGCTTATTGGTTAACCAATTCAGAGTGGAAATGAAACTATAAACATGACAACTGCAAAAATACAGACTCTTCAGGCTGTATTTATTTGTATTTGTGATATACATGTACACACATACACACATATGGATAAAAAAAATTGTAAAGTGAGTTACAAATTTTTAGAATTGGGGACATTTGATGGTTTAAAGGAAGATTAATTGAAATCAGATGGAGGGAAAAAGAAAAAGAGACAGGAATGTAATTCCACTTCAATTTAAGCTTTAAAATACTAACAATAATATTCTTATAAAAAATAATTCTTATATTTTAAAGACATAAAAATGATATTTTATGTACCTTTCACATTATTTCTAGATGCATCTAAACAGTAATAGGGAGTGATATAATGTCTTTCAAGATGCATGTGTAATATAGTCCTATTTTTGCAGCTTTTATATTCTTGTTTTTAAACATTTCATTAAAAAGTAGGTTTTGGTGAAATATTTAATATTTATTTCTTCATATTCCTTAACTATTTTGTATAGGGACAGCCCAAATAATAATTTTGAATATATTTAGAATCAATTGCATAGCCTTTACACTTCAATATGAAACATCAGGACAATAAAAAGTATAAATTAAAAGATTGAAGTATTATTGAGATAAATTAGAGATGAATATATAAATGAAAAATGAATTAATATTAACTATCCAAATTTGTTCCTTGCATATAAAGTTTAGTATGATTAGAAGCCAAATAGTTTATTCTTTAAATATAGATATATGGAATATAGGTTTAAATTTTAGGGGACATTTTATTGTGACTTGTTGAAAAAAAATTAGCATACAAAGAACAAAGACTTTTCTGTCCCTTGTTTGAAAGTTTGAACAATGATTTCAAATTAAGAGCAGAATAGAATGAAATACAGTTTGATATAACATTAAAAATAAATGAAAAGGAAAGGAAAAACAATTGAAATGAATGAAAAAGACCTCCATTCTGGTTTGCACCTCCACCAGTGCCCAAGGCAAATCGGCTTGCTAGGTCCAGACTCCATAGCCAGTGTGCATACCTGATCCTCCACCACACAGCCTGGCCTGACTCCCAAGAGGACTGCTCTAATCAGGGACACATGAGACCTGATCTAACTAGAGTTAGCAACACCTGCATCCCAGAACACACAGGTCAATCTGCAGCTGACGAGCCCTGCTCCAACCAAAGACACTCAGGCCAGTTAACACCATAGACAACCAGATGGCAGAAGGAAACCAAAATAATATGATCAACAGAAGCCATTGCAATTTGGGACCACTAGAACACAGATCTCCTAGCACAACAAGCCCTGGATATCCTAACACACATGAAGAGCAAAAACATGCCCTTAAATCCCACCTCATGGAGAAGATAGAGGTTTTAAGGAGGCTATAAATAATTCCATTAAAGAAATACAGAAAAAACACAGGCAAACAGGTAGATGCTTTTAAAGAGGAAGAAAATCCCTTAAAGAAATGCAGAAAAATACAATTAAAAATACAATTAAATGGATGAAGGAATTGAACAAAATGGGCTAATGACTAAATTTGGAAATAGAGATAATAAAGAAATCACAAATGGAGGCAATCCTGGAGATGAAAAACATAGGAAACAGAATATAATTTACCAACACAAGCATCCTTGACAGAATACAAAAGAGGGAAGAGAGAATCTCAGGCATAGAATATACTACAGAAGATATTGATAAATCTGTCAAAGAAAATTCCAAGTGTAAAATGTTTCTAATTCAACATATCTTGGAAATTTGGAACATTCTGAAGAGACCAAATCTAAGAATAAAAGAGTGTGAAGATTACAATTTTGAAGGATCATAAAACATCTTCAGCAAAATCATAGAAAAACAAAAACAACAACAACAAAAAACCTTTTCTAACATAAAATAAGAGATGGCCATAAACTTGTTAGATGCTTACCAAATACCAAATAGATTGCACAAGAAAAGAAAATTCTCTGGGCATGTAATAATCAAAACACTAAATGTACAGAACAAAGAAAAATATTAAAAGTTATAAAAGAAAATGACCAAAGTAACATATGAAGGCAGAACTATCAGAATTACACATGACTTCTTAACAGAGAGTCTGAAAGTCAGAAGATCCTGGAGGTAACTACACCCAAGAAAACATAAGAAATTAATCATCTCACAATGAAATTAATCGTCTCACAACAACCTCCCAAAAAGAGAATGACACAGATGTAATACCACCTCCAACTCCAAAATAAAAAAAAAAAAAACAAAAAACTAGCAATCACTGATCATTAATATCTAACATCAATTGTTGGGGGCCGACTTTTAGCAGAGAGTGGCTATCAGCTTTGCAGCCATCTTGAGCCATATACCCTGACATGAGACTTGGATTACAATAGCCTACAACAGCTGAGCATACTCCGATAATCTTGGTTTAGATACCTTTAGATTAAAGGTGCGTGAGATTAAAGGTGTGTGACTTAAAAGTATGACTTAGAAGTATAGAGATCAGAGTTAGAGACAAGACCTAAGGGCATGATTAAATGTGTAACTTAGAGGCGTGGCTTAGAAGTAAGACATATAAAAGGCAGAGGCAGACAGTAGAAATCAGACTATAGAGGGAGAATCAGACAGGAGACACTTAGAGGAAGAGAGATTGAAGAATAAACGGGATTGAATCACACCCTGTCTGGTCTCCATTCTTTGAGTCTGCCCTCACCCTCGCTCTTGCTGAACCCCGACCTGCAGACCGGAGCAGCAGCTTGGGCCAGGATACAGTAGCAGGCAAACGTGGGTCGGCCCGGGCCTCAACATTTTGCCTGGGCTGCAACATTTATTTTGGCCGCCCCAACGTGGGGCTAGTGTGGACCCCAACATTATTTTGGCACCCAAACAGGGACTCGAGCTTGGGCCTTAACAATCAATGAGCTCAGTTTTCCAATAAAAAGATACAGGCTAACAGATTAGATATGTAAATAGGATCCATCATTCTGCTGCATACAGTAAACATACTTCAACAAAAAAAATAGACATTATCTCAGAGTAAAGACCTGGAGAAAAGGTTTCCAAACAAAGGGGGCCAAGATACAAGATTTCTATTATAATATAAAACAAATGTTCAACCAAAAGTATTCAAAAGAGAAATGAAAGACATTTCATACTCATCAAAGGAAAAATCCACCAAAATGAAAACTTAATTTCTAATATCTGTGTGTTAATATAAGGGCACCAACATTCATAGAAGAAACTTTACTAAAGCTCAAAACGCACATTAAACCTCATACAGTCATAATTGAAAACTTTAAAAGCACACTCTCCCAATGGGCAAGTCATCAAAACAGCAAGTAAACAGAGACACAATGAAACTAACAGCAGTTTGAACTAAATGGATTTAACAGATATCTACAGAATATTTCATGCCAAAACAAAAGATTATAACATCTTCGCAACCACTTCATGGAAGCTTCTCCACAATTGACCATATTATTGGACACAAAACAAGCCTCAACAGATACAAAAAGATTGAAATAATCCCTTGCATTTTTCAGATCACCAGGAACTAAGTCTGAACTTCAATAACAACAAAAACAACAGAAATTCCAAATGCTTAGGGAAACTGATAACTTGCTCAGAGAAGAAATAAAGGAATTAAAAACTGACTAGAATTCAATGAAAATAAAGTTGCAACATGAACAAACCTATGGGACACATGAAAGCAGTATTAAGAGGAAAATTCATAGCATTAAGTGACCTAAAAGAGAAACTGAAGAGATAGTATACTAGCAATTTAACAACACACCTGAAAGCTCTAGAACAAAAAGAAGCAAACAGAATTAGCAGATAATCAAACTCAAAGATAAAGTTAACCAGTTAGAAATAAAGAGCACAATACAAAGAATTGACAAAACTAACAGATCTCATGAGAAAATCACCAAGATAGATTGTGGGGAAAAAAAAAAAAGGCTTGGGGATCCTGCGGTTCCTCCTGCCATGCTGTGAGTAATTGGCTGGGAACGCTCTGGGTTTCTCCAGCTGGAAGTTGGGCCTGGCTGTTCATTAACTAAAAGTCTCTCCCTGGCTCCTCAAGGTTCCTCATAGCGGCGAAGCCCCAATACACGAGGAAGCCCTTGGGTTTCCAAAACTGGTTTATTCATATGGCGGATCGTGGATGGATCTGGATGCATACCCCTCAAACCCAGGATCGACCTGAGTTAAAAGGGGAGGGGAGAAGGGGGAGGGGCTGGGGAGGAATGTTTAATCAGCTCCACCTCTGGCCTTCAGGTACCTCATTAGTATGTAAATCTCTCTAGGGCCTGTTCACTCCCTCCACCTGTGTACATGACTGAAGGGTGGAGGTGGAATGGAGATTAGACCTCGTGTTTGGCCCAACAATAGATAAATTCTTAGCAAAATTAACTAAAAGGTAGAGAGACAGAATTCCTAAAATTAACAAAATCAGAAGTGAATGAAAGACATAGCAGAAATTGAGTTAATTCAAAAAATTATCAGATCTTACAATAAATGCTTATACTTGACAAAACTGAAAAATGTAGACAGAATGGACAATTTTCTAGACAAATATCAATTAAAAATTTAAATCAAGATGTAATAAACAATCTAAGCTGTCCCCAAGCTCCTAAGGAAACATAAGCAGTCATCAAAATCCTCCACACCAAAGAAGTCCTGGGCCAGATGATTTTATGGCAGAATTCTAAAAGATCTTCAAAGAAGAGCTAGTGCTAATACTCTTCAAATAATTCCACAAACCAGAAACAAAAGGAACATCACCTAATTTACTTTATGAGGTCACAGTTACTCTGATACCTAAACCACACCAAGACTCAACAAAGAAAGAGAATTTGAGACCATTTTCTCTTACAAATATTGATGAAAAAATACTCAATAAAAGTCTTGCAAACCAACTCCAAGAACACATCAAAAATATCATTAAAAATGATGAAGTAGGTTTTCATTCTAGCATCCCAGTGATGCCAGGATGGTCAAATATATGAAAATTCATCAAAGAGATCCAGTATATAAACAAACTCAAAGAAAAAAAAAAATCCCATGATCTATTTATTCATTAGATGTTGAAAAAGCTTTTGACAAACTCTAACACCTTTTCATGTTAAAAGTCTTGGAGAGATCAGAAATTCAATGCATATAATAAAAGCAATATACAGCAAGTAGCCAACACTAAATTAAATGGAGAGAAACATAAACTAAACACCCTAAAAATAGGGACAAGAAAATGATGTCCACTCTCTCCCTATCTGTTCAACATAGTACTTGAAGTTCTAGCTAGAGCTGGAAGGCAACTGATAAAGATCAATGGGACACAAATTGGAAAGGAATCACTATTTGAAGATGATATGATAGTATACGTAAGGGACCACCAAAATTGTACTAGAGAACTCCTACAGCTGACGAACAACTTCAGCCATGTGGGTAGACATAAAATTAACTCAAACAAATCAGTATGCTTCCTTTATACAAATGATGAACTGGCTGAGAGAAAAATAAAGGAAATAATGCCAGTCACAAAAGCTACAAATATTATAAAATATCTTGGTCTAAATCTAACCCAGCAAATGAAAGATCTGTATGACAAGAATGTTAAGTTCTTGAAGAAAGAAATTGAAGAAGTCCTCATAAGATGGAAAGATCTCCCATGCTCTTGGATCAGTTGGATTAACATAGTGAAAGTAGACATTTTACTGAAAGCAATCTACATATTCAATGCAATTCCCTTCAAAATTGCTAAAACAATTCTTCTCAGACTCAGAAAGAGTAATTTTTAAGTTCACATGGAAAAACAAAAACAAAACAAAACAAAACAAAAAAAAAACAAAACCAGGATAACCAAAATATTTCTGAACAATAAGAGAACAAACTTCTGAAGAAATCATGATCCCTGACCTCAGGCAGTACTACAAAACAATAGTCATTAAAAACTGCATGGTATTGACAGACGCATTGATAAATGAAATAGAACAGAAGACCTGAAAATAAACCCACATACCTATAGACACTTGACATTTGACAAAGAGGCCAAGATCATACAGTGGATAAAAGAAAAATCTTTAACAAATAGGGCTGGTCTAACTGGCAATCTATATGTAGAAAATGCAAATTTGTCCATATTCATCACACTGCATAAAAACTTGACCAATTCTGTCAAGGACCTCAAAAAAAAAATGCTGAATCTTAACAGAAGAGAAACTACAAAATACACTCAAACTGACTGGTACAGGTGAAAATTTACTGAACAGAACACCAGTGGCTCGGGCTTTAAGATCAACAATAGATAAATGGGACCTCTTGAGCCAAAAAGCTTCTGTAAGGGAAAGGACATTATTCAATAAGACAAAAAGTTATCCTACAGATTGGAAAAAGTTCTTCACTAACCTGACATTCAATAGAGGGCTAATATCCAAAATATATAATGTACTCCAGAAGTTAGACTCCAAAAACCAAATTTAAAAATGGAGTACAGAGTTAAACAGAGGAATCTAAAAATGTCTGGGAAGCACTTAAATAAATGCTCAACATCCTTAGTCATCGGTGAAATGCAAATCAAAATGATCCTGAGATTCCTTCTTACACCAATCAGAATGATGAAGATAAAAAACTCAGGCATCAGAAGATGCTGGAGAGGATGTGGGGAAAGAGGAACACTCCTACATAGCTGGTAGCATTTCAAACTGGTTTAACTACTATGGAAATCAATCTGGGGGTTCCTTAGAAAATTATAAACCCCAGAAGCTCTACCAAAGGGTACGAACCACCAGAATTTGAAAGTTACTGAGAGCATGGCCTTTTTACTGTTGGGCTGTCTCTTAAATTTCATAATTCTGAGTTGGTACTTTTTGGTCCATATCTCACATGGATTAGAAAAAATTAACCAAGAAAGGACAAGTGAGAAAGACTTAAAGTGGCTGAAAAAGGTCTGTCACTACTGTATACTGAATTGTACCTATAACAAGCCCAGGTCACAAACAGGTTAATTTGTTTTATGTTTATAGACTATACAGAATGTTAACAAAGGAAGACAGATAAAATGCCGTTTCTAGTGCCTAAAGAATTTTGGTCTTTTACTAAAATTTAAGTGTGTGGTATATGTGCATGTGTGTGCAGATACTGTACCTATGCTTCTGGAGGTCCCATCATTCTCTTCAATATTCCTTTGAGACAGGGTCCCTCACTGATCTAGAGCTAGGCTGTTTCTGCTCTCCCAAGTTTCCTATTCCCAGGGCTGGGGTTAGAGTTGAACATGGCCACGTGTAGTTTTTAATAAGTACAAATGGTCTTACCCACTAAACCTTCTTTTCAGGGATCTCATAATATGAATCACACAAAAATATATGAAAATTGAGCTACCTCTTATTTGCCCAAGAGATCAATTTACTGAAAGCAAATAAAAACAACATGAACAGGAAGAAAAAAAAGAGAGAAAGAACCAGCTCTACTGCTCCTAGGTATATAGCCAAAAGATCCTCTACCACATTAACATGTTCATATCAGCCTTATTCATAATAGCCAGAAACTGAAAGTAATCCAAATACTCCTCAATTGAAGAACGGATACAAAAATTGTGTTTCATTTGTGCAATGGAAAATTATTCAGCTATTAAAAACACAGACATCATGATTTTGCAGACAAATGGGTAGAACTAGAAAATATTATCCTGAGTGAGGTAAACAAGACTCAAAATAATGTGCATGTTATGTACTCACTGATAAGATGATATTAGCCAAAAATTACAGAATACCCACGATATGTCCCACAGATCCTAAGAAATTAAACAAGAAGAAAGTCTTAAGTGAGGATATTTCAACCCCACTTAGAAGACGGAGCAAAATAATTATAGGAGGCAGATGGAGGGAGACACCTAGATGGGAGAGTAGAAGGGGAGAAGAAAAGGTATGGCAGGATCAGGTCTGGGGCAGAAGGACAGGAAAGAAGGCCATAAAGCCTGGAGAATGAATGGAAATATGAAGCGGCCAGTGTGGGTGTTATAGGACGGGACATTTAGAATATCCCAGAGACCTGGAAATGGAAAGGCTCAAAGGACTCAATGTGGGTGACCTTGGCCAAGATGCCCAACAATAGGATTATGGAACATGAAGAGACAACCTCCAGTAGTTAGACTAGGCCTCCAGGGGAAAACTAAGGACACCAAATAACCTTCATAATTCTTGACCCCAAATAGTTTCTGTCTGAACAAAATGCGGGGAAAATAATGGACCGGACCCTGAAGGAATGGTCAATCAGTGACTGGCCCATTTGAGATCCATCCCATGGGCAGGCATCAAATCCTGACATTATTACTGATGCTATGTTGTAATTGCAGATGGGAGACTATCCGGGCTGTCCTTTGAGTAGCTCTATGAGGTCAAGGACTTCTGTGGAAGAGCTAAGGGAAAGATTGAAGGAATTGAAGTGGATGGCAATTAGGAAGACCAACAATGTCAACTAATTTGGAATCCTGGGTGTGCCTGGAGACTGAGCCACAAACCAAAGAGCATACAAGAGCTCATCTAAGGCCCTGAAAAATATGCAGCAGAGGATTGCCCTGTTTGGCCTCAGTCTATTCCTGTAGACACTTGATGCCCAGGAAGCGGGTAGGGGGATACTGGGAGGTGGTGCACCCTCTCAGCAGCAAAGGAATTTGGGATATGGAGAACTCTACGAGGATGAATTGGGAGTGGGTAAATATGGATATGGATAAATAAAATTATTAATTAATAATAAAAAAAGAAAGAAAAACAAGAGACAGAGGAAGAATGAATGCAAAGGAAAAGACACTGTGGCAAAAGTTAACTAAGAAAAATATAGGGAGAGAAAAACTGAACTGAAAAATATTTGTTACATCATTGAAAAAAAATAAATGTTTGGTTATTAGCTGGTATGCTGGCTCATGCCTCAAAAGCCAGTACTTGGTTGGAGAAAATAATAGAATCATGACTTTAAATGTGAGTAGACTGTAAAGGAAGATAGTACCTTAAGCAACATAAGAGAGAGTTCAATCATTGTACACAAATAGAAATTATAGCACAATGAAAATGAGGAATTGAGAAAATCTAGGAAACTGTGTTTCCTCTAAAATCAATTTATGTTTCAATATGATATTTTTCTAACAATTTTATTTCTGTAAACATATATGACCTGGACCTAGGCCTCCCCTGCGCAATATGTAGCAGATGTACAGCTTCATCTTCATGTGAGTCCTGAACAACTGGAGTGGGGCTATCCCAAAAGTTATTGCCTGTATGTGAGATGTTCTTCTAGCTGGGCTGCCTTGTATGCCCTTATTGGGAGAGGAAGCACCTCTCCTTGCAGAGGTACCAGGGTAGGGGGATACTCAGGGTGGCCCCCAACTGCTCAGAAGACATTATAAAATAAGTAACCTCCATCAAGGCCATTGTGATTATTTTCTGTTGGTCATTTGTAACTTCATGTGCTGTTCACTTTTAAGAATATTTTGTTTCCACAATGAGATTCTTTGGGAGAAAAATAAATTTTCATTTGCAATTGGTTGTCAATTGGCAACTGGAATCCATTCTCCATTTCAAACTTCCTTTATATTCTCTTCTCACTACACAAGAAATTTTTAGTTCTGGCAATGAAAATTTATTTATAAGCATTGAGATTCCCTATGAGGTTGACCCTAGCTATGACTCCTAGCAGTAGGGGATATTAAACCTGAAAAGCCAGCACCTAAAACCAGGCATGACATCAATGGAAAGATAGGAATATCGACCCAGCCACAAAACCTTCAACCTATACTTTTCCTGATTTCAAGATGTACAGGTATAAAAAGTGACCAGAAGTCAACCCGGGACAAAAACTTCTTTACCCTTTCCTGTAACTTAAAGGCTGCACTGACTTATGGTGCTTGAGATTTGGTGATGAGTTCCCAGAAAGGCAATGTGACTCGATCCCGGTCTCAGAAGCGCCAGAATCCATTCACCTTCAAAAATGACAAATTTGATAAGAGTGTTCAGACCAAGAAAATTAATGCAAAACTTCATGCTGGAGTATGTCAACGCTGTAAAGAAGTTCTTGAATGGCATGTAAAATATAGCAAATACAAACCACTGTCAAAGCCTATGAAATGTGTTAAATGTTTACAAAAGACTGTAAAAGACTCTTACCACATAATGTGTAGACCATGCGCTTGTGAACTTGAAGTTTGTACAAAATGTGGAAAGAAAGAAGAGATCATTATTCCATTTAATAAAGAACCAGAAACTTCAGAAAATACTTAAAATGAAGGTTCTAACCATAGAAGAAGCTACAAACGGAAGGAAGACAATGATGAGAACTTAAATGCTGAATCTGATTCAGATGGCGAGGATGGGGACACTCAGGCCTGACAGCACCCAGTCAGTTGCAGAGGGAGTAGAAAAGGCTGTTCCAAAAGGCAGAACTGGCTCATGAGCGATGTCCGTTATTTATAACACTTGAGTAACAGAATCTTAAAGGTTTTCACAATAACACTTAAGCTGTATATACAGAATATGTGTGGGCATACCATAGCATGTTGTATAAAACCTGTAGAGATCATTTATAAAAACATATTACCTAGTGTCAAATAATTCAGTATTCAGAATTTGTGATTGTATCAGAACCATCTCATGGAAAACTAAGATGACAAGCTCAGTACATTTCCATAGCCTGACCTTGGGTATGTGACTTCTTTAGCAAAAGCCCCCTTACATCATAGAAAACAAAACAGTATTTTTTACACACACATACACACACACACACACACACACACGTACAATCATGTGTAATGATTTTTCTTCAAAAATGTTTTTATATACTTTATTTCATGTTTAACCTTTTCCTAGTTTGAAAATGTATAACTTAGAAAAAAATCTGTAGACTGTATAGTTACTATCTAGAAAGGAAAATCTAACATTCACACTAAAGTGGAGGTAGTTGCAGTATCAGAAACTCCTGTGAAGTTCTCCCTCATAAGCTTATCCCTCCCAGAATTCCATCACCCTGAATTACCACTTTTTTTTGATAATTTTATTGGTTATTTTATTTATTTACATTTAAATGTTATACTTCTTTCCAGTTCCCATAAACACCCTATCCCATATTTCTCCCCTTGCTTCTATGAGGGTTCTCCACACCCCACCCCTACCCCTGCCTTTTTGAAGAAAGTGAGAGTGCTGGAAAGCTGAGAAGAGTGGAGGGAGTAGATACAGTAGTTTGGGTGTATTATATGAGAAAAGAGTATATTTTCAATACCACAAAAATCACCACAAAATCATAAGTTTATAAAGAAAGAATTTTGTTAGATCAAATACTAAAGAACTTTTAAAATCAATGGAAAAGTTTTATTCGCACTAGTATAATTCAGAACAAATACATATGTATTGTTCATAGTCTGAATTATCACTTTATTGCCAGTGTTTTTACTTGTAAACAGTGTCATTTAGCTTCATATGATTATTAAAATCTGTGTTTGTGTGCTTAAGAACCCAAAACTACAGAAAAGTGACCAGGTGGTACAATGAACTTTTCCACAATCTTTAGCTAAATTCTCAATTTTAATGTTCTACTATGTTTTCTTTGTGTCTTAATCACTATGAATGTATATATAACACATGTACATGTACATATGTGTGTATATATTTGCTGAGCCATTGAAATAAATGGGAAACTGTGGTTTTTAAAAAAAAGTGAGCAGAAATTGAGAGAATGGACAATCAATGTCTGGCCCAAATTGGGATCGGTCCCATTGACAGAGCCCACGACTGACACTATTAATGATATTCTGTTATATTTTGCAGGATGGATTCTAGCATAAGTATTATATGAGAGGCTTTACCCAGCAGCTGATGGCAATATATGCAGATACGTATAGACAAACATTAGGTGGAGATCAGAGAATCCTGCGTTAGGTGGAGAGGAAGAATAGGAGGAGCCAGAGAATTCAAGAACACCACAAGAAAAAACATAATAGATTAACCTGGGCACAGAAAGGCTCACAGAGACTGAACCACCAACAAGCTAACATGCATGGGACAGAACTAGGCCCCCTACATATATGTAACAGATGTGCACCTTGACCTTCATGTTGGAGTCCAAACTGCAGAAACAAGGGCTATTTCTGACTTTGTTGCTTACCTTTGGTTCCCATTCCCCTAACTAGGCTGCTGCCTTGTCTAGCCTCAATAGAAGATGAATCTAGTCCTAGTGCAACTTGATTTAGCAACAGGGGTTGATATCCATGGAATGTCTCCCCTTCTCAGTGAAAAAGGAGGCAGAGATGGGATGAAACAAGATGATAGTGAGGGACTGGGAGCAGACAAAGAAGGGGAAGTGTCTCTCAGGAAATAATGTAAATAAATGAATTAGTTAATAAAATAATCCAGATTCCTTGTCTGCTTTATGGTTAATTTGGGGGTCCAGGTCACAATACCTTCATCTTAAAACACTTATAGGCTACAAGAGAGAGAAATAGTTGGCATAAAGCTTCTGTCAAACAAATAGTGTTTGACAGAATTTTAACTAATTTTGTATTAAGAATTTGATATAATGTTTATATATAGCCTAATGGTTACCTAATTACTTTTAGTGTAATCATAATTCCTAGGGGCATTTATTTAAGTACTTGGATGAATGACTTACTCAGTATATGACTTACTATGTGACAGAAAGTGATGTTTGAACAGCTACTGGGAGATAAACCTGGTAGAATCAAGTAGACCTGCACTATCATTGATTACAACCACTGCTGTGTGATGTTATTGCATATTGAATATATTGGAATCTCTGACTAAGCATCTATAAAATGAAGGTAGCACTGCATATCTCACATGACTGTACTGAGGCTTTAATTAACAGTTGTTCATAAGAGCTAGTTATAGATCTCTAACACATTTTAATGTTGCAACAATGCCCTATAATGTCTTTTGTGGCTTCTACATTATTGAAACAAATCAATGCCTCAATGCCGGTAGGTATATTCTGCATTAACTAGATGTGATTTGATCAATGACATAGCCGGTGTGGACTATGTTATTTGTTGCTGTGAGTGTGATCACATATATTCTTCTTTCTTTTTGTTGCTGTGTTAAAACAATTTCATCAAAAGCAACAAAAAGAATGAATTTCACATTTCAGCTTACAGTCCAGCATTGAACAAAGTCAGATTCGGAAATTGAGTCATAAACCCTGGAGGGCCATTGCTTCTTAGCTTGCTCTCTGCCTTGCACGATGGCTTATTTTCTCACAGGCTCATGTTTGGCTTGCTTTCTTATATGGACCACCTGCCTAGTGATTGTGCTGCCCTCAGTGGCATGGACCCTATAACTGTAAATAATAATCAACACACAGGCCAGGCTGAACCATGTGATTTCTTAATGGAGGCTATTCATTCAGATGACTATTGCAAGTAGACAAAAAAAAAAAAAAAGTTAATCAGGATGTCAAGAACAACAAGATAAATTACTCTCATGGTATTGATTAAACCTTGATTAACAGTATTGATTAAAATAAGGGGAACGTGAAAAATAAAACTAAAAAAGAACAAAACTTCCTTGGTGTAAAATTAGTCACAAATAAAGCTTCAAAAAATAATTTTGTAAATATCATCTCAATATCTCCTTTTAAAATAAATTTAAAAGAAATACATGTTCATCACATCTAAATTTCAAGTGCAAAAACTGATTATGGTCCCTGCAGTCATTAATAACTGGTTTGTTTCAGAACTAGATAATAATGTAGAATATTTATTAAGGACAGACCTACACTGATTGCTACCTCACAGTGAGGACAACTCATTCTGTCTGTCTATCTATCTATCTATCTATCTATCTATCTATCTATCTATCTATCTATCGTCTATTTATCCTCTATCTGTCTATCTATCTATCTATCTTCTATCTATCTATCTATCTATCTATCTATCTATCTATCTATCTATCATCTACCTATCTCTATTTGTCTCTCTCTGTGTGTAATATTTCAATTGATATGTGATCATATCCACAATGAAGACATCTCAAAGGATGACATACTGTGTTTCAGTAACTTAAATCTCCAGAAAGATGAAGTGCAAAATCTGAAAATTATTTTCAAACACTATCCACTAATAAAGCCATCTCATATCTTCAGCACAATGAAAAATTAGAAAAAAAATAAAAACACCAACACCTATTTGCCATAAGGGTTTGGAATGTTTGTTCATTAATTTTCTACTAGGCTTTCAGACTTTTCTATGTGACATATTGTCCATCTTCATACAAAATTTTAGGTCTCTTAATATATAGGTGTTGACATAGTGAGGAATGTGTGGATAATAATGTTCATATGGACTTTTTAATGGAGGGAACATGTATGGCCTGTGACTGAAGAAGAAGGAAGCAGGATGACTGTAACATTCTTTGCATCAGCTAGCCACATGGAACACTATAAAATGAGTGTGAAATGGACAGGCAACGAAAAAAAGTTACTGTTGCCTGCTGGGAGTTGGATCTCTACCAATCAACTTTCTGCCGCCAAGACAGATAATGTGCTTGCCTTACCATTGAATAAAACTGCACAATAACTACCTTGCAAAATGTACGTGTGGCAATTTAGACACTCTGTGAACTAAACATCTGAGGTTGGATTCCTGTTGTTATGAATGTGTGACAGATCCAAGGCATATATATACTAACACCAGATCAAACATTTGACTACGTTTTGAACTCTGTCATAGTCTACAATAAGTTAATAATTAAACAACTAAGAATAAAATACAGGATAATATGTAGAGCATAATTTAGTTATTTTAGATTTTTAAATCTGAAAAGGCCAGGAATTTAATCATATAATTATTCATAAAATGAATACAATTTTATGTGATTTGTATCATTTGGAGATATTTCATGGTTTATAATATACCTATTGTCTTTTGAAAATTCTTAAATATTTTGCTAGCATTTATTCAATTCTTATTTGGCTTTCATTTTACCCTGCTTAAAATGGCCAAGGTCAACAAAGTAAATGAGCACACATACTGAAGATGATACAGGAGAAAGTAAACACATAATCATTGGTGATGGGATTACATATGGGCCACTATGAAAGTTAGTGTGAAGATACTTCAAAATGACAAAAAATAAGATCTACCACAAATCCACTATTGAATATGTACCCAAGTGTCTCTATCCTATTACAGGGATACTATCACGTGTGTGTTCATTGATGTTATATTCACAATAGTCTAAAGCTTGAAACATCCTAGACATCTATCAACTGATAAATGCATAATGAAAATGGTATAATTATACAATTTATCATTAAGATAAGTTTAAGATAAATGAAATTATAAAGTTGACAGGCAATTGGATGGAGATAAAAGCAGTTGTCCTGATTGAAGAACCTAGACCCCAAGACAGAAATATTGCTTGTTTTCTCTTACATATGAATGTTAGTTGTAAGCTTTATATATTTGTGTTTATATCAAAAGAACAATAGAGGTTAGGTCGCTACTAAGGGCTAGGAGTGAAAAACACAGATCTTCTAAGGAAGATTACATTAAATATGTGTTATAAACAAATAAGATATATATTCTTGGATCATTGGCCAAAAGAATCTCCTAGGTACCACAACCATTACAGTCTATTGCAAATGCTATTGATTGTCTTCTGTATACCAATGGTAAGGCCATACATAAGTATGTCATCAAACATGGAGACATCAAACTGGTCACTAACTAAAAGTTTGACTCTTACTAACAAGTGTCCTAGGTTTTTCAACATATTAACACACTATCAGAGAAAAAAAGTAATCACCAATATTGTTCACTTATATATTTCTCACCTACAACAGTAACCTTACAAGATATTCTGATATAGTAGTGGCACAAACATTATAGGAATTAGCATCCACATTTGATTTAAGACCTATTCCTTGAGATGTAACCAGTATCTAACACTATGAAAATGTCCACTAGCATAAGACTAGATGGGTCATGGGCACTAGGGCAAAAGTACTACTATCCTTAAGCTAAAAATAAACACCACCACCAAAAACCATAGTAATAAAATGACTCCTAATGACATACTACTATATGTAAATATCATCACATTATGCAACCCATATCAGAGGAGTTTCTACCTGTACTAGATGAGAAGTAACACGGAAACAAACAACTGGGTAATGCACAGAGTGAGATAATAGCCAAAATGGGTGACGATTCCAGGTTGCTACCTGCTAGATATATGTGTAATTCAAATATTTGGTGTCTTAAGCAATAGGGTCTCTCTCTCTCTCTCTCTCTCTCTCTCTCTCTCTCTCTCTCTCTCTCTCTCTGCATGTGTATGTATGTATGTGTATTTATGATGTACATCCCTATCTGAAGCACCTACAGTATTATACAAGATATATGTTAATCTTCTTTAGTAGTAGTATAAAATTATTTGCCTCAAGACTAACAGAAGCTTGTGAAATAGAAGATTGAAAGAGTGCAATAGCCACAGGAGATTGAAGACAACAAGATAACAAGGCCCTTTGAATCAACAAGACCAAAGCACATAAGAACTCACAGAGACTGAAGCAGAAAGCACAGGGCCAGCACAGATCTGCATCAGAACCTCCACAAGTATATCACAGCCTCTACTTTAGTTTATTTATGGGATTCTTGACTATGAATGAACGGGTATCTAATTTGTGTGACTTTTCTTGGACTTTTGATCTTTCTCTTTTCTTTGTGTTAGTTTTTCAATGTGTCAGTTTTTATTTTCTCATTAAGATAAATAACAGCAGGTGTAAGTATATAAATATGGCACTTTATCACAAGGACAACATCTACAGAGAACAAATTCTAGTCTATATAAAAGTCAATTATTTTAATTCATAGAAATGGATTCTTTAAAATAAAGACTGTAGTAAATTCATCAATGACACTCTGATTAATAAACACAACCTTTTGTAAATTATGACTGATATATAACCATCATAACTAAAAATAAAAGGTCATCACATTATATTGATTGATTGATTTTAATCAAATATTTTATTGATTTTATTATATAGTTATTCTTTAAACAATTCTTAAATTTAAATATATTTTCATTATATTATTTTACACCCCCCAAGTTTTTCCAGTATCTTTCTTCTTTTCTGCTTACCAAACTTCAAGTTAATTCATGTCGTGGCCCCAGCTGCCCCATGTTGGGAGCCAGAAATGTTGAGAACTGCACTACCCCACGTTTGGGGGCCAAAATTTCTCAGACCGTTCTGTCAATGTTGGAACCCTCACTGCCAAAAGCCTTGGGGACTAACTTGTTAGCCCGTACTGCCCCAAGAAGCTCCGGTCTGCAAGTTGGGGTTCAGCAAGAGAGAGAGTGAGGACAGATGCGAGGAATGGAGACCAGACAGAGTGTGACTCAATCCCATTTATTCTTCAGTCTCTCTTCTTCTCACCAAGTCCCAAGTCTTGAGTTTCTAGTCCCTAGTTCCTAGTCCCTAGTGCTTCCAAGTTCCAAGTTCTTTCTTCCAAGTTCTCAATACTTAATAATCACTAACTCCAAGTTGTACTCCAAGTTGTACTGTCCTAATGCCTAATTCCTACTTCAAGTTGTACTCTCTGAAGTGTCTGATTCTCTGTTCTCTCTGATTCTCTGATCTCTCTTCTGTCTGCCTCTTGCCTTTTATATGTCTCACTTCTAAGCCATGCCTCTAAGTCATGCCTTTAATCATGCCCTTAGGTCTTGTCTCTAAATCTGATCTCTAAGTCACACCCTTAAGTCACACACCTTTAAGTCTCACACACCCAAGGGAAGATCCTGGGTATCTAAAACAAGATGTTATCTGAGTGTGCTCAGCTGTTGTAGGCTAATGTAAACAAATCTTTTGTCAGGGTATATGGCTCAAGATGGCTGCAAGGATGATAGCCGCCTTCTGTCGGCTCCCCACACATTCAGAAAAACCAAAAACCTAATAAAACAAAACCAAGAGAAGAAAATATGAAAACACCTACAAACAAACAAATATCAAACTATAATCAATAATAAACCACCCAATACATTATACATTTCATTATATAAACACCTGAACATGAGGCCTAGCTGGGAGTAGTTGATAGACCCAATTTATTAGAGAAATCTGATCTTTCTTTTCTCAGAAGGTATGAATGACAGTTCAGTTGTTAACCTTTACCCTTGTGTTCAGGTTTTCATTCATTCATTCATTCATTCATTCACTGTTTTCAATATAGCAAAATAAAATATGGTAAGATTTAAAATAACAACAACATACCCTACTATACCAAAACTAGAGAAGACAAACAGAAGGTATAGAGCCCAGACAAGGCACAAGTATGAGAGACCCACTTGTTCATATGCTCAAGAATTCCATAAAAACACTAAATTGGGAGCCATAACATTTGCACAGAGGACCTGCGCATGACCAGTGAAGGCTCTGTGCTTTCTGTTTTTTTCTTCCCCCCTCTGGTTGTTCATACATGCTTTTTTCATGTTCATTTAGAGGGCCTTCTTTTATTGGTGTCCTCTCTCCAGACTGAAGGAAAGTTTTTACATTTTAAACCTTGATTTATGAAGGTATTCAATGAAACTCATGATCTTTCTACATTAAACAAACCACCACAACCAACAACAAGAAAACCAAACAAACAGAGGGAAAGCAAAACCAAAAAAACTTTTTAGTATTTTTTAGCCTTCCATATTCTCTGGCTCCTGTTCCCACTCCCTAATTGAACCACTGTCTTCTCATATTCTTCTTTAACCATTTACATTACTATGTTCTATTTTTGCTCCCTTAAAATTGACTTTTCTCCATGGCACTTTACTAAATTCCTGACTTTTATGGGTATTCCAAATGAAGCACGCATAACTTAAAACCCAGAGCTAACATCAACAGACTAGAAATATAATGATGTATTTTTTGGGTCTGGGCTGTTTCACACAGGATGAAACTTTTATCTTCATCCATTTATCTGTGAATTTCATATTTTTTCTTGAATAATTGAAAATATCCCATGCTGAAAATGTTCCATATTTTTGTTTTCCATTTGTCAGCTAAAGGATATCAATGTTCTTCCTATTTCTTGGCTATTGTGAACAGAGCACAAATGGCACATATCTCTATGATATTAATCTCATACACATTTCATGTGTCAAATTTCTTTTGTATAGTATTGAAAATAAACCTTAATTTGAAGCAATCTTCCTAAATATACAATTGAAAATTCTGATTTTCCAGCAATAATTTTGAATAAAATTTATTCTAACACTAATGGTTAAGTAACATTTATATAGCAAAACCAAAAGTCAAGATGATGCACAATTCTTGTGTTTAATACATTTCCTTAACCATTCACTCTTGTTATCATAAGTCTTATCATATGCTATTTTAAATTTTATCACTCATCTTACTGAGCATGCAAAAATAGTTGACAAAGATTATCTCCTTTTTGAACTTGTTATGATAGTGATATTCATATCTTTAACTTTATTTTAAAATTAGGCTTGTGATGGTGTCTACCTCAATATTAGTATTTACTTAGTATGTTGGCAAACCCCAGAATCATTGTGTTTATGACAAGGCCGTATGCTTGTTCAGATGATAGCATCTTCTAGAATTCTAAATTTCATTTAAAAATCAGGAGAAAATGAACAAGTGAGCCACTGTATGAGGAGATATTTTGAGAATGATAGCCTGCTCTCAATAAAATACTTTAGCAGCATGTGTCTTTTCAAGCCATTTTATTCTGACATAAGTTTCTCGACAAAAAATTATTCATTAGCATTTAATCAAGACACTCCTAGGCCATGCACACGCCTCCAGCAACTGTCAAAATACTGCATTTAAATGCCTAGCAAAGTGACAATGGAAACTTAGACTCTTCAGAGTTAGAAGTGCAAAATTTATAATGGGGTGTAAACCATTAGTCCTAGTCTGTGTGCATTCATGTTAAATACTTGCAATATTTTAATACCTATTTAGTGTTGATAAATATATAAATTGTATATGAAACTGTGTCTAAATCCATGTAATCCCAATGAAGTGCTAGGTTTAATGGTTCTCATTAAAACATGCATACTTTGAACTTCAAATGTCTTATAATTATAAAAACATTTGCCTCCTTATTACAGATCTGACTAATATCATAACATATATTAAATGTAGATGAGAAAAATATTCTAAGAATAAATAACGAATATTGGGTGCAATGTTATTTGGAAATATCAAACTCCTTTTACATGATATCTGTGGAATTTATTTAATAGAGAAAATTTGGTAAAAACAAAGTATTAGAAGATCTACAAGAGCAGGCTTTAGTCTGGGATTTCAACATGGATTTACAAATTTGCAACTAAACTCAATGTGACAACTGCAGCCAGTAAACTGCATGTTCCTATTCCTTTATTATGTCACAGTAGGACTTAGGATTAAGAGACCAGCCTCAAAGCTTTGGAGTTTAAAGTATGAATTCTATGTTAGTCTTCCAACCAGAAAATCAACTACTGTCTACTGGTGTATCTGTTATCTATAATTTTGGATTCATAGAATCCAAACAGAAAGAATTTTTTATTTTTGCTTTATACTTCACAGACAATGTAGTATAGGGATACTGAGGTTAGAGATGTGTTGGCTTCTTTCTTAAATGAACCAATTAATCAAATATGTTAGAGTGATGAATGTAAGGTTTAAAATAAAGAGGGAATGGAAATTAATAGTGACAACGCTGATTGTTGATTGGGGCATGGCATCAAAAGAGAGCAGGCAGGCGTCTTTCAGACAGAAGAAATATGTAAATTCTGAGTATGGTAAATCAAGAATGAATAAAGAATGAGAATAATTAATGAAGTTGTGTTTATATTTATTCTGCCAACCACTTTCTACCTTATTTTATAAAATGACTAGTTTGATTCCTGCTTCAAATGTTAACAATTTTTTTAAATGACATGTATATGGATTCAAAATTTATATTTTTTTACTAAGCCTTACAGTTGGATTCTGAGTCAATCAATACAAGGCAACTGTTTATTAATATCAGTGATGACAGTAGCTGAGCTGAGAATGGTTAAAAGTGATTGTGAATAGAATGGCATTGCTCCCTTATGTTTACTTATGCACAAATAGCATGGAAACTGTGATAACAAAAATGATTGTTTAAATATTTTGTTAGCATAGGTCTCTTTTGAGTAGGGAATAAACCTAGCACAAGGCAAGAAGATCTTGTGCTTGTATATAGGATGCATAATCCCTGTGATTGTGGAAAACCACCACCCCCATATTAACCTCTCAGTCATTTTGAATGATTAGTGAGTTTGTTACATGACTTTTTACCCTGTATCAGCTTTGTAAGACAAAGCAGCTTGGATGTTTTTGAAGTTCTTCAATGCTGGGTTTGCATCCCTAGTTTCCTTGTCTGCTTGTTAAGACCAATGACTGAGTTAGGAACTATGGGGAGGATGGATGTCTCTATGACTAATTCCCTCCCCTTTTCACTTTATAAACATAAGCCCTCACTATAGACAGAAGAATCTTCAATTCATCAGTGGGGCATGTCAATGTAAAAAGCCACAGGGACTTGTCCAAGAAAACTAATGTCTCGTTATGTTGATTTGATATATTTTCATTCAATCAAATTTTGATGTCATATATCTTAGTATTCATTATCTTATTTTGAGTCTTCAGGGTGTCTTGTCTAGTCTTTCATCACATTTTTAACAATCTCCTACTTTTAGTTTTACTTCTACATTTGTAGAAATGAGAGGGCCATGAAAGACAGTTGTTTCTCTTTGTTTCTTCTTTGAAATGCTGCTGGATAGCAATAGACATGCTGATATTGATAGGTGGAAGCCCATGAGCTTCCCTAGACAAAGAAATACAGACAACAAAAGGTTGCTGGTAGTGGTAGTCTTCCCCATGGGCAAAAGACAATCATTGATTGCCCAAAACCAGATAGTCAACCCTGAAAACATATATATCATAGACAACAATATTATACTGACTAAGCAGATTTTATTAATCTATTTAAGTGTTTGTGTGTGTGTGTGTAATTGAAGGACAGCAAGGTATATATAGGAGGATTTAGCAGGAAGAAAAATAGAAAGGTACAATTATATTACAGTCTCAAAATAAATAAATGAATTTGTGATGGTATGATTTATTGTAATAGTTTCAATCCATAAATACAATTTACTAAAAATTTATTTGAATTTGAAAGTTGTGGGTTATTTTTCTTTTCTCCATAGGTAGGATGTTTAAACTTTTGTCTTGTTTTTATAGATCAAATTGGCCAGTAACTTATCATATATAAACTAGGTTTGTTAAGATATAAAACTGGTGCCAAGCACTTAGGTCAACAACTATGTTTGTTTGTCACCAACTCTATTTCAGTAAGTACCAACATTGGAACAGATTATAATCCTGGTGCCCTTCTCATTAATGTATTTTCAGGGTGCACATGAGTTTACTCTATGAATATCTAGCTACATAAACATTATTAACATTTTAAATTCTACATATGGTCACAAATGAATTCATACATCTCCCTCACATTAAACTTGTATTTTTATTGCCCTGTGTTTAGGCTACAGACCTGTTTTAAAAAGGGATCATGCATTTTTAATCTCCTTATTTAGGTGAAATACGTCTTTTTAATACCATTATTCACACATCACAAATACAATTCCACTTCCCAAATTGTCTTAGAATATTACACTGTGTGTCATTTTTCTATCTAAGTTTCTCAATGACTGGAATCACATTCTATACCTTACTAGTTTATCCTTTTAATAAGTCACGTCAATGTTTGTCAAGTTATTTTTCAAGGAATCCATGGAATAACTATTATGTAATTAGAAAAATATATGTTAGTATATGTCAGAAGGAATGCTGCTGAACACCTAATACTAATAATCAATTAAATGAACAAGTCAAAAACCCCACATAGTTAACAATAATCCACATAAATAATTTCCTACAATTTGAAAATAGTATGTTTAATTCAGGAGATGATTACATTGAACACTTTGTTGTTTTGTGCGTTTCTTCAGTCCTGGGAAACCTGTTGCTTTGAGCAGGTGTCTCCAGGTGTCTGCCTGCAGGAAGTCATTTAAAACTGGGGCATACTGGGGTAGTTGCCATGGAAGCAGAAATTAATCCCCAGGAACCTCCTCTGTTTTATGAACTCTTTGGAGCACATCTGGCACAGTCTCCATCAGAGACAACAATTGAAGCAAATTCCCATTATACAGCACAAGGAGAAGAAAGAGCATTCACCTGCACAATCAATCCCTTGACTGCAGTAAATCTTCCTTTGAAGCAATTTTGCATGAACATCCAGAGAAAATAAGCAGAACTTATTTTCATCTTTAAACTCTCTTCTCCCATCTTGATTTAAGAAACAATAAACTAGTTATAGATACTGAAGACTGATGGAACTTATCAATTAATGTCATGCTGTTTTGTCTGTTTGGATGATTTTCTTTTCCAAAATGTATGTGATCTTAGAACAAGGTTTAATAGCCCAAATAATGATGGTACAGAGATATCACAAGGACAAGCAGCAGCTTAGAAACTCTCAGAGTGAGAAGATTGCTCAAATGTAACATTGGATTGAATATCTGTATAAGAAACTGACAAGATTTATAAGTACCAACACATGTGATATTCTAAATCTATATTCACTAGCTCAATTATCTTCAAGCACATGCTCTTCTGGGAAGAGTTTTCAACTACCCGCTTTCAGATTAAGAAACTAGCCATTGCTATTCAACACAATGTCCCAGCCCCAAAAGTAAGTAATACTCATATTTCCATTACCTAGTCTGGGACAAAAGTTGAGGGCTTTAATTATTACATAAGCTTAATGTTCACATTTAATGTAAATATATCTAATTCAAAATATTAACAATTATCTAAATAGATTTTAACAAGAGATTCTTCAGAAATTATGATTTTCATATGGAATCTGGAACTCCATGTTCTCCAATTTTTCCATTTATTTCTCCAATATTCATGAAGAAATAGTTTTTACATTGTAAAAAGGTGATTTCCTTAATAAACAGATCCATAGCACACCCTGCATTTTACCTTCCCACAACTATTTTTAAACTGACTTACAGGAGAATTGTAAGAAGAGACTCAAGAATTTAAGTGTAACTGCTTTATGCCACAGTTTTAAATGTCAATGTGATACTACAAATTAAAATTGAATTTAGCCTTGTTTGTTTGTTTGTTTGTTTCTAGTAAGGTCTACTGAAATGTTCAAAACCATCTTCAATAACAGTTTTTGTAACTAATATTTACTTATTCTTTATTCTGTTTTCTACTAAACATCATACATCTTCTTTTTTGTTTGTTTTTTAAATGTTTAGATCTAATGCATTTGGGCCTAGAACTCCATATAGAGTAGAGTACTGTATAGAATTGATGATACACTTCCTTCTACTCCTCAAGTGCTAGAATGTTTACCAGCACACCTAGTTTCATGCAGTCCTTGAGATGGAAAAATTTTGCATATTCTGGGGATAAGTTCTATAAACTATGTCATCACAAGTCTTAGAAACAAAACTGTTTGATTTTACATAACTTCAGTTCTTGATATTTTGTCTATAGTTCATTCATATTTAAATATCTATGCCCTCTGCTCTGATCACTGATACAAACTAGGACTAACATGCAGTGGCTATGTGATCATGTGTATAGGAATTATGTTAACTCAGTGTCTCTGCAGATGAGACATAAAAGCCCATCAGGAAACACATGTCCTACAACAGATACATAAAGGGTGCTAGGTATATCTGCTCTATCATCTTCAGAACTAACCACAGGCCTGTTTTTTTCAAACCACTAAACATTGAAGGATAGTTTTAAATCATCAGGAAACTCACATGCTAATTTTCTAAGGCAGGATCCACTCCATTTGGTATATCAGCAGTATGTGATCAGCTTCATTTGTTAGTTCTCACATTATTGTTTAAGTTAATAGTATATTTCTCCTCTGTCAATCTTTCATCCAACAGGGACCAGGGCCATTTTTCCTTGTTCATTGAAACCTTCTAAGTAGGTTGAATATGTGACACATAATAGATACCTAGTGAAAGGTATTCACTGGTGACTTTGTTGCCTGTGTTCAGGCTACATAAAGCCTAGTCGCATAAATTCAGCTTCCTCTTTGTTTCCTTTGCTCATTCAGATAATGTAATGATAACTTTATGTTCTCTCATCACTGCATGAAATGTCCAGAGAGATTCAGTGACATTTGCTATTCAAACATTTTTGTTGAAGTTAATAGCAGTGTTTCTCAAGAGGGAATTTAACATAAACGACTGGTCTCACAGACATTTTCTTCCTAAGAAAACTTCACACAAAAATCAAAATATGCCATACTTTTAATATAAAGCAGTTTTAAAGTCTCAAGTGAGGTGGAAATCAGAATTGTTTTGTGAAATAGATCATGTCACACAAAACATGGTTGTTGCTGCCCATCTGGAATAATTAACAGCATAATCAATGAATTGACCTATTTCTCTCTTTAACAAACCTGTCATAATTATATTACTATAATCTAAAAAATAAAAATATACACATTTATTTAAGTTTCTTGCTTGTTAGCCATGAAGCAATTATGGTTTTAATGTGTTTTATACAAAACTCCTTGTAATCCTACCTTAATTCATTATTTTATAGCAAACTCGTACCACTGTAACATTTTTATAAAGTATTTTTAAATTTGCAAAATATTTTAAAAGTGTATAAAATTCTAGTTTTTATTTTCATTTATTTGTATACTCTATGCAAGAAGAGGCAGGTGCACATCAGCACATATATGAAAGCTACAGAAATCTGTGGCTCCCAATGGGTTGACAGAATCATTCTTAGGTCGTCAGGTTTTCATAGAAAGCTTTTTATCCCATAAGCCATGATGCTGGTGTAAGATGTTATTTAGAATCAAATTTTAAATAATTCAACTGAAAAAAAAAGAAAGAAAAATTTCAAGAAGGTAGCTTCAGGTGGAATTGTTAATTTCATATTATATCCATATCAACAGAATAAAAAAGGATGTATGATTTAAGTTTAACAAGGTTGTGAAGAAGAATGACTAGAACCAAATTCTCATTTGCAAATCAGTGTCCTGTTCCAAACAATGAAACTGATGTTAGCTGATTAGATAACACTCTTTATGGTATTCCTTTCTCTCTTCATTTATCTACTACTGATTATCAGATTACTCACTTGAGTCTTGGCATTGTCACAGGAAACTAGATTCAAAAGAATCACAGGACCTCTCAGCTTTATTTTTACTGATTAGTAACTTTGCAAACAGTAAAGAAGATCCTACCTATACATATCAAAGAGAATAAAGCAGATATCTTCAGATGGTGCAGCAACTCTGGACTTCTTAGTAGCTACCTGATGCTTTACCCACTCATGACTAGTTATATGAATTAAAACACAATTAATTTTCTGCTTTTACAGCATATCACCACAAGATTTTCAAAGAAACTACATTCACAGTAACTGATTGTCTGTTGGTAAACAAGACATAGAAAGTCTGTCTTTAGAGTTCACTGACTTCAATAGGAGGCAGAGAAATATTTATTGCCTATAAATCATAAAATTTGAAATTGTGAAAAATGCAGTGATGTCACAGAACCAGATCATATATAAAAAAAAGTTACAAGGTTATAATGGATTTACATAGAATACAAGAAAAGCTACAGCAAGAAAATAGAAGTGCAAAGGCTGTGAGATGAATGAGAATGTGAGTCTTCAATTGTCTGCTTGAGGCATTCTACTGCTTTCCAAATCCAAAGTCCCAAATTCATATTCTTCCAAACAAAAGCATGGCCAGGCCTTTCACAGCAATACCACAGTCCCTGGTCCATTGGTCTTACTTAGGGATTTACTGCTGAGAACAGACACCATGACCAAGGCAACTCTTATAAGGACAACAAATAGTGCCACTCCCTGGGCCAAACATACTATACATACAAACAGAGCACAATTATATAACAATAACAATAAAGATCCCTTTAGATAGAGTATTATGGATGCTATCTGGATACAATAAATTTTCATTGTAATGGTCTCTATTCGAGTAAGGTAAGGTCTTTGATGTGAACTCATCATAACTTTGAGAATAAGGAAATAAGTTGAAAAGGTTACTAAAGGAGCAGAAGAAGGATATACGAGGTACTATGAAAGCAAGCTTCATTATATGCATGTTTTACATTTTTACATAGAGTTCAGATAACATTAGCATGTTATAGCATCACTTACAGTGTGTCAGGTGTATGCATATGTGTATGCCAGAAGTCAATGTAGGTTGCTGTTGTCTAATGCTCTTCACTTTATATTTATTCTTCATTTTAGATACAGGAGTTCTCAGTGAGCCCGAAGCTCACCACTTGATCAAAAGTACCTGGTTTGCAATCTCCAACAATTATCTGGTTTCTACAGTTAGAGGTGCATACCACCATGAGGAGCATATTACATGGGTGCTGCTAATCTGAACTCAGATCCTCCCGATTGCTGGGCCAAACATCGGGAATCCAAGACAACTAAGGTATCAACAGACTCAGCTGTCCCCTAAGTTCCAATTCTGACTTTATGTTAAATAAAAATACACACATGGAAATGTAAATACTTACAATTTCCAAATGGAAAAGACAGCTACATCAAGGCTTTGCTTCAAAACAGTTATGACAAGTCTATATCAAAGGCTTTGCCATAAGTGAATAAAGATAGTCGCAATGTACAATTGTGATTTGCAATGCAGAATAGTAGTTTAAGATGGTTAGCACGGGTACTGCAAAAATTGTTTTTAACCAGTGTAGATTAAATTTTTTTCAAATACTCCAGTGATAGCTGCATAATAATTGTGAAAGTATTCAATATCTTGGAACTTTATGCATAATATGGTCATTTTACCTCAAATGTATTTGAGCAGAATGAAAACAGGGAAAATATTGAAGTAAGCTTCAATCCACAAAAGATTATTTTATCTGGTTTAATTCTGAAAAATCATCCTGGATATTTGGAAATGTATTCTATATCAATTTCATTTATAATGGGAGTGTACGTGAGCCTAAGTATAATGTAAGAAAGCAAACAGTGCTTGATGCAACTGTATTTTGAATTTCATTCACAACAGCTTGGAGAATATTTTGCATGCTCCGTGTGTCAGGTTTCAGGCATTTTCATGTCCTTGTTAAGATCTAGCATCCACTTTTCCTCATTTTAAATAACTTTCACTTGACTTTCATTTCCATACCAATAAGTTCATTCTAGCAATAAAATTTTATTGTCAGTCTTTCCAAGTTTTTATTTTCACCTTTTTATGAATACTATCAGGAGACGAGAAAGAACCTTACCTTAATATACCCATGTGCCACTCAAATTTATATCCTAGAGCTAATCAAAAAGGTTGGAGGATTATTTTCTCTTATGATTATCCAAATGCAAAATTTTTATAACATGTAGGTCTTCTAAGAACCCAGAAAGACTAAGACTTTCCTAAAGCTATCATAATTATTAGACTGAAGAGATTCCATGCTTTTTGGGTTAGAAAAAAGAGGCTTTCATTACCCACACCATATTCTAGTTTATAATTAGCATTTGTACAGTACAAAAATATTCTATGGATAGGAGATTGTGTATCATCTTTCTGAAATAATTTTTATTCATTTTCTTAGCAGTGAGCATTTAAATCAGTCCATACAGAAGAGAAATAACACATATTTCTAAATGTCTTGGGTGAGACATGGACAAGGACAGCATCTCAGTAATCACAGTGGTAGGCTGAAGTCCAGGTTCTGAAATCTGTGAGTTCATGTGTTGCAGGGTCAAAGGGCAGTTGAATTTTATTGAGATTGAAGTCTAGCCAAGGCTAGTTAAGCACTATTTTCACTGGAACCAGGTCACCTTCAAGACTTCCTTTTACTGGATATCTTAGGAGTGCCTTAACCCTGAATTTCTTAGCATCTTGATGATTCTTTGTATAATATAATCTATTTTTAATTAATTCTTTCTAGGTCAACTGGGTAGAATAGCTTTTATGAATAAGAATGGCAAAGCTGAGCCTTGAAGGGTGAAATTTGGTAGAGATACTGCATTTAGGGCTGCTGCTCCATAACCTCTTATTCTCTGCACATGGTCTAATTGTGTATCATTGTGTTAATTACCATCACCAGTAAGAAGCAGCTTCTTTTGTGAGACCTGAGCAATGCTGGGACCTAGGAGAATAGCAATATGTTATAAGGAGTTATTTTATTTTTCTGTGTTCCTTTAGCAGGATTTTCCATAGGCCCTTAGTAGAAGAGGTGGAAAGGTTGTAATAGCAAGAGGAGGATGACTCCAAGGAAATTCTTCCAGACAGAACAGGATAGACACAAGTAAACTCACAAAGACTGTGGAAGCATTCACAATGTCTGCACTAGTTCAAAACACACAAGCACTAAGAAAGGGAAGCTGAGGTAAGTTCTACCTCTAATAAAGAAACTATATGCAATGCATTACTGATGAAAAGGGAAAAAAATTCAAATGAGTGCCACTGGGAGATTTTGTTTTTTATTAATTATTTTATTTGTTTATATTTCAAATCCTGTTCCCATTCTTGGTCTCTCTTCCATGAACTCCCCCTCTTCATACACCTCACCTTGGCCTCTAATAGGGTTCACACACACACACACACACACACACACACACACACACACACACACCCATTCCTGCCTCACCCTTCTAGCATCCCCCTTCCCTGGGGCATCAAGCCTTCACAGGACCAAATGCCTCCCCTCCCACTGAGGCCAGATAATGCAATCCTCTGCTACATATGTAGGGGGAGCCATGGATCTCTCCCTGTATACTCTTTGGTTGGTGGTTTAGTCCCTGGAAACTCTGAGGGGCCCAGTTAGTTGATACTGTTGTTCTTCCTATGCGGTTGCAATCCCCTTAGCTTCTTCAGTCTATCCTCTAACCCCTCCATTGGGGTCCCCAGGCTCAGTCCAATGGTTGGCTGTGTGTATGTGCATCTGTCTTAGTCAAGTGCTCGCAGAGTCATACCAGACTCCGGTCTGCAAGTAGATCTTGGCATCACCAATAGTTTCTGGGTTTGGTGTCTGCAGATGGAATGGATCCCATGATTGGGCATTCTCAGGGTGGCCTTTCCTCCAGATTCTGCTCCATTTTTGTTCCTGCATTTCCTTTAGATGGGAACATTTCTGGTAAAAAAAAAAAAAAAAAAAAAAAAAAAAAAAAAAAAAAAAAAAGATGGGTGGGAGGCCCCATACCTCAAGTAGGAGCCATGTCTATCAGTTGGAGGTGGTCTCTTCAGGTTCTATTTCCCTCTTGTTGGGTGTTTCAGCTACAGTCATTCACATTGGCTTCTGGGACTTTCTAGTGGTCTGCCCCTGTTCCTTGTTCTCCACCCACCACTACATATGTATATTCATTCTCTTGGCCCTAGGGACTTCTCTTCTGTCTCCTCCCATACCTGATCCTGCCCCCACTTTCTCCCTCCCCTTTCCCACCCAGTTCCTCCCTCCCTCTGCCTCCCTTGATTATTTTGTTCTCCCTTCTAAGTGTGATTAAAGCATTCACACTTTGGCCTTCCTTCTTGTTAAGCTTCCTATGGTCAGTGAGTTGAATTGTGAGTATTGTTTTGGGCTAATATCCATTTATCAGTAACTACATACCATGCATGTCATTTTGGGTCTGGGTTACCTCACTCTGGCTAACATTTTCTAGTTCCTTCATTTGCCAGCAAACTTTGCGGTGTCTTCATTTTTTAATAGCGGAGTAGTGTTCCATTGTGTAAATGTACCACATTTTCTGCATTCATTCTTCTGTTGAGGGACAACAGGGTTGTTTCTAGCTTTAGACTATTATATTTAAGGCTACTATGAACATAGTGAAGCATATGTCCTTGTGATATTGTGGAGCGTCTTTTGGGTATTTACTCAGGAGTGGTAATGCTGTGTCTTCACGTAGAACTGCTTCCAATTTTCTGAGGAACCATCAGATTTATTTTCAAAGTGGTTGTACCCTCTTGCAATCTCACGAGCAATGGAAGAGTATTCCTTTTTCTCCACATCCTTGCCAGCAGAGGTGAACTCCTTCATGTTCTTGTTCTAAGTGTGTATGTGTGTTTGTGAGTGCATATGTGTGTTTACGTTGTTTTTCTTGTAGTTTTTATTTTCATATTGACTTTTTTTTTCATTCTGTATGGTATAATTTTGGTTTTGGAGATATTGCTGAAGGTTGGAGGTTGAGAGTGAGTGAGAGAGAGAGAGAGAGAGAGAGAGAGAGAGAGAGAGAGAACATAGAAGAGAGCAAGTGAGTTCACAAGGTTGGATAGGTAGGAAGGTAGGGAGGATATGGGAAGAATTTGCAGAAATAAACATAATGTGATCCAAATACATTCTTTAAAGGTAATTTTAAATAAAATTAAATAAGTGAAAAATTGATTGATAAAGCAGAGAAAAGCTTCCATTCAGAATGTTAGACAGCCTTTTATCTGTGGCATTAGTAAATAGATATTATCATTCAATAAGTAAATAAATCATCCAAACACCCAGGATTCAAGGTCAAAGTGAGTTAACTACCAGATAAGGAAAAACTATTTGATGTATGTTTTATCCAAAAGTACCTAAATATAGTCTAATTTATTCATATTAGACAAGTTGCTAATTACAGAATTAATGCCGTATGTTTGGTAGTAAAATGGAGTGTCATGTGTAGACACAAGGGCTTTTTAATGTCAAGTTTTCAAAGAATATGTCTCCAAAATAACTAACTTCTCCCAAATATAATTCTTGGATTGTTTTTTCTAGATTTAACTGCTAGTTCTTCATAATGCCAACTGTTTGCACCACTGTAGAGCTAATCAGAAAATTTTGATTTTTTTTTTCCCAGGATTGCCATATGCAACAAATATTTGTTTAATGGCAATTTGGGAATTGAAGTGAATATCATTTAGAAGATGCCATTTCCAAATATTTATATGATTAGTATATTTCCACATTTACATAACATTTCGGAATTTGGAGGTCAATGATATCAGGTGAATCTTTCAAAGCTCCATTGATAATGCTGTCACAGTCTAATAAGTTAGAAGATTTTCATTTTGACCAATGGCTGCATGATGCTATATTCACAGACAGACAATTTGGGTGAAATTTCATTAGCTATAAAGAAAACTTCAATAGCAGTTTTATGTGTCCCATGTGTTTTTACCTCACAGAAATGGCTGGTTTATTTGCAAGTTCTTTCTGTTTTGCTTTTACATTTTAGAAGATAGACATCTTCAGTTTTAAAATCTATGACGTCCAAGGAGTGTATCTGCTAAATCACTCTATGCAGTGCACAGAAGAGCAGCTGCAGAAATTGAAACTTAATAAATGGCTTCAACATTAGTTATAATAGTGACGCATGCTTCTTGAACTGAATCAAATATTTTTGAATTCGTGTTAGAGTCTACTCAAGAAGCTTACCCCTTTGAAATGCATATGGGAATGTATTCATTGATTTTCTGAACATTGGCTCTGGCCCAGTTTATGAAAGGTTGAAAATGAGAGAAAGCCATCTTCAGCCAAAAGTCCAAAAAATATCAACAAGTGCATAAGGAATTTTTTGTAGATGTTATCCAATGGTTAACATTGGTTTTATTTACATTTTGATGTTGACATATGATTTTCTGTTAAGTTTGAACTACTTTCATCTAGGAATATAAAACCTCTATCTACCTTTTTCTTAATGTTGACTTAAAAGAGAGAGGACTACGACTATTTCCCTGAAATTGTACAAATCAAAGCTTTACTTTGGAGACATTTTATGCTGTTCTGTAAACTTAATTTCAAATTAAATCAGATATTAGTTTCTAATTGTGATAGCAAAATAACAGCTGAGTTACCACAGGCCTCTTCTGTTAATGGTTTTTGACAAAGTAGTGTGATTCAAGCAAATGTCTCTTATTTGAGATTCTGTACTTCTTTATAGTAGTGAATGATTTGGGCATCAATAAAGACGACTATACTGGCAAAATTGTGTGTGTGCGTGCTTGTGTGTGTGTGTTTATTAGATTCACAATTTTATCGAGTACTTGATGTAAGTTTATTGTCTTAGCAACCAGATTGACTACCTTATGCTCCAATAAAATATTTTATTTGGAGCTTAGCAGGTTCGGATGATTTTAAATTACTAATTTTAATCAGTATGGATGATTTCAAACCCACATAATATAAGAAAAGAAGAAAATTTACCATACTGATCTCTGATCTAATTAGAATGTAGTGGTTCTCAACTGGTTATATACATACACAGGCACATGCAAATAATGAAAATAAATATAATAACATAATAATAACAATGTGTACTTTATTTTATTCTTACAACTATTGGAAGAAATTTGAACAAAGTTTAGTTATTACTTGCTAGATTTTTTGTGTTTTCAAATCAACATTCTTAATGTTACATAAGCACAAATATATTTGTTCACTAATATTTAGTATTATTTTTTAAGACAGGAATTGTTTGTGTAGCATTCAGTATCCTGAATCTTGTTATATAAATCAAGCTGGCCTTGAAATCATAGAGATTGCCCTGCCTCTGCGTACTGGGATTAAAGGTACCATGACCACCGATCCCAAATATTTAGTATTTTTGTTTTGAAAGTTGTAAATAATTCTGTATTTCTGTGGATATTTTCTGAATGCATTGCTTCTAGTAGTCATCCTCCTAAGAATATAGTTGTTATTTTATGCTTTATGGTGGCCTAATAATTAAGAGTCCTTTCTCATATACCATGCTTTTTTATACCTAAAAAAACGTCTTTAAAATGCTTCTGATAGCCGGGCGGTGGTGGCGCACGCCTTTAATCCCAGCACTTGGGAGGCAGAGGCAGGTGGATTTCTGAGTTCGAGGCCAGCCTGGTCTACAGAGTGAGTTCCAGGACAGCCCGGGCTATACAGAGAAACCCTGTCTCGAAAAACAAAAAAAAAAAAAAAAAAAAAAAAAATGCTTCTGATATTTTTATGCCATCAGTTGTTTTGTCTTTTCTTATGACACTTTTTGATAGTATTTCTATAATTTCTTTAAAATTCTTGTAAATCATCTCTACCTAGCGACATTTGGAAGTTTAACATTTTTTGCTATTGGAGACACCTGAAGTGGCTTGTTCTGTTTGTTTTTCTTTGGATGTGAATAAGAGTTCAATTTGAAACACACACATGAATGTTTTATGAAATTGTAATTTAATAATTTACAATTTAACAAATTAAAACCAAATTTGAACTGAAAATTATGCCAACTTATGCTGCTACCCGGCATTGGGTATTTGGTAAAGACAAAGGCTCACTGTTTATTGCTTTGCATTCTTTACTTTTATTTTTAAACATACAAATGTCTAAAAGATTTTATGCAGTATCAAGTGAGATGATCAATGCTTTAATGTTTATTACAGAAAGAGATTGCATGTATCTTATTAAAGATTACTTTAAAGTCAGGCGTCAAAACTGTTTTTTTAAATCTTTTTAAGCCTTTTTTTTTTTTTTTTATAGTTCAGATTTTATCCTTCTCCCAGTCCACCCTCTGAATGTTCCACATCCCTTACTGTTGGGGGCCGACTTTTAGTAGAAAGCGGCTATCAACTTTGCAGCCATCTTGAGCCATATACCCTGACATGTGACTTGGATTACAATAGCCTACAACAGCTGAGAACACTCCAATAATCTTGGTTTAGATACCTTGGGTGTGTGAGATTAAAGGTGTGTGAGATTAAAGGTGTGTAACTTAAGTGTGTCACTTAGAAGTGTAGAGATCAGATTTAGAGACAAGACCTAAGGGCATGATTAAAGGTGTGACCAAAAGGCATGGCTTAGAAGTGAGACAGATAAAAGGCAGAGGCAGCCGGCAGAGAATCAGACACTTTTAGGAGACACTTAGAGGAAGACAGACTGAAGAATAAACGGGATTGAATCACACTCTGTCTGGTCTCCATTCTTCGAGTCCACCCTCACTCTCTCTCTTGCTGAACCCCAACCCGTGAACCTGAGCGGCAGCTTGGGCCGGGATACAGTGGCCGCCAAACTCGGGGCAGCCTGGGCCTCAATATTTTGTTCGGGCCGTGACATTTTTTTGGCTGCCCGAACGTGGGGCTAGTGCGGTTCCCAACACCTTACCTCCTCTCCCCCATCACCAAGAGAATGTTCCCACTCCCCACCCCACAAACCATCAGACCTCTAAACTTCCTGAGGCCTCCAGTCTCTTGAGAGTTAGGTGTATCTTCTCTAACTAGACGCAGACCGGGTAGTCCTCTGCTGTATATGTGTTAAGGGCTTCTTGATATCAGTTGGTGTATGCTGTTTGGTTGGTGGTCCAGTGTTTGATAGGTCTTGGGAGTCCAGGTTAGTTGAGACTGCTGGTCCTCCTACAGGGTCATCCTCCTCCACTGCTTCTTCCAGCTTTTCCCTAGTTTAACCACAGGGGTCAGCACCTTCTGTCCATTGGTTGGGTGCAAATATCTGCATCTTACTCTTTTAGCTCCTGGTTGGGTCTTTAGGAGGGCAGTCATGATAGGCCCCTTTTTGAGAGCAAACCATTGCCTCAGTAATAGTGTCAGGCCTTGAGGCCTCCCCTTAAGCTGTATCCCACTTTGGGCCTGTCACTGGACCTTCTTTTACTCAGGATCTTTTTCTATTTTGTCCCTGCAGTTCTTTCAAACAGAAACAATTATGAGTCAGAGTATTTAACTCTGGGATAATAACCCCACACCTCTCTTGATGCCCTGTCTTTCAACTGGAGGTGGGCTCTACAAGTTCCCTCTCCCCACTGTAGGGCATTTCATCTAAGGTTCCTCCCTTTGATTCCTGAGAGTCTCTCACCTCCCAGGTCCCAGGTACATTCTAGAGGGTCCTCCCACATCCTACCTCCCAAGGTTGCCTGTTTCCAGGCTTTCTGCTGGTCCTCAGGACTTGAGTGAAGCTTATGGTCCACTCTGCTGAGCATGGGTAGATACCATCCAGTGCTTGGGGATCTGAATTAAAAGAAAACAGAGAAGAAGATTTAATAATTGTCTGCCTAGTTTTGAGCTTAGAGTCTATATTTTGCCCTCTGTAGTGACTGATCTCAGCTTCTAGATCTCTCCTACAATCTGCCATTAGCTCACAGACTCTTAAGACTTCTAAATGAGCCGGGCGGTGGTGGCGCACGCCTTTAATCCCAGCACTTGGGAGGCAGAGGCAGGTGGATTTCTGAGTTCGAGGCCAGCCTGGTCTACAGAGTGAGTTCCAGGACAGCCAAGGCTATACAGAGAAACCCTGTCTCGAAAAACCAAAATAAATAAATAAATAAATAAATAAATAAATAAATAAATAAAAGACTTCTAAATGAGGTATTTCTCACTCTCCAAAAACCTATGGGTTAATGCTTTATAACAAATATATACCTAACCATTTTATTTCTCCTACTTACATTTTTCATTTTGGTTAGCATTAATTAATGAACAAACTAATTAGTTTTATTGTAATATTTTATACATGAATATAATACACCCTGATCATTCATGATTCCATATTATGGTATTCTGTTCCTTACTCCCTCTGCTGTTTCTATTCTATCTCAAGCATTCCTTTTGATTTCATGTATTTTTATTACTTTTACCAAAGTGTATATGAATGATATATAAATATATCAGTATAACCTTTTGAAGCCACTTAGCCTTACTCATAGTTTTTAGAACTGACTACTTAGTATTGAATGCTTACCCCTAGAAAAGACTTATTCTCTGACTCCCAGCAGTTTGTCATTTCTTGCAGCACTCCATCTAGGGTTGGGGACCTGTGAGATTTCCTATATTCACACCAGATGTCAACTGGTGCTGTCATTGTTCAGATCATACTGTTGAGATTTCACAGGTCCAGGATATATAGGATTAAACAGAACACACAGTCTCTCAGCACAGGTTCTGTCTCTCTAGTCATTACAAGCTTTCCGTTCTCTCTTCCAGAATGGTCCCTGAGCCTTAAGGTTAGTTGTGAAGGAAACATACACTGGAGTCTGCAAATCCAATCACATGGCAATTTATTCTATGATTTTGACCAGCTTTGGCAGGTTGTTACAATCTTTTTACAGTTTTTTGTTACCATTGCTTTCTGCTTCAGAAAAAAAGGTTTCGTAGGTGAGAGGTGAGAAATGTATCACTGGGTATGATGGTAAGTCCTTGGAATGAAGTTAAAAATCATATTGGTTTAAGAAATTGCAGAGTAGTAGGTTTCCTAGAGTCTATGGTCTCACCAGAGCCATTGTGAATTCTTTCCTATGGAGTGGGCATTAATTCCAACTCCATGGCTGCTGGGTCTTTTAAAAGGGTCATTCTTCCATTTGGGGATATCTTACTTTTCTGCTCATTGCTATTGTTCTTAGGTTTCAAAGCCTGGTAAGGTTATTTAGTGAATATTTTTCTTGTCAGCTTTCATAGCACCTTCAGAATTACGAAAGGCAGTCCTCAGGAAATCAGCTAAGAGGTATTATCCAGATGAACTCTTCCTAATACATCTTTCCTTCCCAAGTGTGTGTCATATTCACACCATGCATTTCTTGGACTCAACCAAAGGCAAAAGCCATAGCCTATAATGTCTTGGTGCTCTCTTTGATGCCTCTGACCAACAACTATAAAAGATCTCTCCTGCCTGTTGGTTTTTCTTAAATAGACTATTCCTCTGGGGAAGAGTAATATCACTCTTAGTAGTACACACCCCCAACACACACACACATAAAAAAAACAAAACACATACACACACACACACAAACAGAGAGAGAGAGAGAGAGAGAGAGAGAGAGAGAGAGAGAGAGAGAGAGATGTTATATGCAATCTATATTACATATTTATTAAAAGTTTTCTCTTTTGTTAAATTCTAATTTTATAAGCTTTAGTAATAAAAGCCTTACAAATAAATAAAAAGGTTCACACACCCTAATTAACCCAATATATATTCTAACTGTATAGAATTTCATTGAGTTTTGTAGACTTAGGTTCTGATTAATATTAAAACATTTCTGAGTAACTTACATTATTTGCAGTAGAAAATCAAAATAAAGGCTTCTAGGTTCTACCAAGCCAGTTCTGTCAGTAAGTGGTCACAAAAGACACCAGTAACTTTTTAAATTAAATGTAAAAAAAAAAATGAAAAAAAATCAATTCAGTAAATTGAAGTGAAAAAATGTTATTTTTAAAAAACCAGAAGAAGCAGTTCTTTCATCCCTTGAAACCATTTCAACATTTTTCCATGCCAAATAACTTTGTTACCTGCCGATTCAGACTAATCCTAATTGAAAGTGCATATTACTTTGCCCTTCAAAATGGAAAGATTGTATTTTACAGTCTTGCCAAAACTTCTTGAAAAGCACATATGTAAACAAAATCAACAAATGCCTTAAACAAAGTAAATGATCAAATAAAATTAAAGCAAAGATGTCATTTTTATTTGCTCAAAAAGTATGTTATAATTTTAACATTTTCTTTTTATTGGATATTATATTTTCAAATATAAAGTAGGGAGACCTTAATCAATGTGTATTTCTCCCTTGGAAAGAGTTTAGTAAAATGTGTTCTCAACCTGCTAGCTGAGGAATTCACTTACCTAACACTCAAATTGGGAAGTGGTGTAGATAATACAAATCACTTTATTTCCAAATCTGTGTATTAGTTTTAATGAGACGTGGCAGTTTATTCTTCATTTATCACTTATGACTAGAATTTACATGCTCATTATCCAATTTCCCATGGCCCTAGAAATCCTAAGGCTATCTTCTATGCCTGGAGGATAAGTGACAATTGTGGAGTAGCGAACTGGCAGAAACATTTTATTTTTAAAATCTTATCAGCTCATTCATTTCCTCACACAATTTCTACCTTCTTCTACCTCCTACATGAAGCCCAGTAACTTAATGGCCTAATACTGAATCTGTTTTGTTTTGATTTAGGTGTCAGGCTGAGACAAGCTTAGTTAAGTTTCCCAATTGTTTCTTGAGTAAGAAAGGGTCCTGCAAACTGAGTTGCCCCATGCAGTCTGTGTTACTCTTGCTCCTTTAGGAGTACAGTTGGGAGTGAGTGGCAATCAGTCAAGGCTGCTGAGTGCCCACTGAGCTGGGCCATGTGTGAATGGGGCTGCCTCTACTGATTGAAGACTGAGCAGATTGAGTTCCATGTAAAAAGTCATCATGTGGAGAAGAAAATGATGTAGACACCTGGAACAGAGAGATAGTGGGGAGGGACCCAACTTAGGTTTAAAAAAAAATCAAAAGCACATCATCAGAATTAAAAAAAATGGGGCCAGCGGAAATTGACTATTAGTTCAGGCATTTATCAAGGCGAATTCGGAGAATAAACAAATTTAGTTCTATAAGCTTATTTCCAAATTTTAAGACTGGATATAATAGAATCTATGTTTTTCCTCAAAATTATATAAATGTTAACTATGTGTATGGTATATTTTGCAGCATTAACTGCAGATTTCAGAAAAATGGAATATTACTTGGAGCAAGACTAATGAATATTCACATTAAGTGCAATAAATATAAATATAAAATTTTGTCAGGTCAGGTCATGCATCCTAAATGAGTTACAAAAGATAATTCAGGTTTTATGGATTTCAGAACAACAGGTGAAACACCTGGCATCTAAGATAATGCAGACATTACAGGAAAATAATAAAGCAGAGGATTCACTATGTTGAGTACAAAGGCCAAACCTTTGCTGGCCTAGCTGAGATGAAATCATAAATCTGGAGAATAGACATGTTCAGCAAGACTTGCAAGGTCCAAAGAAATTATTAAGGAAGATAAATCCTCCCTCCTTCTCTAGGTAATTGTCCAGGATTTATACTAGGTTCTAATTCATATTGATTGTATTGCTATTATTTTAAAACACTTAGATGGGAGATACAACATTATTTTTTCTGAGCACGTAATAACCGGGATCTGAAAAACAGGAGCAGAAGCATGCAGAAGATGGAGCAAGCAGTGTGAAGAGCCACCTTGAGTAATTACACTGCAAACCCAATTGTGTGGCAATAATCCCCGAGTGGCTGTCCAGTATATAATGCACATATACAAGTTTGCACATATGCAGAAAACATAGAACCTATGGAAACCCCCAGCTCAAAATAGGAATTTCATACTGTAAAGACTCTGATGAGCTTTAGCTTACCAGGAACCCCGTGAGTGAACACCATGGAGCAATGCAAATGCAAGAGGAATTTTATTGTTCCATTGTGCTGGGGTCATTCTACGTCCAAAAGGAGAGGCACCACCCCGCCTTCCCTTCCTACCCCACCAGCAGCTTATTCGGTGAACATATATACAGGTTCCAGGGGGCAGAATAGACAAGCAACTAGGCACAGTATGATCAGCAGAACTGTGTGACTTTAAAACTGATTGGTCTTTAGGGAATGAGATGGTAAAGATTTCCTTTGTCTGTGGGTAGCCAAGAGTCAATCCTGTGGAATGTGTCCTCACCCGCAGGTCAGATTCCAGCCCCTGTGGTCTGAGGAATGTTAATTAGCCTCTCCCTTCCATAGGAGCAAGTGTCCCAAGACCTTTCCAAAGTTCCTGAGCTGACCTCTTCAATACCATCAAATACTTCTGATAACTTAGCTGTATAGTAAACCATAATCCACATTTTCATATGTGATCTGCTTATTCACGAAACCCATAGCTTAAAACCACTGACTCGGGTTTCATTTCATGGTCCTGAAACCCACAATCTCAATACTATACATTTCACTCCTGTTTTGTTATGAATACTTTATTTTTCATTCCATTTGAGTACTCAAATTGAACGTTTACCTAATTCTTTTAGAGCAATATTATTAATTACCACATTAATTGGACAAAATATTCCTTGTCTTAGAAGAGATAATATAAAGGGGTTGGGGTGTTGGGTTAAAAGTTGAAATCTTCATTTTTTTTTTAATTACATGCAAGTATTAAGATCAGATCTAGGTTGAGGAACTAGCAATATAATAGATGCAAATAGTCAAGGAACAAGCAAGACAATAAACACAAATAGTCAAAGAACAAGCAAGGCAATAAACAAAGGCCCATGATCAGCCCCCTGATCTCTGTATCTAAGGGCTTATCAGGATGACTATAGTATCTGAGCCTACTTCCCTGTCCTAGCCCAAAGTCATTTTCATGCCTGAAGCATACTTCTAAAAAGTTCTCATCCTGGGAGTAATCTGTAATCCTAGCTCCAAGGAAAATTGGATTACCTTTGTCTCCCAAGAGCAACTGCACTCACTTCAACATATCTCAACACACACACACACACACACACACACACACACACACTTTAATAATAATAAAAATAATTTAACAATTATTAATAAAGTCATGTTAATGGCTACTTTCAATCACATAAAAGAATTTATGAGTAGCAGATGATAATATTAACTTATTATTGCGATAGATACGTTTTAACTCCATGACTGAAGAAATGACACGTTATTAAATCAGCTATCAAGCTGCTTTCTTCTTTCTTAACTTTTTGAATTTTTCATTAATAGATGTGTTAAAACAGTTTAAACATTGTAGATTTCCAAATTGTGTTGTGTTAATATGCCAAAAAACTATTATAATTACAAAGTTTACCTTTATACACAATGCATTATGAATATTTTCCTATTCAGAGTTGATTATGTTGTAGCCTCCAGTGGCTACAGGAACCAGGTTCACCTGAGAGGAAGCCTGGGAATGAAAGGGAATGGAGGGTGAGAGAAACGTGGGGCCAAGACAAAGTATTCTGATCAAGGGCCAAAGTTTAATATTTTGCTTTCACAATATAAAGGGAGAGCCCCACCCCCCAGAGTCTCATCTCTGTTCAGCCCAGGGCTGGGCGAGGAGATGGTAGTCTGGAAAGTGTAAAGGCTAGCTCAGCAGGCAGTCCATTCTTCTTGCTCAGTAGCAGACCATAGGGCCCAAGGCTGGCAATGCAATGCATCTCAAGTCCTACTGTTGCTTGGTCTATTGTGGTAAAAGACTCACAAGCCTGCTTGGGCCTGAGGGAAGGGCACATTATGTGACAATTCCAATTCTTAATATCAAAAAAATATCATATTAAAACACTGAAAATACACTGTACATTAAAGTGTGAGCAGAACATGTTATGTTCTATAAGGTTAGCCAGTCTTCCATGGTACCACCACCCCTAAAATACTATTAGTGAAAGAAGAGACTCTGATCTTTTTTGTGATAAATACCTCTGGGGAATCATTGAGATTTTGTCAAAATTTGAAACACTTTAATCAATTATTCATCCTGATTCTGTATTATAAGTATAATTATTATTTAAAAAAGCAAATATCCTTTTGTTGACTAACCAGCTTCTCTGTCATCTATTCTAACTAGAACATTTAGTTCTGAACCTGGCTTTAGGATGAATGTCAGCTGACGACCATCCACTCAAATCTTTTCTCTCAAGGTCAATAGCTATATGTTTTCAACCCCATCAGAAATCCAGAATGACTGAGTTAACTATAATTGTGGGAAGCACAAATCGTAGTTTCTAAAACTTAGCCAATTTATAGAGACCTCTGACCACCTGGACACTCGCTCTACTTCAAAACGTTGGAGCATCTGTTCTTCTGCCTTCTGGTCCAGGATCTTCTGACAGACCTTAGTGCTGCAGAATTATTAAGGGCTGATTACTCTGTCTAGGCAGATATAATCAGTCGACTATTCTGCAAGTGTGTCCTTTTCTGGACAGTAATTTGTCTGTAGAAGGAAAGTGGCAATTCTTGCCTAGTGGCTGTCTCACTATCCTGTACCTCACTGGTACAACTTGGCATAATTATGCTCTAATTGTATTTTGAGAGAAAAGTTTCCTTTTAACAGGAAGGGTGATGTGTAGGAGGAGATAAGGTAGGAGGAGTACTGAGAGGAAGAAAAGGAGTAAGAAGAGGAGAAGAAGAAGGAGAGGAGAAGCTAGGTGATGAAAGAGAGAAAGAGGGGGGAGACAGGGAGGCAGATATTCATGTATCTCCACCAGTCAAAGATAGTTGTTATATCTAGGTCGGTCAGTGGGTTACACCTCTGATTGAACAATTCCAAACTTATAAAGCCTATGATTAACATTCTTTTAAAAAAATGTATAAATGCAAAAAGGAAAAGGGGGCATGGGATATGGGTTTCCTAAGGGGGGTGGGGGTGGGGGAATGGGGATAGGGGATGCCATCTGAAGTGTAAATAAAATATCTAATAAAAAAAAAGAAAAAAAAATAAAATAAATAAAAAAAAATAAAAATAAATAAATAAAAAAGCAAATATATCTTCGGAGTCTATGAAAATGAATACAGTTTATAAGACTTCTGAACATGAACACTTTAAACTATGCTCTTAATAGAAAATGTTCATAGAAAACTATATAGAAAATTAACCATTCTGAACAATAGAAATAGAATAGAAATTATTTTAATTTTAAATTGCAAGCAATATATTAGAGTAGAATATAGTAAATGGTGAACATTGCAAATAAAAATATAATTAAGCTTGAATACTTCTTAATTCATCAGAATATGATAAATAAGCAGATATTTATTGATTTCATTATTTTTATCTTGAAGATATAGCATATGTCAATTTTAACTGCAGATTGTCATTTGCCGTATCGATATGAAAAGAAATGTTTAAAAGAATTATTTTTAAGAAGATATTAAATGTAATTTTATTTGATTAATTGTGATGCAGCCTGCTGAATCAATAAGGACCTCTTAAATTTTAGTAAATAACTGAAAAACATTAGGGCCTTCTGTGTAAGAACTTGAAAGTTCATCATGTCAAGAGAGCACTGAGAACAGCAGAAATTTCCTTCGGTAGCCTCTGCTGTTTTGGAAACATGTTGCTCTGATGATGTCCCCATCTAACATCACCAATGGTCTTACCTTTCTCTTCTAATAGGAGCCTAAACTGACGAATGCTTGTGTTCATTCATCATGTTCACATCATGCGGCCAACAGTCTGTTAAGGAAAAGAAATGTAAAATAAAAGAAAAACAAACTCCTCTTTGCTATGATTGGTATGGAGTGATTGTCACTCACAATTATTACCAATACTATCACCCATATTGAAGGCCATATAATGGACTTCCCAGCCTGCTTGTCCTCTTGTTCCTTACATGCTACCTTCAAGGACTGAAGCATGTTCTCTAGTTTATCATTCCTTTGGTGGCATTCCTATATCCATTCCATCAACCATCAAGAAGCAATACCATAATGTCAAAAGGATGTCTTTGTTAACCCTGGGATGCCTGCCAAGAACAGGTTTCTCTCTGACTGTTTTATCCTTACTACATGTTTTATCAATGTAAAAAAACAAAACAAAACAAAACAAAACACTATAGTAAAGAGGCAGAGTATAGAGTATTCATGGGGGAAAGTAGGTATATTTGGATTGTCCCAGGAAATTTTACAACTACATGAGTCAATGGATCAGCCAAAATCTCATGTCTCAAAAACCATTGTAGAAACCAATGGGTCAATATTGGGTCTTCTGGTTCCTGATTAGATTTCAATTGTGTTGTATAACTTTTACAATGAAGACACTAATAAATGTATATTTACCTCAGATTGTGCAGAAATGAACCAAAGAAATAACCTTACCAAAGACTAGGTTATTGAACCAGTGATTAGAAGTGACTTAGGAGTATAAGTAAAAGATTACTTTAAAAAAACCACATATTGTTGGTGGGGTTCCAAGCTGGTACAACCACTTTGGAAGTCAATCTGGCGGTTCCTCAGAAAATTGGACATAGCACTACATAGCACTACCTGAGGACCCAGTTATACCACTCCTGGGCATATACCCTGAAAAGGCCCCAACATATAACAAAGAACTAGAAAAAAATATCATCCTGAGTGAGGTAACCCAATCACAAAGGAACACACATGGTATTTACTCACTGATAAGTGGAGATTAGCCCAAAAAATTGAAACAACAAAGATTCAACTACCAGACGACACGAAGCTCATGAAGAAGAAAGAACAAGTGAGGATGCCTAGGTCTTTCTTAGAAGGAGTAACTAAATACCCAAGGGAGCAAATATGGAGACAAAGTGTGGGACAGAATCTGAAGGGGGCGTTGTAGGGAGACCATTCCATCTGGGTATTCATTCCATGGGCAGTCACCAAAAATAGATGCTGATAGGGATGTCAGGATGGGAAAGCTGACAGCAGCCTGATAAGGCTGTCTCCTTAGAGGTCCCCCAGAGTCGGACATACCCAGAGACAGATACCCACAGCTATCCATTAATCTGATCAAAGGTTCTCAATGGAGGAGTTAGAGAGTAAATTGAAGGAACTGTGAACCTTAAGGGCTGGTGGCCCCGTGAGGAGAGCAACAATACCAACCAGTCAGAGCTCCCCAGTGTCTAAACTACCAGCCTAGGAGCACATATGGAGAGACACATGACTCCAGCTGTATATGTAGGGGAGGATGGCCTTGTTGGGCATAGGTAGGAGACAAGGTCATTGGTACCCTGAAGGCTGAGCACTGAGGGGGGGAATCTGAGGGGGGGTTGGGGATAGGTGGGTAAACACCTTCATAGAAGCAGGAGGAGGAGGGATGGGATAAGGGGTTCCTGGGTGGTGGGGGAAATATGGTAAGGGGATAAAATTTGAAATGTAAATATTATATCCAATAAAAGAGGGGAAAAAATAGAAAAGCGGTTAGAACCAACATTCTTAATAAAATGTCAGCCCTCTTAAAAAAAAAACTATCTTGATACTAAAATTTGTTTTGAGAATTGTATATTGCAGAATTATCAGCCTTGGTGTATCTACTCAACAAGCAAGCTGGGCAGACCTGCTCAAACCTCTGAGGTCCGGGAATTCCATCTGGAGGCATCGAAGACACAGCATCAGAGGATTGTCAATTTGCTCTCCCCCCCACTCCTCTTCTAATATCTCAACACCCATAATCAGCTTGAAGAAGCTAATGAAGAGTCAGCGCCCCTATCCCCTGGGCCTAGGGACTAAGGTGGTAAATGTTGGGCTGTCTCTCTAGGGAAAAGTAGTGGTTTAGTCAGAATAGAGAGGATTAGCTAAGGTATATTGCATAGCCATAACCTATCAGTAGAAATCTGTATAATTAATATCAAGATGAAGATATAAATTCTTAAATGGCACCAATTTACTTTGTTTACAAATTTTAAGGTTTTCATTGGCATGAGCTTCTTAGTGATATAAGAGTGAGATGAATATTGTTACTCTCATAGGCATTGTACCAGTATAACACATTTAGGAATACAAAGCTTAGACCCATTCCTTCTTTAACTTTTTTAACTGATTTGAGATGGTCAGCCTGTGAGTTAAGGGACTATAGCAAATTCATGACTTGGAGTTTATTATAAGGGTGTTCTCTATGTTTTATTTAGAAATAGCTGAGTGGAGTTAACAGGCAACAGTCCAGATTACCTTACATGGATAGCTGGTTTTCAAAACATCAGAAATCCTTAGAATCGACATGACAAACATTTCAGTATTAATGTTCATTTTCATTAGAGACCTGTCTGCTCCAGACAGCTTCCTATATTGAATTCTAAGAAGAAATTGAGCATCCTTGGAGTTACTCCAGTTGTGGTGAGACAGCCACTAGGCAAGAATTGCCACTTTCCTTCTACAGACAAATTACTGTCCAGAAAAAGACACACTTGCAGAATAGTCGACTGATTATATCTGCCTAGACAGAGTAATCAGCCCTTAATAATTCTGCAGCACTAAGGTCTGTCAGATGATCCTGGGCCAGAAGGCAGAAGAACAGATGCTCCAACGTTTTGAAGTAGAGCGAGTGTCCAGGTGTTCAGAGGTCTCTATAAATTGGCTAAGTTTTAGAAACTATGATTTGTGCTTCCCAAAATTATAGTCAACTCAGTCATTCTGGATTTCTGATGGGGTTGAAAACATATAGCTATTGACCTTAAGAGAAAAGATCTGAGTGGATGGTCGTCAGCTGACATTCATCCTAAAGCCAGGTTCAGAACTAAATGTTTTAGTTAGAATAGATGACAGAGGAGCTGGTTAATCAACAAAAGGATGGACTGGGTATTAGGACTATCCTGTACCTCACTGGTACAAATTGGCATAATTATGCTCTAATTGTATTTTGAGAGAAAAGTTTCCTTTTAACAGGAAGGGTGATGTGTAGGAGGAGATAAGGTAGGAGGAGTACAGAGAGGAAGAAAAGGAGTAAGAAGAGGAGAAGAAGAAGGAGAGGAGAAGCTAGGTGTTGAAAGAGAGAAAGAGGGGGGAGACAGGGAGGCAGATATTCATGTATCTCCACCAGTCAAAGATAGTTGTTATATCTAGGTTGGTCAGTGGGTTACACCTCTGATTGAACAATTCCAAACTTATAAAGCCTATGATTAACATTCTTTTAAAAAAATGTATAAATGCAAAAAGGAAAAGGGGGCATGGGATAGGGGTTTCCTAAGGGGGGTGGGGGGAATGGGGATAGGGGATGCCATCTGAAGTATAAATAAAATATCTAATAAAAAAATTATATGATTAAAAAAAAACCACATGACCTTAGGTAGCTGAATCATCAAAAATTTGCTCCAGTGTTTGTGACAATTTATGAAAACTGTACCCCTGGAATTCCCTGAAAAATCTGCAGGTATCTTTTCTGCTTGTAGTCTCTTCGTTCTACCAACTGTTTATATTTATAAAAAATATGAGAAATAGACTTTCGAGTCATAAACTTCAGGAACTCTTTTAGTTATTAAGTTTTGTTTACTTCCTAAGTCTTTACACCATCTGTCTTTCCTCCAGAGGGAATGTTTCATTCCAAGAAGCAGCTATTCAACACCTCTCATAAGAATTATAACATGTAAAAATATGTACTCAGAAATTTCCCAAGAGTCTTACTCTATCAGTAACTGATTTCAACATATTCATTTTAAATGCCCTTACTTAATATTGAAAATAGAAAGGACACATATTCCATTCATCTCTTAATTTGTCATTGGGTTGGACAGAAAAGATGTGGAATCAGAATTGAGAGATGCTAAGAGACAAGGAGAGGAAAAGATAAAAGCACAAACAAGATGAAGAGGAGGAATGGGGAGAGGAGGAGAGGTAGCAGGATGGGGGGCAAAGGACGATATGGAGAAGAAAAGTCAGAGGAGAAAAAAGTTTCTTTGCTTGAAACAAACCTAAAACTCATATACATAAAGCCAGCAGCAGTTCTATAGATAATAATAAAGATTAGTTATGTGCTTTGTACTTAAAACTGTAACTTCAGGCAGATCTGAAGAGGGAAAAAATAAAAAAGAATTACAGTAAAGGAGACATTTGGGCTTTAGGTTTGTTATAAGAATTATTAAAGGCCACAATTTTACAAAACTATCCTGCTGACAGGTTTGCAGTTTCAAATTCCAATTAAATAAATTGTATGATTTTTCTTTTTCTTTGGTTGAGTCTTAAGATATACGAAGGTAGTTTCAAATTATTTTTACATCTTTTAAATCCATTTTATTCAATCCTAGCCCCTAAAAGCAGATGAAATTAGAAACTATATCACTAGGAAATGAAACCAAGTCATAAAATAGTTCAGCTGCAACCCCCCCCCCCAACACACACACAGTCATAACTGTCTGCTAAAATATCTAAGGGCTCTGTATTCTCAACTTAAAAAAAATTATGAAAAGTACACTGGTAAGAAAGCAATTTGGTTGACAACAAATTAATGAAAACAATGAATCTGTCAAATGAGTCAAGTGTTCTTAACATGAGGGTTTTTATGGAAAGGCACCTTTCAGTCAACTATGTTTGTAAAAAGTTCTTTTAGCTGTCGTTGTGTTTAAGTGTTCTATGGACAATTATACCTATAACAATAATATTTTAATGACATTTAATTATTACTTTGATCCACAAATGATTTTTTATCATATCTGTGAAAATGAATGTTCTAAGTATTAAAATGTTTTTGTAAGAATGTCAAAGAATCTAGAACTTGACAATACTTGCAAGTATCATTATACAATTTATTATCACTAGTATTGTTGTTATTAGTTCTAGTATATATTTTAATGTCAATGCGACACTAATTGGAATTACCTGACTCATCTTTCACCATTGACTCTTTCAGGGTACCTTCCCCTTTTCCACAATGATACCTGAGCCTTGGCAGGAAAGGCTATGATAAGATTTGCACTTAACTGGGAGCATCCTGTGTTCAAGTATTCTTTAACATTAACCAGTTGTAGGGCTTTGTGGCAAGCACCCTCTACTAAACAATGAGTTCCTCTGGTGATAGATAATAGATAAGAGGTGCCTGAGAATAGCCTTTAGGTCTGAGGTGAGAGTTAATCTTAAAAGCAGTTTTAATTTAGTGTTAATAAAGTCAAAGTTACTGGCTGAGAATCTAAAGTACTTAACTTACTAAAACACCATAATCTCTAAGAGCAGTCTATAAATAGTTTTATTATATGCACAGATAAATTTAGTTTTTATGCCTCATCACAGAAACTTCTTTTTGTAACAGGTGAAGATGACTACCAAAAGCCACCACCAATCAAAATGCAGAGTTGTGGAGCCCAATTCTAATGGATGCATCTGCACTATAATTCTGACACACAGGTAAATGTGGAATGCAGGTAGAAAAGTTGTTGGAGACAGAGGATTAGGGAGTTTGCTATGGGATTGTGTCTCACAGTAATGTTCAAAGATACACTCACAATATCTCACCAACATGATTTCCCATACATGAGCTGAACAATAATGACACACAAGGACAAAGAAACAGGGCCAGTGCACTGGTGGAAAAAAAAAAACACTCACATCTAGTGTAATGAAATAAAAGAATAAATCACACACACACACACACACACACACACACAAAGAAGCTATGTGTTTACAGCTACAATTTCTTTATTTTTGTCAAAGGTGTCAAGAACTTGTATGTAGACAAGGGATAGTCTTTTTAATTTTTTTGAGGAAAACAGGATTTACTCAAGTAGAATGAAACTAGATCCATATTTATTGCCTGGACAGCTCTCAGCCCAACCCTACCTGCTCTTGGGGATTGGGGGAGAGTTGGCACAGAGTCAATGTCACAGGTGAGAAATCCTGCAGCAAGCTCATCTGAACACTGCTGCAAGCTCCTTTAATCCCCTCTACCCAAGCCTCCATTGGTTCCAAGACAGCATCTCTTTTAAACAGCAGTTCCTGATTGGTTGGCATTATTTGCACCAGCAATCCTTACTCTCTCATGCGGTCCTTAGTTAGGTCCTCCTGTAAGAGAAGCTGCTTTTGCAGCTGCAATGCCCCCAGTGTTTACATAGAGGCAGCCATGCTGTTCCTGCTACACATATTGTTCATCCTGGATACTAAGTTCAAAATGGGAGAGCTGAAACTTTAAAACTGATCAATGAAAAAGTAGGGAGAATGCTTCAAGGATTGGATGCATAGTGTATATGAAGAACGGAGACACATAAAATTGTTTTTACAAATATCTCCAAATCAAATCATCTAATTAGTAAATGGACTAATGAACTGAATACACGGTTTTCAAAGAAGGAAATATACACAGGAAATACATATTTGAAAAAAATTCTTACCTTTCTTAACACTTAGGGAAATGGATAAACCATTTTGCCTGTTTCATTTTTTTTCACTTCAGTTGTTTTGGGAGATGTTGTAAATTAGCAAGTACTCCTAAGATTGAATGAAGTAGAACATTGAGATAATCAATCATTCTTGTTCTGTGACTAGAAGAATTAAAAAAAAAAAAAAAAAAGTTCATTTTGGATGAAGCTTCAGCCTTGCCTCAGGCCCGTTGAAATGAAGGTCCCTGACTTTAGGCTGAAGCCATAGACTTACATTATGTGCCCCCCCCACACCCAAATTTTTTCCTTTGAAGTGAAAATTTTTTCTTTAAATGAAAATAATTTTTCATTTAAAGGCATTATATTATGCCTTTCCTCATAGCAAAAAGGACTGAAAAACACATGTAAGTAGCAAGAGTGTGAACATGAGGCCTCAAGGCCTTTAATCATGAGCATTGTGCATTCTTTTATTTACTTACTATTGACTCCTTGTGAATTTCACATCATGCCCCCCAATCCTACTCATCTCCCCGTTCCTCCATATCTACCCTCTGCTGTTGTAACCAACCTCCCCTGCAAACAAAAAAACAAAAACAACAAAAAAGAAAAAAAAAGTAACATAAAGAATAAAAAATAATATAAAACCATCCAGCGATGGAAGCCGTGGTGTGTCATGGTGTGTTACACAATATACTCTTTTGCTGAAACACTTTTCCTTGCAAATGTCCATTGTATGAGTCACTGGTGTGGTTTGAGGCCTCTGGCTTCTTTTACAGTGTCAGTACTGCACTCTCATTGGGACTCCTCTCCCCTATCTTGCTGTTGCCCTGGGTCATGGAGAGCCTGCAGCTTTGGATCTGCAGGACCAGCCACTTCATGTACTCCAGGAGTTCACTAGATGACATTAATGGGGGGTAGGCCAGCTCAAGGACCTGGATCTGGGCCTGGGAAATCTCTGTGTAATAACACAGGCTGAATACAGCCTGCCAAGTTTCCTCCACCTGTGCCACCAGGGGCAGCTGTCCCACTTTGCCCAGACAAGGGGAGGGGCCATCTCCCCTCCCTGTTTGTGGCAACTGGCAAGAAGCAGAACTGGATGCCCTATGCTCATACCAATAGGGGCTTGCACTCCCAAACTCATGCCCTCGGGGAAGGCTAACCCATAGCCATGTCACCAGGGCCACTTCTACTGTGCTATCAATGTGAGGTACTACAACCAGCAAGGAGCAGAGTGAGCTCTCCCTCATGCCAGATGAGGTCAGCTTCCCCATGCTTTCTAGGCAAGGGGGTGGGATTTCAGTTCTCCTGCATGACACAGCATTTCTCCACAACCTCCAAGGGTGGGGCCAGCTCTCCAGCTTTCACAACATATCATGCCATCAGGATCTGCTATCCCATGTTGCCCAGGCAAAGCGAAGGGCAGGCTCTCCTGAATGTTGCAATGGGTGAGGGGCAGAGCCAATTATATATAGTTCTTGGACATTAAGATGTCACTAGAAGGCAGCCCAGACCATAGATTTCTACATAGCCTTTTGGTGGTGACATGTACCACAGCCATCGATGAACACAAATCCATGCTCCTACAGAGCCATGGAGCCAGACATAGCTCTCAGATGCTGCAGAGGCCAAGACTTCACTTACCACGGCCTCAGGTGGCAGAGCAGGCTAGTCACATCAGGTTGTTAGTGGGTATGCTCTAATCTCTGTCTTGTTGTCTCCAGTTCTGCCTCTTCATAGTGCAGAAACCATTCAAATTCTCTTTCTCTGCCATCTTTCTTCCACATATTTGCTTATCTGTAGTGGCATTTGTGGGTACCTTTTGCTCACCTCCACACACACAGCAGCAGGTGTGCCTTTGGGTGCTTTAAGATTGTCTGTCCACATAGTCTATTCTTGATGGTTATAACCTCATGATATGAAGAACATATCCTGTAGGTCCAATAATGTGACATTAGCAATAAATTTCCATCATATAAATCTAGGGAAACATTTAATCCATGCCAGAATCTGTTCATGGTTTATGGACATGAATAATGCTTTCTGGTTGCTGGGTTTTGATACCTACAAAGTAAAAAAAATTAATGCTGTGAAATTTCTGGTCATTTTAGAGGTGTTTTTTCCTTCATTAAGTATTTGATTGATTTCTGTAGTATTTTTATAACTTTTCAGAACTCTTATAAGGTTAATTTCAGAGTCTGTGGGTAGTTGGACATGGTAGGCCTACAGCTTCATATTCACTGTTCGGATATTTTGCAACGATGACTAAGAACCTTCTAATCACTTTTCTTCATAAGAAAATCTCAAGCAGTGTTGTGCAAATATTGACCCCCAAAATGGAATGTTGAAACACACACAAAAAATGATAGACCTTGAATTTTACAAATAAATTAAATTTAATGATACTTGTGGTACACAGAATTACACTTAGCAGGTTGTTCATACTCTAGAGAATTTCACACATTTTTTTTTCTTTTTCTTTTTTAAATTTTGGCATCTGTGTCAGGTGCATAAGAAAGTCACTTTTAGCACTCTGTTATAGAAAAGGAAATTTAGATTTAGAGACAAAAAGCAATCTACATAACTCCAAGCTGATGAGAACAAATTTGAACATGTACACTGCCTGATTTCTACTTGTCAGCACATTTTCCAGCCACCTTCTCTAACTGGCTTTGTCTCTTTCAATTTATAAACTCAAATATGTAGTCAAACTTTTCTGACAGTTCTCACTGAGTAGGCATACGTTGTATTCAAGAGCCACAATCATCTTTACATAACCCTTTCTATCTTCCTAGGCACTTGATTACCTTAGGAAACATGAACACTGGCTATGTGTAGCTTAAATTACGTTCTGATTTTTGTTGTTGTTGTTTTGGTTGGTTGGTTTCTGGGGTGTGTGTGTGTGTGTGTGTGTGTGTGTGTGTGTGTGTGTGTGTTTGTGTGTGTGTGTGTGGACTCAAAGTCAAGTACTATATATTCCTCCATGTTCCTGATCAACTACATAAAAGTCAGCTCTAAGATCTGGATCAGTACCAGGTGCAGAAGTGACTAGCATGGTAGTCTACATTGGCCTTACAAAAAAGGAGGAACCAGTTATAATTTGACCAAAATTAAAAAGTACAAGATTCAATTAAACAGTATTGATAGATCACAAAATATGTTCACACTTCTATGGAATTAAGAGTAAACAACAAAGAAGTAATCTCAGGCAGGAATCTAAATATTAGGCGAGAACAAAGAAGTAATTTCAGACAGGAATCTAAATTTTAGGTTAGAACAAGGAAGTAGGCTTCAGACATGAAAATGACCTTGGGCTAGGACAGGGAAGTAGGCTCAGATACTTTGGTCATCCTGATAAGCCTTTAGAAACAGTGATCACGGGAGTGTTCTTGTAACTGGGTTTAATGCCTTATGTTTTATTTGACTATTTGTGTTTATTGTCTTGCTTGTTCCTTGACTATTTGCATCTATTGTATTGCTAGATCCTCAACCTAGAACTGACCTTAATACATGCATGTAATCAAAATGGTATAAAAGCATAAAGGAAGAGGGAATATAGGATACGGGAGAGGAAATGGAGGAAAGGGGATGACATCTGTACTGTAAATAAATAAAATATCTAATAAAATGAGTAAATATTACTAAGTAAAAAATTTGCATTTTATTCTATATTGTATGACTGAGGTAAAGCATGTGTTTGGAAGCAAATTTATTCACTGCCCTTTTGTGGGATTCTTACTTTATTTGAAGTTGTTTGGCTTAAGAATACCATTTGAATTTCTCGTTTTTTGCTTCTTAGATATGCATCAACAGGACTTAATCATTGACTGTCTCTAACAAACCTGTTTGACTTGTAAGCCTGAGTAGCCAGTGAGCCAGTATCAACTTCTGTTTGCCTTGCCAGTGCTGGATTTATTGATGCATATTTCACTGTGTAGATTTTTCATGGATGCTGGGAATCTGAACTCAGGTACATCATGTTTGTGTATCAAGTATTTTACTGACTAACTCAGTTTTCAAACCCTGTACTGTCTATTTTAAGATTAGACATCTGTTTTTCATATATATCTCCACTTTTTATTAATTAATTCATATAATATGCTATAAAATTATTTTAATATTTTTATGTTTGAAAAATTTATCCATTCATATGTGTTTGGATCAAGTCTACTCCAAATTCATCACTTCCAACCCATCCCCTAAGATATATTTTCTAAAATCCTTTTAAATTACATGTCTTTACTATTTTAAATTTAATATCTTCAGGAAACATAAATGTTGTTAGTGCAACATTTCTCTGTAAATCCAGTCCACCTCTCTTTCATTTTGCTTAGATTTATTACTAATGTTCTTAATCAGTTATTCAACTAAAATTCTAAATTATTTCCTACATTCCAAATCCTAAATGGAATTATTGTTGATTAAACCAAAGCCTATCACTAAATGGATTCACTGATTAAAATGAAACATAATAATGCTCTTGCATTATGTGAAATGTATTTTCAGAAGCAGTGGGTTTTAGTTACTGAAGTTCAAACAGACTGAATCACAAGGTATTAATGAGAATGTATAAAACTTGATTTCTAAGTTCACACTTGAATAGCTGGAAAGTAGTTTTTGGAGGTTTCAATAAGCATTTATAGTACTGTGGATCCTAGAGCCCATTCATTTAAAAGTGTTTTAAGCTGAGTAGGTATAAATAATTTAAAAGACACAACAGCCATCCACAGGCACTCTGCTTGAATGTTTGGAACCATTCTTAAGCGATTCTTCCTGAAGCCCCATTATGATGTTTCAAATTGGCAATGCAAAGCGGATAAATGGAAACAATAAGGCTTTACAAGAGTGACGCATTTATGAAACCATATAACTGCCAAAGAACATTTTAAAGCACCTTAAATGGGCTCATTAATGAATAATTTAAAACCTCACTATAGTTAGCTACTCCATGTTAAGTGACCTTTGCCCCTTGGGTATCTGATCCAGACAAGTTCAGCCTTAAACAATGTAAGTGGGTACTTAGAATTCATATGCTCATTCTAATACATCTATTTTAAAACCTGATTGATGATTGCATTTATTTTCCATCTCTATAGATTTCTCTATGTCCTTTCAGAAAGAATGAATCACAAAATGAATATGAAAAATTATAAAAGAAATAGATCATGAGTGATCCTTGCTAACATGCATTCTGTTGGATCCTTTAACAGAAGTGGTTGCAGGGCGGTGAATTGTTGGTTTACTTTTGCATGCTACAGGCACATGTTAGCTTTAGATTTTGATCATTTATTCTCTAGATTTTATATTTTTGCTTTTATTGAAATGATATGTTAATTTTATGCAATATATTTTAGTTATACTTTTGCCTTCCAGTCTTCCTGCCAGATCCTCCTACCTCTATTCCCAGGCATCTCAAGAAGAAAACATAGAATAGATTTTGCAGGTGGACTGGAGGCAGGTTGGAAAAAGAGAGAGAGACAGAGGGAGAGATGACTGGAATTGGGTGACATAAGAATTCACTGTGGAAATCTAGTGTAGTGGAAATTTCCTGGAACCTATGAGGATGACTCTAGCAAAGACTCCTAGTAATGGAGGATACAGATCCAGAACCCTTCATATTCGCTAACCAAGCAAGGCTTCTAGTAGTGGGACTGGGACACCAACCCAGATTCAAAACATTTGATCACACAACATGTCCTGCCTGCAAGATATACTGGGACATTCAATGGAGGCTTAGAACTTATGGGAGTGGCCAACCAATAACTGTTTTAACTTGATCCATGTTATGGAAGCGAACACCTGCGGGACCCTGCCTGTATGGCCAGGAATGTGAGACTGTATATCCCAGAGATCTAGGGTAAAACTAACTAGGACTGGGAAAACAAAAAGAAACAAAAATGGCAATAAAATGTGATTCCTAATGTCATTCTGCTGTACTCATAGATCATCACCTAGTCCAATTCTCACCAGAGAGCTAATATGAGCAGACGCAGAGACTCACACCCGAGCATTAGGTGACGTTCAGCAAACCTTGGAAGAAGGAAAAGAAGAATTGTAGAAATAAGAGGGGATGAGGACACCAGGACAACATGGCCTACAGAATCAACTAAGCAGGGCTCATAGGTACTCACAGAGAGTGAAGCAGCAATCACAGGGCCTGCCTGAGGCTGCACTAAGCATCTAAGGAATATTTTTTCTTTTAATTTGGGGGTTTTGTGGGACTCTTAATAGGTTGAATGGCAATATTTTTGACTGTTTTCTTTTTTCTTGGAACTTCTTTCTTCTGCCTGCTTGACACATCCAAGCTTGATATGAAGGTTTATATCTACACTTATTGCTTGTTGTTATGGCATTTTCAGTTGATGTCAGTGGGGACCCGCTCTTTTGTGAAGGGAGATTGAGGATAGTGAGTCTATGAGGAGATGAGGGGGAAGAACTGGGAGGAGGGCAGGAAGGGCAAACTACAATGAGGATCTATTATATGAGAGAATAATAAACCAAAATAGAAACTATAAAATGAAATAAAATAAGATATAACAAAACAGATTGGAATAGAATAAAATAAATGAACAGAGGCAAAGAGGGCAACAAAAAGCACAAGAAATACATACAAGAATCCCCTAAAAATACAAGACCAGGAGAATATAAAAAAATTCCCTGGCTCTAAATTATGAGCCAAATTACCTGTAATGATAACTTTGTTGCTGAGCCACCATACTGATTTCCATACCTGCTGTACAACTTCACACTCCCCTTAGCAATGGGAAAGTGTTCCCATCACGCTGCATCCTTGACTGCAAGAGCTATCCCTTATTTTGTTGACTGTGACCAGTGTAATGAGCATAAGCTGAAATCTCAAAGTAGCTTTGGTTTGCATTTCCCTGGTGCTTCAAAAATGGTGAATACTTTTTAAGTGTTTCACAGCCATTCAAGTTTCATTTATTGAAGATTCACTCTTTGGTCCTGGAGACTATGAGATAGTAAGCTTTCTGTTGCTTCTGTTGTTGAAACCCAGACTTAATCCAAGGTGGTCACATAGTGTTATTTCAATTTTGAGACTTGCTTGAGCTGGAGTAGTGTTTCTTTTATGAACTCAGGTACCCTTCGGTTTTGTGCACAGATGTTAAGAACTGAAATAGCCTCATGGTAGATGTTTTCTTTGATGAGTATATAGGGCACTTCCCTATTTTTACTTGAAGTCTATTCTGTCAGATATTAAAATTGTTTCATCAGCTTACTTCTTAGGTACAGTTGGTTGGAATTCTCTTTTTCAGTTTTTTAACTTGATGTGATGTCTATTCTTGAGGTTAAGGTAGATTTCTTTCTTTATTTTTTTTCTATTTTTAACTTTTATATTTTCCAATCTGCTTTAATATCATTTAAATTACATGCAAGTATTAAGGTCAGTTCTAGGTTGAGGAACTAGCAATACAGTAGACACAAATAGTCAAAGAACAAGTGAGACAATAAATACAAATAGTCAAAGAACAAGGAAGGCAAAGTCCCATGGTCACCCCCCCCCCGCCCCATCACTGGTTCTAAGAGCTTATTAGGATGACTAAAATATCTGAGCTTACTTCCCTGTCCTTGCCCAAAGTCATTTTCATGCCTGAAGATTTAGATTACTGCCTGAAGTTACTTATTTGTTCTAACCTGACTTGGATACTGAAGATGAGTGGGTGATATATTTCACATCTGGTTTGTTTGTCTGTCTGTGTATTGGTGAGGTAAGAAAGTTAATCTATTGATCTTGACATTGTTAATGATAAACAGTGTTTGTTTATTCTCATTTTATTGTTGGAGTATGAATCCTCCATCTGTTTTGCTTTGCTGATATGATATTATTTATTCCTTGTGTTGTCTTGGGTTTGGTTAGTTAACCTCCTTCAGACTTTAGTTTTTCTTCTGGAGCCTTTTGTTGGGCTGTATGTTTAGATGGATATGGCTTAGATTTGATTTTATCATGGAGTGTCTTTCTTTTTCCACTAAGGTAATTGAAATTTTTGTTCACTATAGTTGTTTGGGCTGGCAACTTTGGTCTCGTAGATTTTGTTGAAAAATCTCACCAAACCCTGCCAGCTTTTCATGTCTCTGCTGAAACTTCAGGGGTTATTCAAACTAGTCACATTTATATGTTATTTGACATTTACCTGTGGTTTTTTAATAATTTTTGTACATTTAGAGTTTGACTATTAGGTTCTGACTGGAAGTCCTTTCTGATTCCAGTTTCTTTGCTGTTTTATATGCTGTGCTGCCTTTAAAGGCATCTAAAGGTTGCATCTAATGTTGTAATTGTAGGAGAATTTTCTTGGGAAAATCTCCTTCTATGATTTCATTTAAAATACTCCCTGTTCCTTCGACTTGGGTTTCTTCTCCTTCCTCTATTCCTATGATTTGCACCTTTTTGCTTTTCAGTGTCCTAGGTATTGCAGATGTGTTATGCCTGGAGTGGGTTTTAAATTTAACATTTTCTTTGAATAAATTATCCAGGTCTTTTAGTGTATCTTCAATGCCTGTGATTTTCTTTTCAATCTCTTTTCCTCTTAGTGACTCTTACCTCTGAGGTTCCTGTTTGAGTTCATATATTAATTTTTTTCAGATTTTCTTGCTCTTGTTAATCATTATTTTTCCACTTTCAAGTCTTGAACTGTTTCATTCACTTCTGTCTACTCTGTGTTTTCTTAGATTTCGTTAAGGGATTTATTCATTTATCCTTTAAGGACCTCTAATATAACCACAAAGTCTATTTTGAAGTTCTATTCCTGTGCTTCAGCCCACTGTATTTCTCAAGGCCAAAAGGTGTAGGGTTGCAAGGTTGTCATGGAGACATATTGTCCTGGCTGTTACTATGTTTTTACACTGGCATCTAGGTACCTGGGTTTAAGCTGAGTGTAATTCTAGGTGTTGTTATCTATCTGGTCTTGTCTTTGTTGGGTAGATGTTTTTTTTTTTTCCTTTGGTTTCTGTTGCTCTCTCTCTCTCTCTCTCTCTCTCTCTCTCTCTCTCTCTCTCTCTGATTCTTAGGAGAAGGCGCTATCTATGAGAATAATTCTGAGATTCTGCCATGTACAGCCACTAGGCATTTCTTTACTGGCATGGCTGCTTTTGTGACTGGCTTGGTCAATGGCTAGCAGGGTTTGTCTGCAGAATATGACACCTGAGACAAACAGAAGGGTTAATGAGGAAGACTCCACATTATTTACATGATCTGCTAGAGATGAGGACAGAAAGAAAGAGTAGGCCATAGCAGATGGTCTGCTACACAGGCTGGGATGAAATGGGGGACTGAAGTTGGAAAAGAAAAGGGAAAGTTAAGGTATGAATGAAAATTGCTGTCTTAGGGTTTCAGTAACTGGAATGAAACAACATGACCAAAAAGCAGGTTTGGGAGGAAAGTGCTTATTCATCTTATACTTCTACATTGCTGTTCATCTCCAATAGAAAGCCAGGACAGGAACTTAAGCAGGGCAGGAACCTGAAGGCAGAAACCAATGCAGAGGCTAAGCAGATGTGCTATATACTGGCTTGTTTCACATGGCTTGCTCAGTCTGCTTTCTTATGGAACACAAACCAGGGATGGTAGCACCCACATTGGACTGGGCCCTTCTCTATTGATCTCTATTGGAGAAAATGCCCTACAGCTGGAACACATGAAGGCATTTCATTAACTGATGCCTCTCTAAGGGCTCTAGCTTGGATCAAGTTGATGTACAGCCAGCTAATACAATTGCCTTCCTGATCTACTAGTTTCTTGTGACAGCCTATATTTCTCCTTTTCTGTTAAATGTTTCTAATCATTCATATAAAACTCACAGACCTTAAACATTTGAAAAACTGTTTATAATATTCATTATTAATAATTAAGTTCCTATACAATATGCTCAATGCCATTACATATAAAATACCAATATATGTTGAAACTTGGCACTCAGTCTATTAAGAACAATATATATTCACTAACATTCCAAATCTCATCCAGTAAAGTGTTATCCTGTTTACACCAGGGACTATAAAATCCACAAATTTGTATCATATTTGAAAAAGCAAGATACCTTGAATATAGGTAGCATAGTACAAGCTTACATAAATATATTGATTTGCATGAATCCAGTGTTCTACAATAACAGTTAATCATTTAGAATACTTAGACTGAAACTGATTTCAACTTAATTACATATATACTTTGATATCATTTCATACTGATATGATATTAACTAGAATAAGAAAGGCTAAGAGGAGTGGAACGGAAATTAGAGGAGAGCTAAATAATTAGATTGCATGGAATTCTTGAATAAAATTGTCAAAGAACACAACAAACCTTTAAATGATAATATTATCATGCTCAAGTTAGTCATGGTTATCACCTATTTCATAAGATTATGTTTAAATTGGATCTTTTCATTAGTATAACCACTCTATTGATTATATCAGATAAAAGAAATATAAAACCACACAGAAACAAATACCTTATTACATTCTTTCCCCCACACAAAATCTTTTAAAATAAAACCCACTTTAACTGAGTTAAAGTCTCCAAGGGTATGACGACTTCTCAAACATCAGATAATCCTTATGGACTGATTAATAACTGTCCTACTTATCACCATGGATCAACATTTAAATTACTGGTGTGGCTCACCCTACTTTCAACTACAAATCACTTCTACTGGGCTACAGTTTTCTACAGGGCTACAGATTGGATACATGAGTATTTATTACAGTTAAGGAACAAGGAGTTATCAATCGGCGATTTGCCAAAACTGGCTGATGAATGGTCTCATTCAGTTCAAATTTGTCATCAAGTGCTGCACTGGCTCTCTAAAGGATATAGTGTGTTCCTTGTGAACTTCAATGATAAAAAGAATTTCTCTGAATAGCCGATTATTTTTTGTTTACTAAATACTATATTATAATTCATGGGATTAAAGAAAAGACTGTTTTAAATGGCCTCAAACACTGTCATTTAGAATGCTAGCATTGCTTCTCAGTCATATCATGGAATTTTGAGAGATTTTTGAATGACATTAAAAATAATCTAAAAATGAGGACTCCTACATTTGTCCTCACTTTAAGTTGATGGATTAGAAGAATCCAAGATGTTTGGGCTTCTCAAAATCATTGATTGATACAATAAGTATCCATAATTTAAATTTTTGCATTGACATGTGAGAGATTTTGATCTAAGAGACTACTGCAATCTTGTCATAGCAACATCCAAACTTCTATCATTCCATCAAAATGTTTCATTGGAACACAAGCTTTGTGACTATTATTGATAATAATACTTTCCATATCTAATATAATATTACTTTAGGTATGAGTTGTGAGGGAGAATGCTCACTTTAATCTGTGCTGAGAGGTCTTGAGGTTAAGTATAAAATAATAAAGCAACATTAAAAGAAATATCAAGAATAAAAATGCTGTCTTGAAAACCAAGTGTACATTAAAATTATGAAAATATTAAAAGGTAAGTGCAAGCTCATCAGTATTATTTGCCCAATCTGTCTCAAAATGGCTTATGGAATATTTGCTATTATCAAGCATGAGAGCATACACTTCTATTTGTAGCACTTAGAATTTTGAGTGAGGAAGATTACCTATTTGGCAGAAGCCTAGGAACAAAAATAAATGAAGATAATGGAAAAAAAGTAAAAGCGAGAAAAAGGAGGGAGTGAGGGAAAGGAGGGAGGAAGAAAGGAAAAAATAAGGCAGGCAGACAGGAAGGAAGAGACAAAGAAAGGAAGTCAAAACAGGAAACATGTAGTTGAGCAGAGATTGAAGCTGGTTTTGCTTCTTTCTCCAATTCTTATGGTAATATAAATAAACCACACCAAGCTCCTTACAAGTGATTGTGTTACAGAACATTGAGCTTCACTTACACTTTATGTTACAGCTGAAAACAGTGAAGCAGAATCTCAAGTGCACTTTACTGATACAAACTCTTAAAGCATTGTTATAATTGTTCTGAAATTATAAGACATTGCTGAGAAATTTCAGTTTTTTCTATGATCTCATGCTTAATTGTATAAAATTGCTTAATTAGAATATTTGTGTAATAAAAAGCTGTTTCACTTTATTAGAACCAGGAATGGCTCAGAAAGAAAGCAATTGCCAGAAGGACAACACAGTATTGGATTAAGAACAGTCTTACAATGTTAGTAATCATTGTCAGCATCCAAATTTAGCTATGGAATCACTTATTCACTTTATAAGCTCAAAGCATGAATTTTATGGGGTGAATTTGGGTCAAGCACTGTTAAATTGACAAGGATATAGTGAAGCAAGAATTCTGATCTTAGGGAAGATCTCAGGATTGCTTCCTATAGGAGGCAAGAAGTGTATCGGAGCAAAGGAAAATTGAGAAAAATATCAATGGTATCAGTAATCAATCTAGTAAACTCATTTTTAAAAAGTAAACAACATGTTTTTTCTGCAATACATTTATTAACTTAATTATAGACTTCATATTTCAAGGTTGGCAAGATGGCTCAAAAAATAAAGGTGCTTACGGACAGGATTGATGACCAGCCTGAGTTTTTTTTTCCTAGAATTTACACAGCAGAAGGAAAATAGTACCCAAAGTTGTTCTCTGACCTTTACACCTATGCTATTCTGTAAACTCAGGAACTCACAAGCACACACACACACACACACACACACACACACACACAAACACACAAACAAACACACACATACCATGCTATACAGATATGCATAAATACACAAGTCAGGAAATATAAAAAGAAGTCATATTTCAATATCACCTATAATCATTGACTTTGAACCAGAATAGAAATGCTTGCATTTGCATTAGCATTTGCATGTAGGAAAATCGATTTCTAAAGGTACTCTGGGGACTTGAGGTCACATTTTACAGAAAATTTGCTAACAAAGATATGACATTTTGATGATCCTTCACATCTGTTTCCTGGGAGGATCATTGCCCTTTCCAAGATGTGGTGTGTTTTACCATTGTGTCCTGGGTCTTGTTTACACTTGAGGCTACTGTCTGTGGTTTTTCAGTGATAGAAATACACTGATTACATCAGCATCCATAAAATTCAACTTGGCGAACTTTGAATGCCTTGACATTTTTGACTGTGTGGGCAATTACTAACAAGGTAAATGTCTTTCAGAAAAAAGGAAAGTATTCGAGACAGAAATATTTAAAAGAATAATATTTGTTAGCATATAAATTGTAGTTCTTTTTTGGTCTGAGAAAAGGATTAGTTCATCAATTATCTTTTGACAGCTAAGCTACTTATAAATACAATATTTGCTTTTTCTGAAGATATATTGTAAGTAAGAGGAAAACATATTAGGAGTAAAAGGGTGTGTAGTTAACTGAAATTGAAATTGTTGACAGACTAAATGTGAAAAAAGTAAACAGGGAGATATGTAAGATAACATATTTATGGAGCACATCCCAGGCTGCAGCTCTGCACCCAATCTCACAAAACCCAGAGGAAGCGTGGCTCCCAGGAGCTCTAACCCAGGCAGTACTTTAGGTAAGAAGACAGCAACACCTGCCCCAAATAGGGAATAACTGGGACCCATTGGGACCCAGGAATTCACTCCAGGACCAGAGCACTGATTACTTCTGGTCTAGGCTGGAGCAATGAGCAGATCTTGAGCCTCAGCTCTAACCCCAGAAAAAACACCCACCCTGCACAGTTCTGACACACCAAGATAATAGGAAAGACAGGCTTCAGTCAAAGACAGGGCAGGTAGCGCTTAGGAGATCCAGATGGCAAAAGGCAAGTACAAGAACATGAGCATCAGCAACCCAGGGTAATTGGCAGGATCAGAACCTAGTTCTCCCACATTAGGAAGTCTGAATTTCCCATATCACCAAGAAAGCAAGATTCAGATTTAAAATCACTTCTAATGATGAAGATAGAGGACTTTAAGAAGGACATAAATAATACTCTCAAAGAAAGTATTATTTACCTGTGTTGAGGAGAACACAGGTGAACAGGTAGAAGCCCTTAAAGAAGAAACACAAAAAGCCCTTAAAGAATTACAAGTAAACACAACCAAACAGTTGAAGGAATTGAACAAAACCATCCAGCACATAAAATTGGGAGTAGAAATAATCAAGAAATCACAAAAGGAGATTACACTGGAGATAGAAAACCTAAGAAAGAAATCAGGAGTCATAGATGCAAGCATCACCAAGAGAATACAAGAAATAGAAGAGAGAATCTCAGGTGCAGAAGATATCATAGAAAATAATGACACAACTATCAAAGAAAACGAAAAATGCAAAAAGTTCTTAATACAAAACAGCCAGGAAATCTAGGACACAATGAGAAGACCAAACCTAAGGATAATGGATATAGAAGAGAGTGAACATTCCCAACTTAAAGGGCCAGTAAATATCTTCAACAACGTTATAGAAGAAAACTTCCCTAACCTAAAGAAAGAGATGCCCATAAACATACAAGAAGACTACAGAATGACAAATAGACTAGACCAGAAACCAAATACCTTCAGTCATATAATAATCAAAAGATCAAATGCACAAAACAAAGAAAGAATATTAAATGTAGTAAGGGAAAAAGGTCAAGTAACATATAAAGGCAGACCTATCAGAATTATACCAGACTTCTCATCAGATACTATAAAATCGAGAAGACACTGGATAGATGTCATACAGACCCTAAGACAACAGAAATGCCAGCCCATGCTACTATACCCAGCAAAACTCTCAGTTACCATAAATGGAGAAACCAAGATATTTCACGACAAAACCAAATTTACATAATATCTTTCCACAAACTAAGCACTACAAAAAATAATAGCGGGAAAGCTCTAGTACAAGGAGGAAAATTATACCCTAGAAAGAGCAAGAAAGTAATCCTCTCCCAACAAATCCAAAGGAATATAGCCACACAAAGACAATTAAACCTTTAATAACAAAAATAACAGAAAGCAACAATCACTGTTCCTTAATATCTCTTAACATCAGTGGACTCAATTCCCCAATAAAAAGACATAGGTTAACGGACTGGATAAGAAAACAGGACCCATCATTTTGTTGCATACAGGAAACCTACTTCAGTGACAAAGATAGACACTACCTTAGAGTAACAGGCTGAAAAACAATCTTTCAAGCAAACAGTCCTAAGAACAAGCTGGAATAGCCATTCTAAAACCTCCAGTCTGAGAACACAAAGGGAGGAACTCATGGTTCCACCTGTATAGGTAGTTGAGGGTGGCCTTGTCAGGCATCAGTGGAAGTGAAGGGCCTTGATGCCTGAAAGTTTGGATTCCCTAGTGTTGGGGAATTAGAGAGCAGGGAGGTGAAAATGGGAGGATGGTGGGACCACACCCTCATAGAAATTGGAAGAGGGGGTTTGAGGTAAGGGGCTTGGGGGGAGAATGGGAGAGGAGATAACATTCAAAGGTAAATAAATAAAATATCCAATTTAAAAAAAAACATAATGGGTCTGGCAATTGTAGTTGAACAATTGTTGACTTTTTGTCAACAATTTATTATACGGATTTTGTATAATCCTCAAGGACAAGGTATTGAGGAAGAGGCACATGGAACTTTAAAAAGATTGGTGAGACATGCTGTTGCTGAGACAAAGAATGATGCTGACCTGTGATTTTCTAAGTGCCCTGACAAGGGTGACTGGGGATCTGTATTGGACATATGTTCCTGACCCACCTTTGCTTGACTAAGTCCCAGATGAGACAACCTGCCTTGCCTCAAGTTTTTAGACCTTGTGGGATAGAGAATCGAAAAGAGAATCTATGTCTCTTGTTTTCTTCTTAAAGGTGCCCAGCTATGAGGACTCAATCATGTACTGGTATAGAAATCAACCTAATATGGGAAATAACAGTCAACTTTTGAAAGACTGGATCTGGACTTTGTCGGGAATGTATTTGGAAGCTAGCTGTAGCTCGCTATGATGTTAGGATAGCAAGAGATAATGTTGGGACAGGATCTGGATTTCAAACAAGGGTTAGTACATGTTTTAAGGTTCTTTTAATTGTCAAGCTAAAATTGGTTTTGTCTCTTCTACAGCATTTATTGTAAGTTGCATTTATTGTAAGTTGACTTTATAATTTCCAATTATGTTAGTGTGTTGAAACCTGGCATGTCTGTTATGTAGCTCTATCAACCAGCTTTTGTCTCACTGCCCTGAGTATTGGAAAACTTTGATTCTCTGAAAACAGCTTAAAAGTGCTGGAAAAAGTGAGTTAGGTTTTAAGCAGAAGCAAGAGAGAAGCAGGCTTGATTATTGCTGATATAACAGCTTTAATTCCATTAATTGTTAGCACCACTGTTTCTGCAATAGCATTGACACAAGAAATTAAGACAACTATTTTTGTTAACCATCTAGCAAAAATGTTACTAATGTATTGAGTATACAAAAGGATTTATATATGTATCTAGAACAAGGAATGATGCTCTATAACACATTCAAATTATCTGAAGGAGGTTCAGGGTTCAAGAGTTAGCAGCCATCCCAAGTGTCATAACAAATAACAATGGAGTAGTGCTCCTTTTGAAATTCACAATGATTGTCATTATAATTAGAAAAAAGTTTAAAGACACCTGTAGGATATTTGTCATGATCCTAACACCTCTCTGGGTGTGTTAACTTTGCATAGTGAGATTATGAATTTAAAGAATGCTGCTCTGTTGACCTTTGATGCTGCAGATAATGTCAATAAAATTATCCATGGCCTGAGCTCAGTATTTCCATTTTGGACAAACCTCAGGAATGGCATATATGACTTGATCAGGCTAGCTCTTCTTGTCCTGGGAATACTTTTCTTCCTGCCCATCATGTTAAATCTTATCTTTAACAGCATCAACATGTTGGCAACCAAAGTACATGGCTTATATGTGAAAATGGACCCCCAGATAGAGTTACTAAATTAACAGGTTAGCAAGCCAAGGACACGTAAGATTCTGCACAGAGCCTTACCAACCTAAGACAGCTCATTGCCTTTGATAATGCACATTCCATGACTAGTAAAGAAGGCATTCTTGTCAGAACAACCTAAAACAGGCTCAATCTTGTTAATGAAATAAAAAAGGGGAGAGGTGAGAGCCTTTGGGGCTACTTGGCAAGAAGGTGACATGGGCCAAGGACAAGGAAAGGGGCTGCTTGGCAGGAATATGACATTGGCCAAGGACAAGGAAGTAGGCTTCATGCAGGAATCTGACATTAAACTAGAAGAAAGAAGTAATTTCAGGTAGGAGTCTAAATTGTAGCCTACAACAAAAAAAGTAATCTCAGGCAGGAATCTAAATATTAGGTGAGAACAAAGAAGTAATTTCAGACAGGAATCTAAATTTTAGGCTAGAGCAAGGAAGTAAGCTTCAGACATGAAAATGACCTTGGGCTAGGATAGGGAAGTAGGCTCAGATACTTTGGTCTTCCTGATAAGCCTTTAGAAACAGTGATCACAGGAGTGTTCATGTAACAGGGTTTAATGCCTTATGTTCTCTTTGATTAATTGTGTTTATTGTCTTGCTTGTTCCTTGACTATTTGCATCTATTGTATTGCTAGATCCTCAACCTAGCACTGACCTTAATACATGCATGTAATCAAAATGGTATAAAAGCATAAAGGAAGAGGGAGTATAGGATAGGGGGCTCTAGGGAGGGGAAATGGGGAAAGGGTATCACATCTGCACTGCAAATAAATAAAATATCCAATAAAAAAGAGATAACATATTTATAGTAATAAATGAAAAGTCAGTGTTAAAGACTCCAGGAAGAAGAGATGCCCCCCCCAAAGTGTATGTGTGTGTGTCTATCTGTGTATGTGTGCTTATGAGTGTGTTGTTATATGTGTGTGTTTATGTGTGCTTATGTGTGTGTTTGTGTGTGTGTATGTATGTTTTATACTCTATTCATTATTAAAACAGGCTTAAACACAGGGTCCATTGTCTGCTTAATTTCTGAATAACACAATTTTTTTTATTCAAAAAATAAGTTTATTTTCTTACCATCTGAAAATAAAGATATTAGCAGCCACATATGGCTATTGGTGATAATCATAAGACTTAACTCTTGTCCACTTGTTGATGATAAGTGCATCAGTCCATCTTGTCACACACTGTAGTAGTAGTATTACACCTGCCTGAATTGTTCTGATTGTGTCTCTAACAATATCATATCATCAGAAATGTAAAGGTCAGTATCAGGGTAGTGTGAACTAAAGTTGCCCTCAGCGTACTATTAAGATGAGAAAAGGATCCTGCAGATGAGAGGATGTCTACTTACATTCTTGTGGAATGTACTAGTTACATGGAACTCAATTATTCAAAATGTGCTTGCACTGAGAAATTAACAACCATATTATAATAAATCAATTAGAATTCTATACTGAGTGTATTTTGTGTGATTATTAGGGGGGATGGTACCAGAAGTGTTTACTGTTGAAATATGTTGGTTTTTATAACATAAGAAGGATAAAGATTTCATTCTGAATTATGATTTCTGTGTCGGGAAAAGGAAAAAAAAAAGAAGAGAAGGTTTGTTGGTGTCCTGCTCTTTCTCAACTGGAAACATACAATGAAACATACCATTGAAAAGTTCAAGCATAAATATTAGTTATATGAAATAATTACCTTCATAGGTCATTCTGTCAAGTTTCTTTTAAATGATGAACACATTTAATTTAATTAACTTTTATCATTGTACATTCATGTGTGCATGTACATGTATAGGTCCATGTATGCTGAGGAGTACCTCATGGAGTCAGCTCTCTCTCATTTATATGGATTCTGAGAAGATCTAAGTAAGAATGCCATTCTTTGCAGCAAGTGCTTATTCCTACTGAGACCCTCCTGCTGCTCCATAATTAACAATTTTACTTTGTGTAATCTATGGATCCATATAAAATATGATTCCATTTCCTAGGTATTTGCAAATATATTACTTATGAAATTTCAGAAGTTTGTATGATTTTTAGGCTGTTTCTATTATACTGAATGCAGTACACATACATACACACACAAACAAAACATTTAATATAAAATGGATAAATTTCCTGTGGAGGCTTGAGGATTCAAAGTAGAGAAATGCTGGGGCCCTGAGACAGGAGTGGGTGTGTGGGGGAGCACACTCATACAGGCAGGGAGAGGGGGAAGGGAATGGGGGGTGTGGTTGGGAAACTGTGAAAGGGGTTAACATTTGAAATGTAAATAAATAAAATAACAAAAGTGAAAAAAGAAAAAAAGGAATTTAATAAAAAATTAAAAATGCTTACTGCATCTAAAAATTTATATATATATATACATATTTTATATAATATATATATAATTTATATATATAATTTATATATGATATATATATATCATATAGAATATGGCACATAGCACATAGCCCATAGCATATAGTATATCACATATTATATATATATATATATATATATATATATATATATATATATACATATGCAGTTTTGAGCTTTAAGAAGAGGGACTAAATAAGTAGAACACATAATTTTAAAATGTTATGTTTTATTTATTCATTGTGTGTACATAATGAATGTGTGTGTGCATGTAGATATTATAGAACGATTTGTGCCTGTAAGCTCCTGCCTTCTATCATGAGAAAACTGGGAATGGATCTGCAGTTCTCAGGCTTGGGTTTATGAGGTGGACCAAGCATAGAGGATTTTTTAAAAATTGAAACTGTTTTGTTTCATTCTATAATGTTGTGGACATGGAACACACATATCATCACATATTACCTAAAGTACTGAAATGTAGAGCAATAACTATTCTACTATAACATATAACATAAACTCTATGTATGGACCAAAATGAGGAGGAGGAGGAGAAGGAGGAGGAAGATGAAGAGGAGGAGGAAGACTAGCAGCAGTAGCAGCGGCAGCAGCACACAGAGCTACACAGCTCTGGTGTGAAATGCTGTCAGTGGAAAACAGCATCTGCAGATACGGGTGCATCAAAACTTCTTGTGCTTTTGCTCAAGTTTGTTATGAACCTAAATGTGCTCCAAAATAAATTTTATTAGTTCTAAAACACAATTATTCCCCCTAGATTTCAATTATCCTCAAATGCAAAGTGCAGATCAGAATGGTGGCAAAGTTGTAGAGTGGTTGTAAGGTCAAGTTAATTAACAGACATCATCACTGTGGAACACAGCTTTTCAGAAGAAAGGTACAGTCATATCAGTGGTTACTAATGTCATTATAGGATTAAGTCTCTCCACCTCTACAGCCTATCTCATGTACAGAAACTTAATATTCACTAAATACACTCAGTTACACTATGAGGTAGAATTAAGTAAAATCTTAGCTGTTCTTCATATCAAGAAGTAAAGAATAAATAATGAAATGAATTTTGTAGGATCTTGCAGTGAGGACAGAAAATAAGACTTCTCTTTTCAGAAAAAATTCTTTGCGTATATACAGTGTAAACAACATCCAGCTAGTAAGAATGCATTAAATCAGATTCATACAAAGCAAAGGGGTGCCTACATTGATGCATGAGAGGGTCTCATTTGTTTAGCTTGTGTTTCTGTATGTGTGCCACATTAGGTATTTAAATTAAAATAAGCAGGTGACATTATCATGGAAGGAACCTCTGGTAAATTATAGTAATGCATATTGCTGAAAGACGGAGAATAAGAAAAGGCAGATAATATCTAGTTTATTGTGAAAATAGTTGAGTTTTTATTTTCTGTAATTTGGGAGGGTCTTCAAGAATCCATGTTTTCTCAGTTCCCACCTGAAGAATAGCTGCCATCTAAAATACTCCCAGAGATGATCACCTGGGCTCAATCTTCTCATCTACAGTCTAATTGTCTCTGTTCTCCACAGTAACTTTTGTGCATTTCCAAAGTGATTTTTTTCCAGTTCATCATTTATTTCACAGCAAGCAGCACTTTCATTCCATTTCTTCAGGGTTTTCTTTTTTTTTCCCATGGAGACACACTGCTTTGGATTTAGAAGGAACAGGCCATGGTATGCAAAAATGGTTGTGCTTGACTAAATATTCAGCTCTATTCATAGGCGGCAGAGGTATGACTCAGGAGAAGCAGTCCAAGTCTCAACTGGGAGTTGGACACGAAATTCTCTGAGCTATGAAATAGGTTCAGGAGTTGCAGAGGTGACCCAGGCTGAGTTGAAGGATATGGTGATGGAGGCTTTGAATGTAACCAAGTGAGTCCAGGCCAAGAGAAGGATACAGAGTAGGAAAAAGCAAGGGATGGTGTAAGCCTGCTGACACCTATTCAGATCCTTCACAAATAATCACCAATGTGGGGAAGTGGTGGTCAGCCACTTGATGCAGTTTAGAGAAGGTAATTTTTGTTTTCAGAACTCTATGTATCCTGATGAATGTGCTTTCATTTTACATTTAAACTGTAAAATGTCACGGATATTTCAAGTTTATTAAATGGTATGTTTCTTTAAACCTTGTAATTTAGTAAATATCATGCTTCTTTGTTGCAGAAGGTCACAATTTTCTTCTGTTTATATGCAACTTTACCAAACAAATCAATTTTTAGTCTTTAGAAGAAAAGAGGTTGTTGAAGAATTCTAATCCAGCAACATGGCTGCTCTGGCAAAAGATCATATCCAAAGACTTTCTAAGTCTCTATGATATGATAACATGCCCTGAATTACAGTGTGATCTGGGTGGGATACAGACACACCTTCCACTATATACCATTAATACCCAACAATGAAGGTAAATTAGTTCTAGTTTGTAGAAGGAAGAACCCATGTTTAGAAATAACATCTAATTGTGGGGCAGAAAAAGTGACAAATCAGAGAAAGTGTTGACAGAATGAGTCAGAGATAGGATATGCCAAACTCTTGGGAGAATGGCACAGAGAAGACAGGATACTAAATTGTGGAGAGAGAGAGAGAGAGAGAGAGAGAGAGAGAGAGAGAGAGAGAGAGAGAGAGAGAGACAGAGAGAGACAGAGAGAGAGAGAGAAACAGAGAGAGAAACAGAGACAGAGAGAGAAACAGAGAGAGACAGAGAGAGAAACAGAGAGAGACAGAAAGAGAGGTTTGCAGTGTGTGTGTGTGTGGCATTTTTACTTGGACAGTTTCACAGAAACAGGATACAGAAAAGACAAGCTAGATACTGGTGAAGACAGAATCAGTTAGAGAATGAGAAGGAGCCAGAAGATGTAAATATATTGCCAAAGTTAATATGAGAGCAAGCATCACAATTCAGTCAGATGCCAAGAGAAGCCAGATTGAATCAGTCATCTTGGAAAAATAGATTGTATAAAGGCTTGGAGTTCCAGGCCTAGGCATAAAGATAATTACAACAGAGAATGGCATGCTCTGGGCTCAGACCAAGTAGTATATTCACAAAGCTTGTGTATGGCTCTCATCTCAAACCTTTATTTGGGGAAATGAAAGCAACATTTACAGAGACTGAGCTAATGAGATTGATATTTATATGCCTAGCTGTCCTTTGTCACGTGGCATTGAGGTAAGTTACATATTTTCAAATTACTTCAACATAAAGCCCTAATCTTAAAATGATATATGCTTATCTTAGAAAGAAATATTTTATAAGTAAACAATCTTTCCTGAAAGTGTTTGTTATCAATTACCATATTCTGATCCCTTATTAAATATAGATCATTAAGCCAGGTGACAAATATAAAAGAGAGTTTCTTAAGTCATTGTGAAGGTTTTTATATGCTTATCCTAGGAAATGGCACTATTAGGTGTGGCCTTGTTGGAGTAGGTGTGTTACTGTGGGCATGGACTTAAGACCCTCACTCTAGCTGCCTGGAAGCCAGTCTTTCATTAGGAGCCTTGAGATGCCTACCTGAATGCTGCCATGCTCCTGCCTTGATGATAATGGACTGAACTTCTCAACCTGTAAGCCAGCCCCAATTAAATCTTGTCCTTCTAACAGATGCCTTGGTCATGGTTTCTGTTCACAGCAGTAAAACACTAAGACAGACTTGTAGCATCCTACAATGACGTATGCTCTAAAGGAGAAATTCCATAAACCTATAATGACAAAATGACTGTAGTTGCTGAGATATAATGTAGATGATAAATGCCATTTTAAATGAGATGATGTTATTAGAGTACAGATAATAACTCTAAGGGATAAACTTTTCATTTTTTCACTTCAGTTTTCCACTACTGACATTAACCCTATTAATAACCACATCTTAAAGGAAAAAAAAAGTCACCTCACAATCTAACAGTGTGTACCTGGTCATGACTTTGTTAATTTGTATGCTTCCTGATGTTAAAATTTCATTTTTTCAGGGGAAAAAATCTTTTTTATAGTTGTTAAAACAGGTAGTAAGTCTAATATGTCTGTAATGAAGTTGATGACATTAAATATTGGACAGGTTTATGGAAGTTATTTTTCACTTATTTGGAGGAGTCTTTTGAGAATATGGCCAAGACTAAAGGAATTGCTCTCAGACAGAAAGTGAAGAATTACTACATAGAGCTCTGCATAGATTCATTTTATTCTGAACATCTCAGGTATATGATTTTATAACCGCTTTTCTTTTTTAACAGTAGTTTAAAATGAGTTCATGCCTTAGGAAACAAAAGATCACAGAGTAATTTCAGGGTGATCATGCCCCAAACTGGTTTCCAAGATTCATGTGAGCAGAATCCTGAGTTGTACATAAAATCATTCAAAGAAAGCCTATAGACAAATACAGTTGGCAAGATTATAGTTACAAACAGAAAATTTACCAAATGGACAGCCCTCAAATGTAGAATAAGTTCAAAGAAGTCAACTCCCAAAGTAGCCAGGTAGCATTATTCTTCACAGTATTTTTTTCCAACAAATCTTCTGTTGTTTTATCTACTTCATTTTGTTATCTTGAATATTCTGTTCTTTTCTTTCTCTGTTGCTATGCACCTTTGTGCTTTGGAGTATTTTCTGCTTTTATTAAAAAAAATTCTTTTCTCATATAGTATACTCTGATAATAGTTCCCCTCCTTCTACTCCAGTCAGTTCCTCCATCCTCTCCCATCCAGATCCACTCACTTTCTGTCTCTCATTAGATCAGAAGTGGCATCTAAGAGATAGCAATCAAACAAAAGGAAATAGAAGAAGATAAAGCAAAACCATCATATCAACATTGGAGAAGAAAACTAACAGAAGAAAAATAATCTCAAGAGGAGTCATCAGAATCAGAGACCTGCTCTTTGAAACACTCAAGAGTCCCATAAAAATAGTAAACAAAGTGCTATAATACATATGTAGAGAACCTGATGCAGAACTGAGGAGTTACCATGTTTAATGGTTTAGTCTCTGTGAATTCAGTTTACTCAGCTCAGTTACAAGGTCTTATTACCCTGGTGTCTTCTTTCCCCTCTGGCTCTTATACTCTTTCTGCCTTCTCTCCTTTGAGGTTTCCTGAGCTTTGAGGGCAGTGATTTTATATATTCTATTCATTTAGCACTGTGTGCTCCAAGTATACAGCATGATTTCTCTCTGGATACTCTGCCTCTGTCTCTCTGTATGTATTTCCATCTGCTGCAGCTTTGTTGACTATAACACACTTTTCTCTCTTGGACTGGATCTACTCTCTGTTAGCAGCTTTCTCTGGCAGGGATCCTAAAGCTCTGGCATTTCTACCATCTTGGGGTCTCCAAGGCTTCGAGGCTTCATCGTCACAGTTTCATGAAATGATACCTCAAGGCCTCCATTCACTGCCACTGCTGACATTTGCCTGGGTTAAGCAGCTTTCCTTAGCTGCAGATTCCATATCCCCCTTATTCTATACTTTATTCCAAAGCTAGCACCATGCAACCAAAGCTGTCATCTTCTACTGCTTACTGAGGCTGGACCATGATCCCCTTTGTTAATTACATCTTAGCCAGCTTTCTATTTTCCAAGGATCCATTCACTGCTTAAGCATTGCCATCCTGGAACTTCCTCAATAGAGTAAACTGGCATGAATTCAGAGAGCCTCCTGCTTCTACCTTTGGAGTTCTGAGATTAAAGGCATACACTATCACACCCAGATCTGAGCTTTTCTTTAATCCCTGTATACAAGTTTGAAGTTTACCTGGATAAGATCATGTCCCGAAGTCACAATGCCTTTTATTCCACTTAATATGTTTCATTTGTTTATCTTCTTGAATACAAGATTTAGCTCCATTCAACTTCCTGGTGCCTTTTTTCTTCTTGATCCATACATTTTATATGTTTTCCTTGTTCAGATTGTTTGTTTTCATCAGACTGTGTTTCATAACAGTTAATGATAGAAACAATACAACAGAGTCTATACTAGGTTACTTTGAGATTAACTTTTCCAATGTAATTAAGAAAAAAAAACTCTTCAATTTAGACAGTCAGCCTTTTTGGACAAAGGCAAAACTAGCCACATTGTTTACCAAAACATCACAAGAATAGTATCTAGTCCACATACTAAAATTATCTCTGAAACCCCTTGAGCCAAGCTCCCACGGTTCAAGTCACATCAACGCAACTATTTTCTATGTTCCTTCTAGAATGGTCCATTAAGCCCTTTTTGAAGCATTGCATTACTTTCCTGAGCTAAATTTTCAAAATCCACATTTCTCCAAACAAAAGTATGGTCAGGCCTATCACAGCAATACCCCACTCCTTGTACCAACTTCTCTTTTAGTTAAGATTTTATTGCTGTGAAGAGACAGCATGACCACAACAACTATTATAAAAAAGACATATAATATAGTCTGGCTTACACTTTCCTAGGTTTACTCCATTATCATCATGGCAGGAAGCATGTCAGTGTGCAGGTAGACATGGTGCTGGAAATGATGAGAGTATTAGAACCAGGCAGCACAAAAAGACTGAGTGCCACATTATGCTTGGAGTTATTATAGGAGACCTCAAAGCCCATCCCTATAGTGACACACTTCCTCCAAAGAATGTCACACCTACTCCAACAAGGCCACACCTTCTAATAGCACCATTGCTTATGGCTAAGCTTTCAAATACATGAGTCTATGTGGGCCATTCCTATGCAAAACATTACAGCTGACAATTTTTAAGATTAATTTTAATGTTTCTCATATTTTCTGGTTCTTCATACACACCATAGTCTTCTTGCTTATACACACAGATAGACGTAAGTTAATCTGCATATGAAACTGAGTGAATTTCTCAGAATCAAATCACATTTTATAATGTTAGGTATGAACAAGTTGAATTGTTAAATGTCAAGGGATTATGGCTTCTAGAAAAATTTGCTATCGCCCTGGCATGGCTGCACAGAAAGGGATGTGAAATAGAATAGTTCTCAATAACCCAAGCATGGAAGAGAAGATTACAATCATGAGAGAGTAATTTTCCCCATGCAGCTATACAGCTAGGAATGTAAATGTTTGAACAATCTTTCTAAACATAATTGCCATTGTGCCAAACATATAACACCACAACAATCTAACCCATGTACTTGGTTGAACTAAGAAAATATTTACAGTTGTGTAGAAACTTTTAGTTGTTAGCGGTAACTTTGTTGTAAGTTACTAGGCTAAGATCTGATTAGTTCACTACTCAGGTATATGTGCTCTCATTTTTTTGATTTTTCCCCACACTTTTCATATTTACATACACTCCAGCTGACCATGCTCATCAAAGATCTATCATTAGAAATAGCACACTATTTGTATAGTCATTGTTATGTATTTGTAACTTTAATAATTAATTTCAAAGTTCATTATTACACACACACACACACACACACACACACACACACACCTTCCTAAAGCAACAGAAATTTGAGTTTACCTAGTTTATTCCTTGCCAGGTAAGCTCAACCAAGATCATTCCATCAGTTCTTTTAGGGTTCATACCAGAAACTTTAACAATTTTACCCTCTACACTGTTTTCTGTTTCTCAGCTGTTGGGCAAAAACTGTCTCTTTTCAAATTGTATCTTTTATTTCTAAATTCAAGAAGTTATATGATGACATGCAGAGAAGTTTTACCTGTTAATGTTAGTTTCTCTCTACAAGGGATGATTGTATGTCTGGTAGTTGTGAGCTCCATTTGGTAAGAAATCAACAATTCAAATCAAGTAGGATTTCCCTAAAACATCATTCTCTAATATGTTTTATATTAATAGCTCAGCACTTCCTAGGCCAGTGTCTACAGTAACTTTAATATCTAATATGGCTGCACTGAATACTACATTATGTCTGTCTGGGTGCCAGTCACCTTGCAAATATCTTAGAGGGGAATTCACTGTGCAAAATCACAATTACATGGTGGGGCTGGGTTTATCGATTATTGTCAGTTGATTTTTATTATAATTCTATGATTCAAGATTATTAAGGACTCCTAGAAAAAAGCAGGTCCCAGATCCAGGTGTGGTGGTACACACCTTTAATTTGGGTGACATGTTCTGTTGGAGATCTACATGAGGACATTGGAAAAAGAAACACACTCTCATCTTTGCCTGCTTGCCTTGTGGAACTGAGCAACTGCTAGATCCTTAGGCTTCCATTCACAGCTGCTGCTGCCCATTGTTGGGGAGTTGGACTTCAGACTGTGAGTCATGAACAAATTCCTTACTATATAGAGACTACCCATAAGTTCTGTGACTCTAGAGAACCTTGACTAATACAATATTTGTCTATATTTATTGATATTTATGAAACACATAAAGAGAGTCTAATATTATTTTTATGTTCACATAAGCTGAGTTTAGTATCTAAACAGTAATATTGTATACATAATTTCCAAACCTTTGAAGGCTAAGTTCATAGGTTTATTTTAAATAATTATAGCAAAATTATATCATCTTCTAAGTGTATTGGTTTCCACATTTCTATTTTGGTTGCAAAAATGCTGCTTCTCTGATTTAGAAAATTTCTTAGTTGCTGAGGCAGAACAATTACTTCATTTCCAATTTAGAGAAGTTTTTTTTTTTCTAGAAGTTGAAACACCTGCTATGCATATGTTATATAAAGATATACCAGTCATTTAGGATTCACATTTTAGTATAAATTTTATACATAACTAAAATATGGTTCTTAATCTGTTTATATATACCTTTCATTGTTTTGATCTCCTATTTCTATAGATGAAAGCATATAAATGTAGACACATATGAGCATAATTAATGGGTAAATATGTGGTAAGCATAGGTAAATAGTGGAATATACTAACATGCTTTATCCACACACATTCTTTATTTTTTAACTTTGCAAATTTTTGTTGCTACTTGGTGAAGAATATGTAACAGTAGGATTATTTGCTGTCATCTGATTTTAGAAAGATAAATTAGACTTATTTATGAAAGATAGTGACTTCAGGATTTACCTTGCAGTTGACTATAAGGGGGTTGTTTGCTTTCTGTATTTATCATCATCATCGTCATCATCATCATCATCGTCGTCATCATCATCATCATCAATTATCTTACATCCCAACTGCAGTGTTCCCTCCCTCCTATACTCCCAGACCCTCTCTCCACCTCAGCAGTGTCTTCCATCCACTCCGCCATTTATTTTTAGAAAACCAGACTTCCCAGGGATATCAACCAAAGATTGTATATTAAGCTGCAGTAAGCCTAGCCACCTCTACTTGGATTAAAACTGGATAAATCAGGCCAGTATTAGGATATGGTATGAATGGGAGGCAAAAGACTTGGGGCAATCCAGATCCCACTGTTAGGAGTCCCACAAAAAGACCAAACTATACAACTCTAACATATATGCAGAGGGCCCAGGTCAGTCCCTATGAAGGCTCCTGGATTGACAGTTTAGTTTCTGTGAACCTATGAGCTCATGTTAGTTGACTCTGTAGATTTTAATGTAGTTCACTTGACTTCTATGGCTCCTGAAATCCTGCCTCCCCCTTTGAACAGGATTTTCTAAGTGCCTTCTAATATTTGGCCATGGGTCTCTGCCATCAGTTGTTGAATGAAGTCACTGTGATGCCCATTGGGTTAGACACCAATTATGTTTGTCTTCCTTCCTGAATCTGGGTTACCTCAGAGAGGATGAGAGTGATTTTGTTTTTACTAGTTCCATCCATTTTTCCTGCAAATTTCATGATTTTTTTTAACAAGAAAGTAATTTTGCATTGTATAAATCTACCTCATTCTCTTCATTCATTCTTCAGCTGAGAGACATCTAGATTTTTTAGTTTCTGACTATTATAAACAAAGTAACTGTGAAGTTATGATAGAACATCCTTTGGGTATGGCCCAGGAGTTGTATAGATGGGTGTTGAAGTAGATCGATTTTCAATTTTCTGAGGAACTACCATACATATTGTTTCCCAAAGTGACTGTATACGTTTATATAACCATCAGCAATGGAGTAGTGTTACACCTTGCTCCACATTCTCACCAGCTTGATGGGACACTTTTTAAAATCTTAGCCACTTTGGCAGTTATAAATGGAATCTCAGAGTTGCTTTAATTTCCATTTTACTGATTGTTGAACATTTCTTTAAGTACTTCTCAGCCATTTGAGATTCATTGTTTAGAACGTTTCGTTAAGATCTGTACTCCATTTTTAGTTGGATTATTTGATTTGTTGATGCCTAGTTTCTTGAATATATATTAGAAATGAGTCCTCTGTCATATGAAGTATTGGTGACTATCTTTTCTAATTTGGTAGGCTGTTGTTTTGTTTCTTTGACAATTATTTTTGGCTTTCAGAAGTTACTGGTATTATGTTTAGGAAGATGTATTCTGTGTCAATGCATTCAAGGCTTTTTCTTCTTTTTCTTTTATCAGATTCAACCTTGTATTGAAGTCTAACTACCTAACCTAAAGAAGATGATTATAAAGGTACAAGAAGCTTACAGAACACCAAATAGTTTGGGCTAGAAAAGAAACTACTTCTTCTCTCACCCCAGGCAAAGAGCAAATCAAAACAGAAAATAACAACAACAAAATACCAGGCATTTAAGGGATAATAATATATAATAAAATAAAAACTTCACATATTTTAAATTAGCATGCTACACATACTTATATAATGTCTAACTTTATGAATAAGTAACTGAAATCTGTAGTACAGACAGGAAGATTTAGCCCATGAAAGTCAACCTCTTAATAGAGGCATGCCAATTTTCAGTGTTCTATTCATCTGAGTCATCAAATGCCTTATCCAAAGGCAGTTTTTAGAAAAAGAACAAAATAACTTAATATTTATTCTTTACTGAAATAAGTACATATAAATTTAAAATGCAGTACATTAACAATGCTGAGCTTAGGTCTCCTTCAATTATTTCCAGTTAATCCCATGGATGCCGTGTTGCAGACCAGTAACCTGAGGATCATAGCTATATAAACAAATAATTAAGCAAGCAAACAACAATAAAAGATAAAGTCAAGACATCTCATGGCAGCCCATGCTAGATTTCTATTTTACGCACTTTCCTAATGTCTAGAGAGTTATCAAATAAATTAAAGGAAGCAAAAATTAAAACATTCAAAACAAGTTGGTTAAAATATTTTAAATCCCCAGTTACAATTTACCATGTGTGCTTTTTATTAAGTCTGGATATGCTCTTTAATTATAATTGCTTTTGTGTACAGAATGGTTTCTTATGTTAATTTCTTCCAATATTTAAAACCAGATAAATTGATTTTGTTAACACATGAAATATACATAGCACTTACATTACCCATTTTCTCTTACACAAACTAAAGTAAAAAAAATATAAATAAATAAACCCTCCGTTGCTGTTTGAGATTTCATTTAGGTAGATTGGGTTCTGACTGATTGCTTGTTCTTCATTACCTCATCACAAGTTGCATTGATTAAGATTAAAGCAGCTATGCTTACATCTTCCCAATGTCTTACTTAAAGCCTATTTAAACTTTTATTCATTTTAGAAAGTGTGCATTGTACATACATGAAAATGGTTTCCAAAAAATTCTTTTGCCAGTAATGTATTCATGAACTTGATTTTTTACCTTGTCCAGACTAGCATCTTTCATTAAGTGAAGCTTCTAAAGATTACCTGTGAACGTTGCCATTGGTGCTAGTTGCTTGCAGATAAAAGTAAGTTTCAAAGTCCATTTCCTGAAAAAGAGAAAATTTCTGTACCTGGAACCTTCACGGAATATTTAGAGCATTTTGGTGTACATTTCACTGGCTTCTCATCAAAGGATTGAATGAGGAATTAAATTACTACCATTCCAATAATTCTCTGAAACCTACAATCACAGTCATTTTGACTTCATGGGGTGTAAATGAATTATCTTTAATATAAATATTACGGTGAAATAATCTGATGGCTGTATTTCTTTACCTTAAGTTAGTCTCCAACAATCACACAGAGAGACCAAGATATATTTAAAACTGCAACTCAATACCTGAACAGTAAAATGATCTTTCTTAGCTTTCTACGCTACTCTGGCTACCTCCCAGCTTCCATGATAATTGCATATTATTATTTGATGTGGGTCTTTTCACTTCAGTTCTGATTCCATGTTCCCTCTCCTGATCATTTCCTTTTGATTACAATTCCTCCATTCTCTTGGGAGAACTGAATCTCCCTCTTTCCTTCCCTTCTCTCTGTGGTTGGGAGACTGACATCCCTGTTCTCTATTATGCCAGCCAATTGGTGATAAACATTCATTGACAATGCAGAGATTAAATAATAAGAATTGTTTACACAATCTTGAGACAGGGGATTTTTGTTATAAGCATGACAATATAGTATCTATATCAAAGCAAGTTATGAGGCCTGAGAAATCAGCATTTGAATAACACAAGGATACATTTTATATACAGTTTACAAAGACATTGTGCCTACAGTGGGGTTTCTTGATGCTGTAGACTTACTTTGTGACTTTATTATCTCAAGTGTATAGATCCAAAGTTGTGACAACAGTCACTGAAAAAAAGTTGAGTAGTCTTAACAATATATTAGTCTCAAAATAATTATATATTTATAATAAAATCAATCGCAAATGTTAATATTTATAGCAATTCTGATGATTAAACTTTTATTATTCAAATATATTAAAATATAATTAATATAAGTATAGGTTAACTTACATTTATTACATATTATATACCAAGGAACAAATTTATGTAATACTATTAAATCATTAAGACTTTTTCTTCATAACTAATTTTATTTGGCTAAACTATGTACTGAATATTAAAAGAGACTACTAAATCCAGCAATGACACCTGTTGAAGTATATGTCCCTAAGACGAATTTAAAACATCTTTCTAAAAATATATGTAGTTTATTCTACTTTAACTTTTTAGGACTCAAAATATCATAAACGGAAAAGAAAGATGAAATGGAAGTATGGATAGACTGAGATCACTCATTGTTGCTTGGATGTGTTCAGTTTATTCAGTTGTAACATTGGTTCTAAAGAGAATGACATGAGAGGTCTGCAATGTATTCCTTCATTATGAATTTGTGTTTTAATGATATTGCAGTTTTTCAGGTTTACATTAACCCTGGGGAGAGGCAGACTCTAATTCCACAAGCTTTGATAACAAAAATAGCAAGGGAACATAAATGAATGAAAAACCACTACTCCCTAGCTTGGAGTCTGAACGCAGGCATTTCTTTTAGATGAAAGTCAGTCAGTCTTTATCAAATTACACATGTGGCTTAGTTCTCTGGTATGACATGAGCTAGCATCATTTGTTTTAAATAAGCCATAATATGACCTAATTGGGATGAAGCTGATAAAGGCTCCATTGGACCTCTACCAATATGAGCTCTAGTTACCGAAAATATGCTTAGTTTAAATGACTTCCATCATAAATTTTGACTTTTAGAGTCGAACATGTAAAAATTATTGCCCCTCAAACTATTTTAAATGAAATTCTATATATAATAATATAATAAATGATGAGGATCTGGGAAGACAGTTCATCTGTTAAGAGTATAGTTTACTCTAGCAGAAGTTGCATAATTTGCATCCCAGGATATGCATGGAGGCACATATTGATCTGAAATACCACTTTACACATCCAGTCATTTCCTCTGGTTTCCGTAGGTACAAGGAAAGAATGTAATGCATAGAAATATGTTCAGGTAAATCATCCCCAAACTTAAATACTTTTTAATAAATAAAGTAATGAGAGAAAGTCATCTACTTGATTATCTCATTTATGAAATAGTCTAATAAGATATTAACAGCTTTTTTATTGTCAATTTCCAATGGCCAAGGTTAAGATATGATCAGAAGTAATTCAGGAAGATGTCTACTGTCTACGTAGGGACTCCTGTTATACTTATATATAGTTCACCAGTGTTCAGCTACTTTATTTTTCTGTTTATTGTTGTTATTGTCAACTTGACACAGACTAGACTTATGTGGGAACAGGAATCCAGACTAAGAAAAATCCTCCATCATATTGCCTGTAGGTAAGTTTTTGGTGAATTTTCTTTATTATAGATGAATGTATGTGAGAAAATTCCACAAAAGGAGGTACATTCCCAGAGCTGGTGGTCCTGAGTATGTAAGAAAGCAAGATGGGTGGAGCATAAAGAATAATGAAGAGTAATTCCTCCATGGTCCCCGGTTTTCTGATTGAGTTACTGCTTCCAGATCTGGTCCATACACTGAGTTTGGCCCTGACTTATCTCCATAATAGCCTTGAACTACTCCAAGTTCTTTCGGTAAGTGCTTTTGTCACACCAATGCAAACCAAGCTAAGACACGGACAATGGTCTTGCATCAAATGATTCTTCTACAAATTTCCTAAAATGTAATATTAAAACTTCCTTTAAAAATTGGGTTCAAATCAGCTTGCAAAAAATGGTGTAAAGCTACTATTGGTGTGTCAATTATGCTCTATCATATTTAACTTCAGAAAAGTTATCAGTCACAGAAATGTCTATAATTTACTTATTGATATTTAATAGAATAATTCAAAAAATTAAGAGTGATATTAAATCAAATCTTATCTGTGTACCATTTAAAGTTAATATAGTTCAAAATGCTTGCTTCTGCAACATTCATATGCTTAATTTTCTTCACAATTAAGTCATTATATACTAAATATATTTACTTATGTTATTCTTCATATTTTTGTTACATGAGAATTGATATGTCAAGATAATACTGAAATAAAAAAAATAACTGATTGCTTTACTTCAGAATTTTACATTTTTATAGTAAATAATTATGTCCTCTATAGTGTTTCCTGTGCAGTATATACATATTTTATTTGGAAACCCCCTGAATTGTTTCCCTAAAGATTCATATGTTTATGAGATGGATAATGCTGTGAGAAAGTAAAAATTAAGTTGCTTATTAATGTTTGTCAATAAACCTACACTATTTTAAGAATATATCTGAACCTGGGTTGTATTTCTGTAAGAAAGAAGTTGAACCAGAACAATAAATTGATTATGTGCATATTCAAATATTAGAACTCCATATTTATTTGGTTAGTATATGCTCAGGCCAGATAGTTGAATTATTAGAAGGTGTGGCCCTGTTGGAGTAGGTGTGTTACCATGGGTTTGGGCTTTAAGACCCTCATCCTAGCTGCCTGGAAGTCAGTATTCTGCTAGCATTTTTTAGATGAAGATATAGACCTCTCAGGTCCTCCTGCACTATGCTTGTCTGGATGCTTCTATGTTCCTGCCTTGATGATAATGGACTGAACCTCTCTGAACATCTAAGCTCCAATTAAATGCTGTCCTTATAAAGGTTGCCTTGGTCATGGTGTCCAACCAAATCAGTAAAACCCTAACTAAGATAATATTGTTACAAAAGTTAAATTGTGCTCTCTCTTATAAGTTAAATATGTTTTTGACAGTTCACATATGTGTATAATATACACTAACCACTCATACCTCCAATCCTCACCAGTCTCCCTCCTACCCTCTCATCCATGATACTGCACCCGACTTCCTTATAAGTCTTTTTCTCATAGTTATGTTTATTTGTTTCATGAATAACTGAAATTTTCAAGGATATTATGTGTGATCCTGGACCTGAAGTTACCCACTGATATCCACTGGGCTTATCAGAGGCTGAATAATGAGGATAAAAACCAGCCCTCTTCTAGATCTATTGGTAATTGTAAGGAGTCGGGCCCCAAAGCTCATTTCCTGTTCTTGACTAATTGCATACAGGGCTAGTCTTGTATAGGCTTAGTACAGGTAGCAGTAGACATTATGATTAGTGATTGTAACGGTTAAGTTCAGTCTAGAGGGTAACACTTGCTGATGATCACTCCATTGTCTAACTCGCGCATACTTGCTCTGCTACAGTATTGTTCCCTCTTCTACAGTGTTCCCGTAGCCATGGAAGAAGTGGTATAAATGTCTTGCTTAAGACTGAACTCTCAACTATTATTCCTGAGTATTTGGGGTGGCTACAAGTCTCCGGTTTCAAATTCTTTCAGTGCAAAGAGAAGCTTCTATGCTTAAAACTAGGAGTAGATTTTGAATATGAGCATAAATATAAATGTTTAGAAGGCAATTTGATGCTATATTTACTTAAATAGTGATATTAAGTTCTCCCTTGTATCTATGTCCATCTACCTTAGTTGAATTACATGTTATTGTGGCAAAATATTTTGATAAAAGCAAGTTAGCGGGGGAATATTTAGTTTGCAAGCAGTTTCAGGTTATCATTGTAAATCAAGGCAGAATAGTCTTGCTATATTCACAATAAGGAACAGAGAGCAAAATTAATGCATACTTCTGTTCAATCTCCTTCTACACTCTTATAAAATTACAGACCACCTGCCAAGGAAATGGTGCTAGTCACAGTATTTGTTTCTTCTCACTTCAATAAACAAAATCAAGATTAACTACAAAAATAATATCAAACCAATATGATGGGTGTCTCTGCACTTCCTGGTATGATTTTCTATTTACTACATCATTGCTGTCCTTTTTAGAAAACTTCTGTACTTATATGCTGAAATAATTTCTGTACCTTTTCTTCACCAATGCTCAGTGTCAGGTTGTATGTTGATATATTGATTAACACATTGACAAATCATCATTATGCCAATCAAATGCCTCTTATTAAGGAATAAAAAAATTTCTCTTAGATTAATTTGGTCAAAGCTTCCTCAGATTTTAGTTCTCTATTTGCTTCTCTGTGTCCTTTATATTTCACATCACATCAGGAGCCCCCTTCATCATGATCAAGTTGTTTTTATTCCAGATGTAAAGTTTTATTTCAACATACAGAAATTAATACATGTAATACAATATTCAAATATGCTAAAAAGAGAAATCATATGATTGTCTCAACAAACTCAGATATGGCCTTTGAAAAAGTCCCATGTTCCATCATTATAAAGTAATAAAATAATGGATAGTTTAGGGAAAGAGAAAGTATACATCAACATAAGAAAAAATATATTTAAAAAACTTACGACCATTATCAGAGTAGAAGAAGAAAACCTCAAAATATTCACTGTAAGATAAAGAATATGACAAGGGTATCCACTTCAGAGATGTCTATGTAATAAAAATCCATCTTGATTGAAAAATTAGCCACATACTATTTTAAAGCTGACATTGCATACCACTTATAACTGGAAATTTAGTCCAGAAACTTTGAGCTAAAAAAGAGTCTAATAGCAGTTTTAAAAATAACCAGAATGCAAATGATTTAGCATGATGTCTTTTAGTTTTTCTTTGCTCAGGAAATTGTTTACTTCACTCTTCTCCAATTATATAGATGGTTTTCCAAAATCAGATGGATTCTTTCTGGGGAAAGAATACACTAAAAGATAAATTTGTAGTGAAAATTCTGTTGTAGAGTTATATTAAATAATATATCAAGTTAAAATCTGATTTTAACAAATACAGGATGTTATTAAGAAACAAAATATAATTTAGTGTTAGTAAGCTTCATATCGAGAGTTAAAATTCATATGTTTTGTATTTCATTGTCCTCTTGAACTTGTAAAAAATAGTCATATTAATGTGTTTTACATAGGTATAAAACAAATAGAATATTTCAGTTCCCTATACCTTAAAGCCAGACACTAATTTTTAAAAAAAGAATAATGTGAATAAATTAACTATGGCCCCAAAAAGTAAAGAAAAACTTTACAAATATAAATGGTGTCTCATTTTTGTTGTATTAATTTGTGATGAGTGATTTAAAAGAAAAAGCCAGAAAGCAGAACATCATTGCTACATAATTAAAGATCATATCAAGACAAGAAAACTGGGAGGTTATTGAAAATAATGTTTTCATTTAAGAACTTTTGAGAATTTCGCTTGCCCTTAGTGTGTGGACAACCTGAAAGTGGTCACACCAGTAAGTAAACTAACTTTTCCTCTCTCAGCAACCATCAAATGTCAATACTTTTTCTAGTATTAGTGATATGTTATACCCACCTCCAGTTCTCCATGTTTAATTTTGTTTTGTTTGAGTTTGCAAAGGGGTGTGCACATTCCCACAGTAACTGTAATTTCAGCAATTGCTGTGTCCAGTCTTATAGTATGTAGAAAACAGCTTCACTGACATATTTCACCTCTGGCTATTACCATCTTTTTGTCTTTTCCTTTGCATAGATCCTTATGCCTTTGATATAGATATCTAAGGGAGGTATGATATAGATATATGATACAGAAATTTCATATTCCCTATACATTGAACAGTTGTCCATCTCTGTGTTAATTACCTTCTACGTCCATTAAAACAGATAGATGCCCTCATCTGTGTGTTTAGCAGGAGGCATTTTAATGCTATGTACAATCCATTTAGAAGAATACTTGTAGAGTTTCACTTTTGACCTTTGACCTATCTAGCCATGGGTTCTTGACCTCATTAATAGTGCCAGTTTGGGGTTCTGTCTAGTGGAACAGAACTTAGATGTAATCATAAAAAATATTACTTACACCCATAAACTTTGTACCACTATTATATGAGAACAATTATCAAATATAACTGAATTGAATTAGTTTGACTTGTTTTCTCAATTCTTCTTACTTAGGGCTAAATTAAAATACAAATTTTTACTACATATTTAAGTAAAATAATAATTATTTATTTATTTTCCTGAACATCTAAAATAAATTAACTTGGAAAGTATTTAATTAAAGTAGAAAAATGATTCAAATACTTTATGTAGCTTCTTAGGTTGTAGAGTTTGTTATACAACAAACTATAGTTCATTTCCATTTGCATGAATGTTTCAATATTATCATAATATATGTTTATTTATAAATGAGTATGTAGAAAATGTTGGGTAGAATCATTTAAGATTAAAAATATAAGCCAAGTTTAATTCCTCTGATTTTGGTTATATGTGTTATTTTCAAGCAAACAGAATCAATGAAAAATTTATGAAATTGTTATATACAGATACTGAATTATCTTTTATTTGTTATATATTATTTTGATGATGTATGCAAATAATTGCAACATATTCATGAGGAGAGTAAGATAGGGAAAGAAATAGTGTAGATATTGATTTAAAACATACAATCAAATATGAGTGTTACATACAAAATCCTTGTCCATTCTTTTAGATTGTGAATATATAAAAATATATGAAGATAAGAAATGAACTTTTGTACTAAGGGATATTTTATCATAGCTTGCTCAACTTGGAAAATCCAGAGATATTGATAACATACAGGCTCACTTCACTGCTATTGCTTCTGATCAAAAACTGGTTAGTTAGATCCTACTGTTGAAGACAAACTTTGGATACGGACATGGACAAATATAAAACTGATATGGAGCTGGGCAGTGGTGGCACACGCCTTTACTCCTAGCACTTGGAAGGCAGAGGCAGGCAGATTTCTGAGTTCGAGGCCAGCCTGATCTACAGAAAGAGTTCCAGGACAGTCAGGGCTACACAGAGAAACCCTGTCTCAACAAACAAACAAACAAAAACTCATATAGAGCCTTCCTAACTAATGGTTAGCTGTCATATTATCAGAGTTGTTGTGCAAGGTCTTGAGAAAGATTAAGCTATAGTTAATGATGTTTTAATATTGAAGCCCCTCTGAAGAGAGTCTCACTGGTGCTGTTGTGGCGTATATGCTCTAGAGATAAATAACTTAGTCCTTATTGGATCTGAGGGCAGTTTGACAATACTTCCCGATACTATAAACATATCAAAAGCATATAGCCTTGTAGGCCACAGTCTCTATGAGAAAATGCATTACTTATGTTATGCTAAATGGATATATCATTAAACTAATATCTAAATACTTGTGGTTATAGCTATAAACTCTGCCTTGGTCAAATTTGTCTTTGACAGTGGATGATGATCAAACAAGAGACTCATAGCTGGTCAACCACCAACAATCAGAGAAGATTAAATCTACTGTCCTAAACATGCCAATGGTATCTTTTCTCCATGGTCAATGAAACTGTGCAAATGACTTTAGATGAGGAGGAAAGATATGAAGTGATGCAGTCTATGTGGCCACAACAGTCATGGGCTATCACATTACAGATATAACTTATTACTTAATATCTCCTCAAACAAGAAAGAGAAGGGGGCACAAAAACACACTATGGAGAGTGAGGAAGAAAATGTAGATATAAGAAGAATAATCAGAAACAGCACCAATGCTAGTGGAAAGAAAGATTGGAAATGGAGTTGGGATTTGGAAAATTATGATTAAGTGTATTGTCTATAAGAATAAAATTCTAAAAAAATAAAACTAGAAAACAATTATACACACAAAAGATAAACCTATATAAAATATTACAGGAAAAGCCTAGAAATAACAAAGAGATGACTCGTTATTTTAGTGCTATTTAAAGCAAGTGGGAGACAAAACAGCAAGGGAGAAATACAGTTCTACCAGATATAAAGTGAAAGGATTCATAGAGAAAGGTTATACATGAAGAACTGAAGAGGCGGGGGGATCTATTTTGAATGTTTTCCTGGTTAGTCTGCAAAGCAATGTGCATAGAAAATCAGTCATATTTTCATAGAAAATTAACAGAAATTCAAGAAAATTAAATAACCTTCCAAACTCTTGAAGTTATAAAGAGTCATGACTTGGTTGTAGGCACATTTCTGTTGTTTTCTGGAATGCTATCAATCCATTGTAGTGGGCAGCTTTCACAATAAGTCATATCATTAGAAAGCATGCTCACATGAATGCAGACCTCATTTTCAAGATGTGATTACTTGCTGCTTCATAATTTCACTTCTGAAACAAGTAATGTTCTGTTAGGTTAAAGAAAAGGAAGAAAAGGACATTCATAACTGTTGCATTAATGATTAATTTGTTCTAATCACCCCAGTAAGTTTCTAGCTACCGGCCTTAATGTTCTGGACTCTAAAGTAAAAGGCACACACATGCAGTCTTATATTTAATATGTTTTAATCAGCTCAACGGTTGAATCACTCCCAAACTTCCATGTTGCTAATGCTTTCCCTCAAATCCTTTTGAGTTATTACTACCAAAATCCATATTCTATCTTTGTTACCTTCGACCCAATCAGGAGAACACTAGGGACCCTCTTCCCTGCTCTTCCATCATTGGTACTTGGTCTTCTGAAGCTCTCAAGCCTTCTTCTCCTTCTTCTCCTTCTAGTCCTCGTCCTCCTCCTTCTCCTCTTCCTCCTCCTGCTCCTCCTCTTCTTCTTATCATATAAGAGCTGTGACACTTTTTGGAGAACAGAGATCTCTCCCGAAGCTTCTTCTGCTGGAAGCTGCCCAAGCATAATGTTGTCACTTCCTGCCAGGTTACCTCAACTTTGGTTCCTAGCCTCCTCAACTCACTGGCTATTGAGATTCCAGCTGGCCAAACAGCTTCTCGCCACTTTGCACTGACTCTAGAGCAACCTGCTGAGTGCTTAGCAGTGCCCTGCCATTCTAGAGTAGCAGCAGCCACAGAAGAGAACAGCAACATCTTCCATTGGACTTCCCTCTTGCCTTTGGAGAGTGTGACTCGTTGACTACTCTAGCCAGGCCAGAGCCCCCACAGGTCTCTGGATTTAGCATCTGGTATACATATCAAAACATTATTTTTATTAAGAATCTGAAGAACTATATATTCTGTAATGTTTACATAAAATCATAAAGCCACAGCCCACAATTAACTGCAGTAAACTGACCTTTGCAATCAATCTACCAGGCATTTTCTTTGTGAGATATGAATTGAATTCTTGCAGTGGAAAAAAAGAATATCAATACAGACTTTTATAAATGCCTGTATCATTAATGTAGCCCTTGAGATAAAAGTTACATCCCTGTGTTTATGCAAAATTTTATATGGCTAATGGACACATAGTAACATTTGTATACAACCCTTGTGTGAATCCTATACAATTTAAATACTCCTAGTTTTAATATTTTAAACCATAGTTAACTATAAGGTTAAATATTTATCATTTCTGTCATTTCTCTAGAATATTCCAATATTGTAAAATCAAGACACATTTTAAAACAATTCATGCTAAGAATCTTGGTACGGCAAAATTTGTTCCTGAATTCTATACAAGACTTTCCAATTGACATTATGTGATACAAATTCTGTCTTATTTTAGCAATGAATATCATTACACTGATATTTTTAAAGAAGATGTATTATGTTAAACCACTTATTATATTATGTTTGTGATAAGCTGCATGAGTATTTAACATGTTACAAACTAGTATGTGCACATATTTGGCTTTATTAGGAATATTTTTCACATTCTTTTATGAACATAACATAGTTTTTTTAACATTCTTGAAGCATATATTTACTCGGAGAAAAATTTTTAAAGATGAAATTGTTGATATCTGGATTAGACTGTTCTAATAAAATGTTGCAAAGTAATATCTACAATATTCATTTTAAATATGACATAATTTATATTTATGTTTATTTAGAAGAATATGCATTATATGTGTATATTAAGAAATATGATAATAAAAATAACAGAGGAAAAAAATATTTGATATTCTACAACATTTGGTTATATACTTTTAAATAAGGGTAATGTATTTTATGCTAAAAATAAAGTAATGTGGAAGTATTTTTTTAGATTATATACAATAAATTGAGTTTAGAGCAAGAGCTATTATTGTTATTCTATGTTATTTAATCTTGAGATTTTTGATTATGTAGTCATATGAAATTTTTAGGGTTGAATGCCAAAAGGTCGTTGAAAACGGTAGCCCAGTATTAACTATGAGTTTTATAAAAGAGAAATTATCAATTTAGCTTATCTGATAATAGTATTTAAAAGGAATGGAAAACCTTGTAAATCATGATATGTATTTGGAAAAAAAATAGGTCAGTTTACAATTCAGATGGTTAGAACAGAGTGTTTAAGTTTGAATCCTCTGTAAATATCCTCAGAGTGATGTTTGTGGGTGTCAAAGGACCATTTACAGAGGCAGTCAGGCACCTGGTTTTCTATCTACTTTTATGTAGTGATGGGATGGAAACATTCCCATGGCACTGAAGGTCTTTAAGCTACAAACAATTCCTATAGAAAAATGCTTTTCAAGTATTTTCAAGCTGCAGACATAGATTCAGTTTAGGTCCTATGATTAGATAATGTTTCTATAAATACTAAAAAGTATTAATATACAACACACAAACCAAAGACCTTTGTACACAAATAAAATGCAGATTATGTTCCTTGTGAGAAGTATATCATGGACAAATTGCAGTATTTTCACATAATTCATTTAAAAATACAAAGAAAAAAAGATACTTTGTGGCAGAATTCTCCTAAGGGAACACTGATGAAAGTCAGACATTATGAGAACAAAATATAATAGTTGCATTATAATAATGTACAGGCTCTATAGAGTAGAATATACTACAAGGAGTAATGGACAGTAAAGAAAATATTTAAAATTATTTCAATTCATAAAGATTTACAAAGGAAACATTTTTAAAATGAAACAACCTATGAAAGAAAACCTTTTAGGAAAGAAAATTGAACTACAGTTAGTTCAGACAATACAAAATAAAATTCACTCTGACAAGTAGATTCAGTTACTAGAGACAAATAATATAAATAAAATAGATGTAAAACAAAATGGCAAAGCGAATATTGCATGGTGGTTTTAGAAATAAATATCTTACAAGCTAAGGCTTGAAGTCGAATCGAGACAAACTTTCTAATGGGTAGTAATCTGTAAAATATCAGAGTTGAGCTTTCTTAGCAAGCCTTGAAGACCAATAAATAATGATCAAATTCTTAAAAAAAATGACAAAATATAAAATAAATCATATCTAATAATTGTAACAGTAAAGCAAACAAAAAACAAAGAAACCAACACTTCAGTCAGATTGGAGATTTGTTATAATGTATTGGAAATATAGCATTTAGGTTCTTGTACTATGAATCAGCCTTGAGAACACTCATATCTCCACTACGTCACACAAGATGATAGACAAACTCATGGTATGAGTGTAAAGTGATCTTCTAGCACTTGCATCCACAATGGAACACCTTAAATTCCTAAACAGAGCTGGCACTCCCAACTGATGCATGCTTCGAAGGTCTCCTGTCTTTTATCTATTGCTTTCCTCTATGTCATGAAAGTGTATGAAGCTTCTGTACTATAAACAGAAACATAGTTTCTAGCTTCCCTGTAAGTTCTAGAATCTAGTACATATAGAGTTTCTCTTTGGTTTCTAAGAATCACTGACTATAAAATCTTGGTTAAATCCTTTATAACATAGTTAAGTATAAGCATCCAGTTTATATGTTTCAAGAATACCTTAATGAATCCCTACATTATTGAAAACACATAATACAATATGCATTATACAAAAGGTACAATATATTTTAAAGAATATTACAACCAGAAACAATGTGCATAATTAATAAAAATATAATTATTCTACAAATTCTTTCGATTTATAACTAGTTGATGTTGTGCATATTTTGATCCTCTGTCTATTTTATATGGATATTGCTATTCTCAGCCATAATAAAATTAAACTATGCTTTACACAGCAGGTATCCCCCTCAGAGTTGACTATCTTAATAATAGAGTCTTGATAATTATAAAGCTCTAACAATGTGACAGGAAAAAGATCCAAGATTGTGATGATTCCTACATGTTAAATAAAAGAAGTCTATTTATCCTTACATGTCCTCATGGCTGATGTGGTGAGTTCAATAAAAATGGTCCCCATAAATCCTTGTGGTGTAGAAATATTACAAGGTATGGCCTTGTTGAAGTAGATGTACCATTGTTGGAGAAAGTATGTCATTAGCAGGTTGGTTTTGAAGTCTCAAAAGCTCAGACCAGCTCTTTGACTGCTACATGTCCATCTGGATATAGGACTCTCAGCTCCTTCTTCAATATCATGTCTGCCTGCATGCTGCCATGTCTCCTGCAATGCAGAAAATGGACTAACCCTCTGAACTGTAAGCTACCCCCAATTAAAGGCTTTCCTTTATAACGTGCCATGATCAGAACATAACATTTCTTCACAGCAGTAAAACTAAGACAGGTGTCATACATGAAAAAATGTCTCAAACATAAACAAAATGTTAGAACATGGTTAAAATTTGTGGAAGAAAAATTATATCTATCTTTTATTTCTGAAATGTGAAATGAAGGAGATTGATCTCAGTTTTAATATTTGCTGTCAATAATTTATTTCATGTAGGTTTTTTTCCCAAAATGGCATTTACTTCCATGACATTAAAAAAATACATATCAGGTATTCAAAAGCTATTGACATGATCCTTTTTTTTTTCCTAGTTTGAGTAAGAACCCCATTTTGTTTTCTTTCTTTTAACAAAGTCCTTTACAGCTGACCCAAACAGATGTGTGTGTGTGTGTGTGTGTGTGTGTGTGTGTGTGTGTGTACTTTCAAAATTATTGTGATTCTAAGATAAGAAAGTAAATAACTTTAGGAGGGCATGAATGTTCTATGAAAATAAGCTTCTTCAATACACTGTAAGCTGTGCTTTCTTTATTCTCTCAATCAAGTCTAATTTGGCTTGTTCAAACTTCCTGGAGAGCAAGGTTGACTCTGTTTCAATGAGGATTAATGTCTTTCCTTCTGCTAAATAAGGGAACCTCATAGTCACCATTCTGCAGTCTCTCTGGGATGGCTCTGTTATTTTATGGAGCAATCAGAATAGCCTCCAGCTGTTTTGGGCTCTGTGTTACCAGCCAGGGATGCTGTTCCTGTGGCTCACCCAGCACTTTTCATTTTCTCATTTAATTATGGCAGAATGTGTTTCTTATCTATTTTTTCTTTATTCTTTTCCCTAGGCAAAAGCGTGATTGCATAGATTTTTATGAAAGCTAACATTATCCTCTATTTTTCTGTGGTGGAACTAGTTACAGTCAAGGCTTGCTAATAAGCTGCTACTTGTGCAATATCTCAAGTATTGCAGTTGGAAATTGTGTTCAAGTACACTTTGCAAACCTAGATACTTGTCATTGATGTTGATTCTAGCTGCTATTAGTGAGTTACTTCCCTTGTCAATTGAAAACAATTATATTGTTGCCGTTAAGATTGACACATTGAAAATAGTATGTTCAAAAAAAAAACAAAAAAAAACCAAAAAAACAAAAAAATAAATAAAAAATAAAAAAAGAAAATAGTATGTTTATACTGCAAAACATAAGATTCAATAATCTACATGAAATCAACATAAAGCATATTATAGCTAAATTCTAGGAATTATTAAAGCTGCACAAGTATTTTAATAAACAAAATATGTCTTAGTAAATTTTTCACACACATATAGAGATTTAGAAGAAAATCTAATAACTTTCTCAGTTTCTGGGAAATGTCACTGCTCATTACTTGTCTCAGGTCCTTATAGTGCTATTCTTAGCTCCTGTAGGCTAGCTATAATTTTGTGTCGTATAGCCTTTACACATGTCATCTCATAGGCTTCCAATAGAATGATTGCTTATACTAAGTTTAACATAAGTTTTTCTGATTTTATTCCAGTTAAATTAACTCATATGTAAGCTAACGACCATGAAAGTCTCTGGCTTTCCCAGTTTCCTTATTCTATGACGGAACAATGAGGGGTATTTCACCTCATTCAATGTCTGAATGTTTTTTAACCGTGGTACAGATATGACATCTTGTATCTGTCCACAAGATGGGTCAGATTGGACAATGAATCATTTCCATCATCATATCAGCCCTGAATTTTAGATAATCAGGAAGAGTAAAAAGTGTACAGAGAATGACTTTTTATCTATGAGAGTAAAAGAAAAAAATCTGTCCAGACCTACTGTTTTGGACAAGTTAAACATGATAATGTCATTCAGCCATATCCCTGTAGAAATAAACATTCTGAACACAACCTAAGATACTGAACTAGTAGGGGCAAAAGGCTCATTCTGCAGAGCAATTAAAGTGTGTTTACTGTCCTTGCACAGGAACCAAGTCCAATTTCTAATACATATTTCAGGTTGTTCACAACTATTTTTAACCATGCCTCAACGAGTTCTAAGTCATCTGGTCTCCATGAACATTGTACTCAATTTCAACACACATCACACACACACACTCATACATACATACACACACACACACACACACACACACACTCATACATACATACATACATACATACACACACACACACACACACACTCATAAATACATACATACACACACACACACACACACACACTCATACATACATACATACATACACACACACATCTTAAAATAAAATAATATATCTTAATATAAAATTATGGGTTGGAGAGATGGGTCAGAATTTAAGGGCACAGGCTATTCTCCCAGAGGTCCTGAGTTCAATTCCCAGCAATATCATGATGCCTCACAGCCCTCTGTCATGGGATCTGATGTACTCGTCTGGTGTATCTAAAGACAGTGACAGTATACACATGCACATAAAATAAATAAATCTTTTAAAAAGTAAATCAAAATATTGAATTTAAAGAGTGTTCAAATGCAGGAACTAGTGAGATTATGTAATACTTATTTGACATGGTCTTTCATAAAGAGGAAAAATGCCTTAATTTTGATATAAAATACATGGATTGAATGTCTTTCAAATAACTGTCCTTAAAAACACAAATTTGAGAGTATTTTTGTAAATAATTAAAAATAGATTACATTCAATCAATCTAAATTTGGTCTAGATGGAGATTTGGTTAAAATAATACCGGATATTCATATCCATTCTATATTTATATTTCCTTGAGCTAAAAATCAATTGAAGCTAAATGATCACATTTATTTATACATAATGAAGGATGTGAAGATAAATGACAAATATAATTTCTAATCTATTCCCCTTCCAATATTAACCATGAAATATACAAGAAGAACGTGAATTTTAAACGTTAATATTTAATGTGAATAATAATAACTTTAAAAAGATATTCTGTCTCAAGGACAGTTTTTGTATAAATGACACAGCTAACATCTTAATAGTCTCACACTGCCAATGTGGAAAAGCAAGGATAAGAGAAAGTAAATTCAGAGTAAAGTCATGTTTGATTATTGAATCTCAATCTACGTTGCCTTATGCCAGTTTGAATAGTTCTGTCTAGGTGCCTGAGTGTGTATGTGACTACTAGTATATAGGTTTGCAGCTATACATGTGTTTCACTTAAAGGTGGAGATTGTGATGATCACAGTGTTTTTCTAATCATTGTTTTCATTATTTTAGACACAGTTTTTCAATAATTCTCACTGATTAGTCTGTAGCAGCTGGCAAGCAAACTCCAGAAATCCATCTATCCCTACTTCACCAATACTGAGATTAAGGGTTAAGGCCCTTGGCATTTACATTGACACTGGAGATGAGACTCAGATTTTTATTCTTTGGCAGTGCACACTTGATATTCTGAGCCATCCTGACAGCTCTTCTTTTCAGCAGAAAGCTTTAGTAGAAAAATGTACATGATATGGTAATTTAAGAGTCACTTATGGGAAAGATAGATGAAACTAATGCTTATATGACACAAATTTTCTATTGATATAAATTATTATTTAAAAATAAGTTTTTGAATAAATGTTCTTGTAGAGGAATTTCAATCCAGTACCGAGGATGCTTGGGCTGGAATACAGACTTGCCATACTATATATACATCTTTTATCTCAAACAATATAGGAAAGATGAGTTTGCAGAAGAAAGAGCCATGTGTCAAAATGACTTCTTTTTTATTGGTTAATTTATTTATTTAGGTTTCAAATGTTATTCCCCTTTCCAGTAACCCTCCAAAACTCTCCTATCCCATCACACCTCTCCCCTGCTCCTATCAGGGTGCTCCCCCACCCACCCACCAACTCCCATCTTACCTCCCTAGCAATTCCCCATGCTGGGGCATGGAGCCTCCATATGACCAAGGACCTCCACTCCCACTGATGCCAGATAAGGCCATCCTCTGCTACATCTGCAGCTGGAGCCATGAGTCTCTCCATGTGTACTCTTTGGTTGGTGGTTTAGTCCCTGGGAGCTCTAGGGTATCTGGTTGGTTGATATTGTTCTTCAAATGAGGTTACAAACCCTTTCAGCTCCTTCAGTCCTTCCACTAACTCCTCCATTAGGGTCCCCTTGCTCAGTCAGATGTTTGGCTGCAAGCATCCACATCTATATTGGTCAGATTCTGGTAGAGTCTCTCAGGGGACAGCTATACCAAGCTCCTAACAGAAAGTACTTCTTGGCATCAGCAATAGTGTCTGGGTTTGGTGTGTGTGTATGGGGTGGAACCATAGGTGGGGCAGTCTCTGGATGGCCTTTTCTTTAGTCTCTGCTCCACTCTTTATCACTGCATTTGCTTTAGACAGGGACAATTCTGGGTTAATATTTTTGAAATGGATGGGTAGCCCCATCGCTCAACTAGGAGCAATGCCTAACCTCTAGATATGGCCTCTCTAGGTTTTCTCTCCCCTTTCTTGGGTATTTCAGCTTAGGTCATCCCCTTTGGGTCCTGAGAGACTCTTGCTTTCCTGGTATCTGGGATTTTCTAGTGGCTACCCCCAGCTCCCCATCTCCTGATGCTACACACCTCCATTGAAATTCGTCACCCTTTGTACATCACCCCTGTTTCCTCCCACATCTGATCCTGACCCCCTTTATCCCTACTTCTTCTCTCTCCTGCCAGGTTCCCTCCTTCACTCTCCTATGTTTATTTTGTTACCTCTTCTAATTAGGACTGAAACATCCAAACTTGGTCTTCCTTCTTCCTATGGTCTGTGAGTTGTATTGTGGTATTGGAGCATTTTTCTAATATCTACTTATCAGTGAGTGCATATCATGTGTGTTCTTTTATGACTCAATTACTTCACTCAGGATGACATTTTCTAGTTCCATCCATTTACTTGCACATTTTATAAAGTCATTGTTTTTAATAGCTGAGTGGTACTCCATTGTGTAAATGTACCACATTTTCTGTATCCATTCCTCTGTTGAGGGACATATGGGTTGATTCCAACTTCTGGCTATTATAAATAAGGCTGTAGGAATATAGTGGAGTATGTGTCCTTGTTATATGTTGGAGCATCTCTAAGCTCAAGTCCAAGGGAATCAAGGACCTCAACATAAAACCACATACACTGAATTTGATAGGAGAGAACATGGGAAAGAACCTTGAACACATTATCACAGGGAAAATTTTTCTGAACCAATGGCTTATAATCTAAGATCAACAATTGGCAAATGGGACCCCATAAAATTGAAAAGCTTCTGTAAGGCAAAGGACACTGTCAATAGGACAAAATGGCAACCTACAGATTGATGGCCAAGAAACACCTAAAGAAATGTTCAACATCCTTAGTCATCAGGGAACTACAAATCAAAGCAACCCTGAGGTTCTACCTCACACCAGTCAGAATGGCTAAAATCAAAAACACAGGTGACAGTGGATGCTGGCAAGGAGCTGAAGAAAGATGAACATTCCTATATTGCTGGTGGGATTGCAAGCTGGTACATCTCTGGAAATCAGTTGTTGGTTCCTCAGAAAATTGGACATAGTCTTGCCTGACAACCCAGCTATTTCACTCCTTGGCATATACACAAAATGTATCAAAGTGACTTCTAATTGATTGGTAGACAAAGTAATGAATCAGAGAAAGATTTTGACAGAATAAGATATGCCCAATTTTCACAAGAACAGCACAGGAAGGAGAAGCTATTTTTAAGATGGCAGGGAGAGACAGTTGTGTTGTTAATGAGTTGAGAGGCTATGCAGTGACAGTTCATGCTGGTGAAGATGTGGAAAAAGAGGAGCACTCCTCCATTGCTGGAGGGATTGCAAGCTGGTTCATCCAGTCTAGAAATCAATCTGGTGGTTCCTCAGAATATTAGAAATAGTTCGATCTGAAAACCCAACTATACCACTCTTGGTCATATACACAAAAGATGCCCTATCACAAGGACACATGCTGCACCATATTCATAGCAGACTTTTGTAATAGCCAGAAGCTGAAAATAACCAAGATGTCCCTCAACCAAAGAATAGATACAGAAAATTTGATTCATTTATGCAATGGAATACTATTCAGCTATTAAGAACAATTACTTCATAAAATTTGCAGGCAAATGAAAGGAACTGGAAAATATCATCCTGAGCAATGCTAACTCAGACCTTGACACTAATAGACCAAAAGAAGTGTAACAAGTAGAAAGGCCGAAGTGAGGATATGCCTATTCCACTTCAAACAGTGAGGGAAATAATCACTGGAGTAAGAAAGTGAGGAACCTAGGTGAGAGAAAGGAGGGTGAGGAAAAAAGGAGAACAGGATCAGGTATGGAGGGAGGACAGGAGAGAAGCCCAGATGGCCCAGAGAATGAATAGAAATAAGTATCATTGGTGGTGGGAGGAGGGGTAGACAGGGAGATGAGGGACTCTAAGGACAATGGGGGATGACCTTATCCAAAATGGCCGACATTGGGGAGAAGGAACTTGAAGAATCCACATCTGATAGATGGCCTCAAGCAGAGGGTCAAGATTACTAACCCACAGTCAAAATTTCTAACCCAGAAATTCTGTTCCATTCTAAAAACAAACAAACAAACAAAAACAAAAACAGAAAACAAAAAACTAACAAAACAAAACAACCAACCAAACAAACAAACAAAACCTCCAGAGACAAAAATAAAGAAGAGACTGAAGTAAAAGCAGTCCAAGTCCCAGCCCAACTTGGGATCCATCTCATGGGAGAGCACCAAGCCCTGACACTATTACTGTGCTGCTGTGCCTGACATGGCTGTTCTCTGAGACTTCCTACCAACACCTGAGTGAGACAGAAGCAGATAGTTATATCTAACCATTGAACTGAAATAAGGGACCCCTATTGTTGAATTCAGGGAAGGATTGAAGAAGCTGAAAGGGAGAGAAACCTCATAGAATGAGCAGCAGTCTCAACTAACCTAAACCCAAGGGAGCTCTCAGAGATTGAGCCACCAACCAGAAGCATATATGGGGCAAGCTAAGGCCCCTGGCACAAATACAGCAGAGGTCTCCCTGATCAGGATTTAGTGGGAGAATATGCGCTTAATCCTGGAGAGACTTCGATCTTTGAATCGGAGGTCTCATAGAAGGGAGCACCCTCTCAGAGACAAGGGGGAGTAGAAATGGGATGAGGAAATCAGATGAGGAAATGTGGGAGGGTGACTGAGAGGGAGAAACAATGACAGGATATAAATAAATGAAATAATAAAAATTGATATCCTTCTACCATAAAACCAAAAAAAAAAAAAAAAAAAACCAAACCAAAATATTACTGATTTTTATTATGAATTATAAAAAATTTAAAAATACTAACAGCAACTCACAAGGGTAAAAGTAAAGACAATGACTGACAGTGGACTTTGCCACAGCAAGGCTTAAACCTAATCTCAGAAGATGGGTGGAATTATTGGAAAAGCTAGAGTTCTAGAGACTACTAGATTGAATCAGTATCTTCTAGACATGACAGAACTACTGAACTCAAGCTTCTGTCTTTCCTTGCACAATACATATAAGATCCCACCAGTCAACATGGAATGGTGATGACTGCAGGATAACCCACACTTAAATGAGGAACTACGAATACTGGTATGATTCTAGTACAGTCAATTTTGTTTATGGGTTTGACTACTAGCTTGTCAACCCTGCTTTCATACATAGGCCCATGTGCTAGACTATATAGACAAGACTAAATTTTGAGGTTATTAAAAAGATAGCACAGATTTGGGAAGATGTACAGGAAAAGAATAGATCTGGGAGGAATTAGTGCAATAATGGGAGCTGGTTGAATGAAATCAACATACCTTGTATAAGATTACCAGTGTAGTAATTCGAATGCTTTCAAATGTATCTGCTCTTTGGGTATTAAAAAAAAAAAACAGTTATGCCTCTTATGAAGAGGGACACATGAGAGCACTACAAAGAAAGGGGTAAGCCAAAATGAAGGATGTATAAAATCACTTCAAGAAAACCTAATTTATATCTTCAAACCCAATTAGAGAGAAGGGGAGGAGATACCTTGCACTGCTAAATAATGCTGTGCCTATATTTTATGGGTTGCAAAAGAAATTCTCAGATCCAAGTGTAGGATATCTATATAAAAGTTTTGAATCAGAGGAGTCCTCAATGAAACATAAAGTCTTACAATTGTTGTCTTTCAGTCTTGGAACTAGATGACAAAAATCCACTGCTTAGTCTGTTATCCACATTGCAACTTTGTTAGAAAATATAAAATCAGCTGGAAGTGAATTAAAAACATCCTCCCTGCTGGGTATCATTGAGCTAGAAGATGCTGTTTAGGCTTCTATGTGTGAAAATGTATCAACGGCCTTATTCACCTATGACCTTATAAACTACAATAGAAACTGCACCCCTTTGTGTGACAGGACAGCAAGTGTAGGGATAACTAAGCAATCTCCAATTAGATGTGAAGCTTGTTTTGCAGAATGAATCCATGTTGGTAGTGTCTTCTTGGTCAAACCTCAGAAATACACAAGCAACAAGTCACAGGAAAGTGGATATTAAGATTGTGTTCTAAATATCTATGTTAAAACCCACATATAAGTGCTAACCAGAACATTAACCCAAGAAGTCTTTCTTTATAGCTAACAGTGGTGAAAACAGAGAGTTGTGGCTGTTCGTGGTAGTTCTCAAATGAGCTATGCCATTGCGGGAGATATTTGTTTAACACAAGGCTTTTCTACGTGGTGTGACTCAAAGTTCTTCCCACTACTCATTTCTATATGTCATTGCATTTTCTCTAAAACCTCTCCCATTTCTATGGAAGATAATGATTCATCCTTACCTCTAGTTTAGAGTATTCTTTATGTTTCAGTCATGCATTTTCAACTGCCTTCAGGAAGTTCTGTAGTTGAGCATGTTACTGTCATTGAAAAGCCTTTAACTGATATGATTTGATCTAAACTCGTCTACGTCAAAAGTGAGAATTTCAGAACCTCATTATTATACTGAAATTTGACAGTCACTTTAAGTATCTTATGCATCCAGGCCTCATACTTTTATTAACATTGTAAATGTCATGAAGAAATGCATGCTGCTTGAAACTTTTCAACATTGTCTTTCTTCTCTGTAAAGGAAGACATACTATGAAGTGCTCAGTGAAAAAAAAGAACACGGAAGAAGACTCAAATTAAAGCGGGAGTGATTGAGCTATAAGTCATTTTAATTACTACATTAAATTGGGATCAGCATGACATTTAAAATTCAACTCAACTTGATTTGATGATCATCATTGGTATCACTGAAGGTGCCCAAGGAAAAAGAAAATCAGGGTACATATAGAGAATAATTATTATCCCCTGATCCCTAGACAAGCTCGGTGTCATAGATTTGAGGTATAATAAAATTAAATCTCAATATAGAGAACAAGGTTTAAGTGAGACAGATTGTTGAGGTATTCATATATTTTACTTTCTCCCTACCATACTACTCAGTTATATAGTGTTGTGAAAGTTTCCAAGAGTTCTGGAGAGCAAGCACATTACATTTTAAAATATTTGTATTGTTTCCTATTAATCATTTCATTGCATTTTCTGTGATTATTCATTCATATATGTGTGTGTGATAGCTCATGTGTATAGGTGTGTATTTGTGTGGAGGCCAGAGATACTAGGCAACTTATTCTTGATTACTTTTTATCTTATTCATTTGAGCAGGGGCTATCAATCAAATTCAGAGGTAACTAATGCAGCTTTACTCAGGAATCTATCATTCTTTCCTTGTTAGCTTGGAGTTAAAGCCTGGGCATTATGTATATCTGTTTTTTTACTTTGGTTTTGAAGATCTGAACTCTCATTCTTTTGGTTTCAACACAAACTTAAACCTCTGAATGTTTTCCCAGACATATTATTCCTTATTTATATCTGCCATATACCTTTTATAGGCTTGTTAGAGCAAAATATTACATTTCAAAACTCATACACACACACACGGCTGTAATAAATATGTGTATATGTGTGTGCGTGAGTGTGAGTGTGTGTGTTGTATGAAAGTAACAAACATATTCTATATGTTTTGTGGTTATAGTATTCAAAGTCCTTTTAAATTATACAGTGAATGAATTACAAATACATTACCTTCCAGCATAACATCAGAACCTACCGATTCTAACTGTAACTGTTACAAAGTGACTATACCACTCTTCTGTTTAAGTGGATATTACTAAAAAGACAAGAAATAAAATGTTCCAAAATACCCATAGTGAATTAAAGAATCAAATATAAAATATAAAAATGTCTCTTCCTAAAATATACTCATTGGTAAAATGGGAGGTCTGCTGTGGCAGGAATAAGTCACAGTGGTGCACCATGAATTTTTTGTCAATTTTAATTAAAGAAATCTACCATATTGTGGATACACAAACAAGTTAATCCATATCAAATCGGTCAAGTTGGATGTTTGTTTGTAACTACAAGTCCATGGTTCTAACTGGCAATTATGTTTTCCCTCTTCCGTTCACTTACCCATTATTTTAGATAACTTTTTATCTTCTGCACTCTTCTCAAACACTCCAAACTTCTCTGCCATCTTCATTCAGACAAAATATGCTATTTTCTGTATTATTGAGGTAAGCAATATGAAGAGGCTACCCATATTTGTCTCTACCCATATTTGTGGGACACCAAGAAGCTCACTTGCCTTCAGAAAGGTTCTCCAAGTTTAAACATACTTTCTCACTAATTTTAGATAAGCTGTTATGAATAAATAGTTTTAAAACCCCAGGCAAATAAGTTTTAAAACCCCGTAAAATACACAGCATGCATTTGAGCTTTAACTTGCTCTATAGTTTTCCAATTCTGATATCCAGAATAAGTACTTTTCTCATAGGTTTTTACACTACATATATGGTAATTTTATTCTAGGTTTTTATGTTCCAAAATTGTATATCTCTCCATATCTTCCTTTTGATAATCTTATGTCACATATATTGTCCAACAGCACATAGAATCCATTCTACTCTGAGTAATAGCATGCTTCCTCAGGTAAGAGTGGAGGATTCCTGCTCTGTTCTGTTACCATCCCATGTGGATCGCTATTACACATTCTAACTGGTCTTTCAAGGTAATTTTTGTGCCCTACTGTAACGGAATGATTAACTTAAAGAGGACAAGGTTTATACATTCAAAGTTGGCATCAGGGGTTTTAGAAAATGAAATTTGACAACGTAAAAGTTTATAATATGTTCATTTAATGATTGCTTCATGGTCTTAGATATCAAATGATTTCAGACATAAGACTAGATAATCCTAGATGTATTGTTACTTCTGATACAGAGATAGTACATGTAAGTTCTAATCCTTCGCCTGGCCTTGTTCCTGCCATCCTACTTAATATGCCTCTCTCTACATTCTTAAACATAAAAAATGTGTTTACATTGGAACTGTGCCCTTGCTTTCTCCTCTGATTTAAATAGACTTGCAACTACACTACTTTGGAATTATCTGCTCAAATGTCATCTTGTTAAATAGGCACTCAGAACATGCATGAGTGAAAAATTGACTGTCTCCAATCCCTGTGTTCCCTTTTCTATTATGTAATGCTTTCATATATTTTTTGTTTGTTCTCTACATAAATGTCACCATCCAACTTTTCCTAGAATTTTCCAATGCCAATCATTTATAGTTCCATCATAACTGAAAGTGGACTCCGGTTAAGCAGGGACTCGCTCTACATGATACCTGTTTGGCACATGGAACTGTGCTCACTGTATGAAGAAGACTTAAATCATGCATTCAAAATGACAGAATGTTTCCAATATTCTGTATCTGAGAAGTATGCCTTCTCCATAAGGTAAGTGTGCTTGCCCCTAAGAGAATACTCAACAGATTCTTCTTAAGTTAAAATAAATAGCCATCTTGAGGCAAGGGATAATACAATAAGTGAACACTTATGGTAGAATCTAACTAAGAATGTTTTTGTTTAAGACATCCTAGTCTATTCTAAAAGAAGTTTAGTCTCAGATTCATTTGAATTTACAATAAAAATCCTGTTCATAACACTACAAGTTCATATTCACTCCATAACTTCATTTACCTGACACTCATATATGAATGATATTAAAATATTTCCTTTTGTCTTCTGTGTTTCCATAACTTCTGTACACTCATGTGCTACAGCTTCTCTTTCCATTCATGGAAACACAGTGCAAGGGCTTTCAGACTCAAGGTGATTATTCCCAGGCTGATATGACTGTATATATTTCTATTCCCTTCCTAATTAAGACACATGTATCTTTCAAAAATATTAAAGCAAAATTGACTGCATAGGTTTTTTTTTTTACTATTTTAATTGCAGTGAAGAGATGCTATAATCAATACAACTTATAAAATAAATCATTAATTAGGGGCATGATTACAATTTTGATGGGTTAAGAAACAATCATTCATCATGGTGGGAAACATGCTGATAGGTAAGCAATCATTATGCTGGAACAATGGCTTAGAGCTGACTTATGATCTGCTAGTAGCAGGCATATACACATATACACAAATACACACACACATACACAGAGAGAGAGAGAGAGAGAGAGAGCGAGAGAGAGAGAGACACAGAGAGACAGAGAAAGAAAGAGAGAAAGAGAAAAATAGAAAGAGAGAGAGAAAGAGACTGGCTTTTCATGGGTCTTGGGATTCACCACACCCCACTAGACACCCCTGTAACAGAACTCCTCCAAGAAGGTCATTCTTACCAATCCTTTTTAAACAATTCACCAACTGGGAACCAAACATTTAAATACATAAGCCTATGGAGTTTATTCTCATTCTCATTTGTTTTGGTTCTCTTAACTTCTTAGTTAGTCTTAATAAGTTAGTTTCCTTGTATTTTTAAAAGAGATGTCTCATTATGTCTTTGAAACCTTAGCTTTCATTGTCAACTAGGAAGAAATGCGTTGATAATAGTGAAATAGTTTTGCCATGTGAGGCTTTGCAAATTCAATTAATATTTGGCATTTCTGACATTGATAAGGAACAACATTATTTTTGGAATGTGGCAAGTATTAAGACTAATTTAAAGTTTCTCAATGAAAGTCCTCAATAAACTGAATAGTAAACATAGTAACCAAAGCTTGATGGCATGAGGATATTGAAATTTTTGTATATAAATGAGAAGTCTTGACATTCAGAATAGTTGACTGATTATATCTGCCTATACAGAGTAATCAACCCTTAATAATCCTGCATCACTAAGGTCTGTCAGATGACTTGGGGCCAGAAAGCTGAAGATTTGATGCTCCAACGTTCGGTAGTATAGGGGCTTTTCAGGTGTTCAGCGGTCTCTATAAATTGGCTAAGTTTTAGAAGCTATGTTTAGTGCTTCCCATAACTTCAGTTAACTCAGTCATTCTGGATTTCTGACGGGGTTGAAGACCTATAGTCTCATAGCCACTCCTGGCTATTTACTTTGAGAGAAAAAGATCTGAGTAGATAGTTTTCAGTTGACATTCATTCTAAAGAAAAAAAAAAAAAAAGAGCCAGGATCAAAAGTAAGTGTTTTAGTTAGAAGAGATGACAGAGGTTCTGGTTAGTCAACAAAATGATGGACTGGGTATTAGAACTATCTTGTACCTCACTGGTACAATTAGGAATAAGTATGCTCTAATTGTATTTTGAGAGAAAAGTTTTACTTTAACAGGAAGAGTGATATGTAGGAGGAGCTAAGTGGGAAGGAGTATTGAGAGGAAGAGATGGAGTAAGGAGAGAAGATGAAGGAGAGGAGAAGCTAGGTGATGAGAGAGAGAAAGAGAGAGGGGGCATGGAGGCAGATGTTCACAGGTCTCCACCAGTCAAAGATAGTTTTTATATCTAGGTTGGGTATTGGGTTACGCTTCTGATTGAGCATCACCAAACTTATAAATCCTTTGATTAACATTTTAAAAAATTATATAAAAGCCAAAATGAAAGGGGGGCATGGGACAGGGGTTTTCTAGGGAGGGGAAGTGGGGAGAGGGGATGGCATCTTAAATGTAAATAAAATATTAAATAAAATTTAAAAAAAGAAATATAAAAAATAAAAATAAATGAGAAGTCTTTATATACTAATCTTGGACATTTCCTCAAATGGTAGAAAACATTCTTATTCAGGAAATATAAATTCACATTTCACGCTTTATTTAAAAAATATTGAATCAAGACTAAATGAACTCCAGGGCTACCCTGGAAATCATTAGGTCTTCCAAGGTGCCCAAGACAAGCTTACATTTTCTAACTAGCTATAAAATAACTCAGTGTGCATGTGTCTGCTTGTGTGTGTTTTGTAGCAGGGAGCATGGTAATGTGTGCAGCATGGGTGTGTATCCCTTCTAGTTTGATTTTTTTAATTTAAAATATATTCAGGCTGAAATAAACAATTCAATATCAAATCTTGTCCTGGTGATTATTTTTTGCTGTCACCAGGCAGATGTGATGCCATTTAAGTGTTTTTAGTATAAGCCCTAGAAAAACAAAATGACCTCAAAACAAACTAACAAACAAAACATCACTACAAAATGTTGAGTTGGTTTTATGTTGACCATGTAATCCTGGGCATGAGAAATCCCTGTGGTGTAGATAACATTCCTAGTGGCACTACATTGCTACAATGCTGTTAAATGTAAATAGTTTCTTGGTTAGGAGTAGGAACCTGTATCTGCTTCCTACTTTTATTGTTGGGGCCCTGTCTACACCAAACCTGTGTAGGTCATATGTATGGTGCAATAGCCACTATTAAATGTGCTATCAAATGTACATCAGTCATTTTGTGTATGAAAGAAATGTTTTCCTTGGATCGAATTAAAAGTAATGAAAATCAATGTTTTGATAAGTGTTTAGTCTAATTAACTCTTTACTTCTGTTTATTTTATAAGAAATACTACAGCAATTCTGCTCTATACCTGCAAAGGAGAAGTGGTCAAGTCTAATAACCAGTTAAAATTTTTGTATCAAGTGATTTTTAACACAAGAATATTTTTAATACCTGGAATCTCTAGGAGCCTCTTAGCATTATTCAGACATAATTATATGTGTGGGATTATATATATGTTTAAGTGGTACATTTATTAGAAATTTAATAAAACAAATATATATATATATTCATATATATTATTTGTTAAAATACATGGTAAACAAAGTTGTTAACTTTGGACTATTGATAATGACTTAAATAAAGTATATTTAGAGATATTCTTGGTAATTGAGCTTTAATTATTTGATAGTTAAAAGTCACCTGTAGAACCTTTATTCAGGTATGCTCTGTGTTAAATCTTATACAGTATAAATTACAATCACAATTCTCTATATTTGCAAAGAAATATGTGATTTGAGAATATGTATACTACTTACTTCTGGTAGATTTTAGCAGAGATGATGGCCACTGTATTTGCCTGAGTATGTTCATGCCTGTGTGTGTGAGTGAGTATGCTCATGCCTGTGTGTGTGAGTGAATTCGGTAAATACTATAGAATACCCTGATGATGAGCTCTTTATTTAGTGTGATCAAGTTCAGGGCAATATTTAAGACTCTGAAACTGCATCCACGTAAGGCTTATATATCTTTGTCCACTTGAAACTAGCAGGTAAAAATTGAAAGAAAGAACAAACTAATATTGTGACACTTTGTTTTCTGTGTGTGAATATTGTATCATAACGTAGCAATGTTTATCTGATATAAATCATAGACAGGTTATTTAGAAAGAGAAGTAGGCAAAATAAGAGTGAAGAAAATGCTTAAGCTTCAGCCTGAGTAGTTGGAATGGAAGTGATGCTTTAATGTGGTCTGCAGACTTCATAGGAACAGGTTTGAAATGGAAGGTGGAAACCAATGCTTAGGTAAACAAACTTACTGCTGATCACTGTGCCTGTGTTATTAGAAAACATAATGGAAAATATACCTAATTAACATTGGATATCAACACCCATTTAATAAAAACAATTTTCTTTTAATGGTCACAAGATTCACTTCATTCTTGTGTCTAGCGTGCTGAGTACAAATTGGTCATGAGACATTTTTCTTTTTTGGTTCATGCAATCAAAATGAAAGCACCACT